>NC_092522.1:20535646-20840468 GCF_037038585.1 Patagioenas fasciata
GAACCAAGTTTTGCCAGTTTCATGGTTTGCCTGTTTAGAAAGCTTTGTGTAATTTTTTTTCTGTGAAATTATGTTGAGGCCTTTTGTAGGAACATACCTATATTTAGTCATCTATTGTTTAGAATAGCAAAAAAAATTGTAAGTACGGTTAGATATTTGAATCCTGAAGGATCCAAAGGAGCTATTCAAATAATGCTAAATGCTCACTGTTGCATCATTTTACTTATTTTAATTTTACTTGTTTGTTACAAAGCTGAAATTCAAGGCTTTTATTGCTCTTAATATAAATTTTTGAAACCCAGGAATCTTCATGTGTCAAGAGCCTCTGAATAGGCATAAATCATTGTTCATGACATGTATTTTTTCTTTTTTCTCTTAGAATTTACCTTTTACTAAAAATACCTGCTTCTGATTCTGGTGTGGAGTGACACAGTTCTAAACAGAGAAGCCCTAGTGAAAAACGATTCTGATGGTTTACTAGTTTGTTGGGGTTTTTTTTGTTTTGTTTTGTTTTTTTTTTTATCCCAGCATTTTTTTCATGTATTTTTGCATGCATACAGACTCTCTCTGTAAAAGGACGTCTGCACTGCCAGAAGAGTTTCAGCTCAACTTTCGTTCATCCTCCCCTGAACAGAAGGATGCGTCTGCAGCTGAGACTTTTAATGTGTTTGGTTGAAAGTCTAAATTCTGTTGGTAATGGTGACTTCATCTCTAATTCCACACCAGACTGTAAGGTTGAATAATACTGTTGAAGTCCTTTCCCCAGTAATTGACCAGTGGAATCCCTAGTGGGTTACTGCTGGGCGCGTTAAAGGAAAACTTTTCAAATGCATGTTAAGTTCAGCTGCTGGCAGCTTTTGCTGAGTGTTTCCAAGTAGTGGTGTCCAGCACAAGGTGGACACAGCTGCTCTACATTGTCAGCTTGCACGCACTTTCTTAGCAGGCTTAGCTGAAAGAACATCTCGAAGTGCTCTTCCGGCCACCTGTTGGTTTCAGACATTATTCCCACAGAAACCCACCTCTGTGGAATAGAAATGCTTTAGTCCTCTGCTCTATGAAAGTGAAGAAGCATGAAGAAAATATGCATTAAAAAACAAACAAACAAACAAACAAACACAAAAAAAAACTTGAGAGAAAACTTTCTTACAGCACTCTAAAGGCCCTGTTCAGAAACTTCCTTTGGATCAAGGCTAAGGGTAGGTAAATCTATTCAGATAAGATAGAAGAATTAGGTAGGAATCTGAACCATTATGGAAAACTTGTACAAATACTTGCTGGATTTGTCATTAGGGCAACAAAGATGATTAAGGGAGTGAAGCACCTCCCTTATGAAGAAAGGCTGAGGGAGCCGAGTCTCTTAAGTTTGGAGAAGAGGAGACTGAGGGGTGACCTTATTAATGTTTATAAATATATAAAGGGTGAGTGCCACGAGGATGGAGTCAGGCTCTTCTCAGTGGCAAACAATGATAGGACAAGGGGTAATGGGATCAAGCTGGAACACAAGAGGTTCCACTTAAATTCGAGAAAAAGCTTCTTCTCAGTGAGGATACCAGAGCACTGGAACAGGCTACCCAGGGGGGTTGTGGAGTCTCCTTCCCTAGAGACACTCAAAACCCACCTGGACATGTTCCTGTGTGGCCTCACCTAGGCGTTCCTGCTCCAGCAGGGAGGTTAGACTGGATGATCTTTTGAGGTCCCTTCCAATCCCAAACATACTGTGATACTGTGATACTGTGTGTGATACCCTACTTGTGGCGGTTGGTGCAGTAGAGCGGAGCTGGTGGTAATCCCAGATCTGCTCAGAAGTAGAGTCATGCCCATTTTCATTATTTTTCAGGCATGACTCTAAAGACTGCAGACACTTAGTGTGTTTCTGGTGGTTTTTGCTGGTTTTAGTGCATTAAGTGGATCTAGCCTCTTTGGAGACTTACGTGTTCCATTTATTTGGAAATGTATCCCTGCAATGCCAGTGGGTTTCAACCGTAAACTACAGGAATAATTTTTGGTGGCAAGAAAAGGATTTAGTCTTCACAGTCTGCACAGACTCCCAGCATGATTTTCAAGAGAACCTCTCTCTGGAATGGGGAAGAAATAGCTAGGATGAAAATATGAATCTTCATCTTTTGTGCTTCATCAGACATCCCGTAAGTATGAATACAGCATCCTTGTCTATTGGGATTAGGTCTGTCTGTATCACTTGTACCTGTCTCCAGAAGTTCTCCTTCTCTGTGTGCCTCACCTGACTGCTTCTGGCTGTCACCTCAGCTGCCCTGGCCCTATACATACCTTTCTGTTGACACTTCAACTTTATTGCTGATATATAATCCACATATTGTCATTACCTTTTCTTCAGAATAAGTTTAGAAATGAGGGATTTTTGAAGTCAGGTGCATAAAAATAGGTGGCTTTTTTTTTTCATATGTAGTGTTTTCCAGCCAAATTTAGAGACATGGCTGGAAGTCCAACATCCAAGTTCAGTTTGTCACCAGAGGGTGAAAACCTGCACAAGGGTTGGTAAGCTAGAGACTTGACACAAGCTTTTTGTTTGTTTTGTTGGTTTGTTGTTGTTTTACTTGTGTTTTGGTTTTGGGTTTTTTTAGAAAAAAAAATAAAGAAGGAATGGGGGAATAGGCTTAACCCTGCTGAACTTCTGAATCTAAAAAGCAAACAGCTTTTGATCGCCATCAGCTTTTGACTGAGTTAAAACATGTAACTTAAATTTACGAACATAAGACTGGGAACAATCCCTGGGATTGCAAGAGCTGTGGCATTAGTTAGTCGGTGCCTTTCTGGTCCCTGCACTGTAATGGAATATTTTTTTTTTTACCTCTCTCCAAATCAGTTGAAGTTCAGTAGTCTCACCCATTTGTACACAGATTGCTTATTTCAGGAGGCTGTGTCGTGTCTTTAATCTGCTGTCTTCACCTTGTCCCGTTCTTCTTTCTTTTCCTTTCTCATGAGTCCTTGTCTCCATCCCCTCATTTCCTAGAAAGTGATGATGTTGAAATTCACTACTAAAACTCCTTTTGGTATGGTATTGTTTTCCTCAGGCATTTTTAGATAGGATTTCTGATACGTGTCTTTAAGTTTCAGTTATGTGCTGTTTCTGATACTAACAGATATTTCTGTGAAGGTTGTAAATACAGGATTGTTCCTAAAGACAGAGAAAGAACAACAGCTGAGGTCTTCTCTGGACTGTAATTTGCGCAGCTTGGGTTTCTGCCATAGAGATCACTCTGCTTTCTTTCAGTGGCTTACTTCCTGAGATGTTTCACAGGTTGCCTGGAGCCGTTCAGAGAATGCTAAATAGTGCACAGAGTGTTTCTTTGCTCTTGACTCACAGCTGTAACCTGATATCCCATGGGCTGAAGGGAGAACAATACAAGGCTGAGGCAGAAGAAGTTTACCTAGAAGAAGAATCAGTCTGTGCTGGCCTTCGAGTGTTTAAATAGATGGTTTTGTTTGTCTTGATCTAGGCTGTTGTTTTCACCCAGAGGCATTTGAAAGAGCACCCGTTTTCCCATCCCATGTGAACCACAAACTACAGCCTCAGGGAGAATGTGGTCACAGTCTTGGCTGCCTCTGGGCTATCGTGTCTGCGGCAGCTGGTCTCTGGGATTTATTTTGGCCATCCTGCTCTTATCCACATGTTTGTCTGTTCCGGCCTGATCCATCACTTGCCAGTGGAGTGGCCCCTCAGTCCTTCTCCCTGGCCCCTGCTCTTTGACTCACTTGCCAACAGATGAACTTTCTGGCCTGGATATGATCTGCCTGTGTTCTTCAGTGCCCTGTTCACAAAGCCATGTATGCATTTCAGAATTTTGAATGTTTCCTTTTGCTAGCACAAAGTAACAAGAAATAACCTTTTCTCCTTTCTTCCTTCTCCCTCTGTTCATAGAGAATAGTGACCAGGAAAACAAACTACAAGGTGAACAAACCACACAGCAGAATGTCTAATAGGGTCTGAAGGGTCTCCCTCCAGGGAAGAACTGCTTGAGACTTTCAAACTTCTGCACAGTTAACAGGAAAATGGTTCTTTCACTCTGAAATTGATTTCAGAGAGGACTGAGGTTTGAAACATATGACAGAAGCTTCATTAATAATTCTTTATGCTCTTCTAGTTCTTTGCATTTTCAAGGCCTACATGAACAGGAGCAAAGCACAGATTACTTCAATAAGCTTATAATAATATGCATTTTCTTTTTCATGTATCCTGTTTCAGTGCAAGTTGGGTTCATTCAACTGAAGCTCTGAGTCTATAACTGATAAAGAAAAATGAAACATGTGGCTACTGTTGAGCCTCCAGTACTATTGATCTGGGAGCACCAGCAATCCAGCATGCTTTGTTAAAGAAAACAATAGTGAAGACGGATATCTTTAGCCAGAGGAGCATCTTCTATACATGCAGGATCACAGAATAGTTGAGGTTGAAGGGTATCTCTGGAAATCATCCAGTTCAGCCCCTTTGCGCAAAGCAGAGCCAAGGCAGGGTATTTACACAGATTGATAAGATGCTACCTGAGCCTTCTCTTTTCCAGGCTAAACAATCCCAATAGTCTCAGCCTCTTCTTGTATGTCAGATGCTTCAATCCATACAGTCATTACCTAAGCTATTAATCTAACATCTACTTATTGAAGTACCTCGAAGCTATTTTTCTGCTTGTGGCTGTAGGGTTGAGAAATCTTTCTTCTTCTGGCAGAATTCATGTCTGGGTCAACTGAAGTGGGATGTTCATGGAGACAGAATTCAGGCCGTCCAGTAGAAGAGGGCCTGCCCCATCCATCCATCCTGGAAAGAGTGGTGCTGCTCAGTTTGCCACATCAACTGTTGTGACCTCAGGCTGCAATTTCTGTGAACCTTTAGCAGAGTCTTGTGGTGGACTCTTGTGTGTCGCACCTCTGCTTCTCCACTTCTATAATAAGTGGACGTGAAACTTTGTTTAGTGATATGTTGAGGACTACGAAGTGCCTTTCCCTGGTAACTATGTTCAAGCTGAGGGGATTACATTATGCTATAGTGCTCTTTTAAAATGCTGGCAAGTCTCAGTCTGGAAGTAACTACACTATGCTGGTGTATCAGTATGGTCAGAGGAATAAAACTGACTTTTTGTTTAGGCAGAATTTAGTGAAATTCAATTTGTTTTGTTTGTCCACTCCATTGTGTGTGGTTGAACAGAAATTCTCTCAAGGGAGGAATCTCTGTGTGTGCTTTTGAGCGAATTGCATTATCTTCTGTATAATAAATGCTGTCTGAGAACTTAGATGTCTGACTAACAGAAGTTGTAAGGCAAGTTCTTGAATTTACACGGTTCACATCAGCAGGCTGAAATGTAATACATAGATTCACCATTTCTCTCTTTGCAATGGAGAGATGATTACCTGCTTGAAAATGAACATTTTGCATCCACTAAGCACCTCAGGATTCAAATTTGTCCCTGTGAAAGTAGGAGAAGAGAGGAGAAGGTGCCTAAGTGTTTTCTTTTTTTCATGAAGCAGAAATTGAAAAACACATAAACAGCAGGATAGGAATGCTGGAGTTGCTTGTACTTGGCGTACTGTGAAAGGGGTTTGTTCACATTTGCAAAGCAAAAACAAAAATCTGGAAGGCTGAAACGGAAAACGACCAACTGCAACCAAAGCATTTGCTGCCTGTTTGCTGTGAATGTGCAATTGGCCTTGGTCTTTTAATTATAATCCATAAAGATGGCTCTGTTCCCTACCCACCCTTGAGCTTCCAGTAGCACTGAGTGCTTAGGACTTGGGCTGCTAATGCTATAATTGAAACAGCTGCTCTGCTCTCTAAGTACTTTATTCATTCACCTTTGAAAATGTTGATGGATCTGTGGCATGTTCTGGGCCTTTTCTGTAGATACGTATCTCAAACACAGCCACTTGCTAGATAGAACTAATGAAGATTATTTGCTACAGCTTTTAGTGTGTTGTCTCAGTTGTTAAAAGGAGAAGAAAAAGGGAGGGGGTGAGGCAGGGGGGGCTGCTTTTAGGCCATAAAGCTCTTTGGACTAAATTCACTTTACCTACAAGACCAGACACCCTAATTCTCTATTATTCTCAATGACTTAAACTACAAGTGAATGTAAAATATTACTAGGCCAAAAGGTCATTATTTTTACATTCTGCACTGATTTTTAAATTAGCGCACACAGAGAAGAGCTACTGGGAATTGTGCTTTAAATGAGCAGAGCATTGAGGGGGACCACAATAATTCATGAAGGCCTCAGGCCAGTGGCTGCTCTGCAGCCCCCCATTTCTCTCTAGCTTTGAGACTGCAGTGAAAGGGCTAAATTGCTGTTGCAGTGCTTCTTGCTGAAAACATCAGGCCATCAACAGAAGCTCAAGTACACCCATAGCCTTTCTCAATATACTTTCCTTTACCTGTCGTTTTTACTTATCCTTGTATTCAGCTCTTTTCTGAACTACTGTCCAGAAGATGTTTGTTGTCATGTCAGATCAATTCATTTAATCAGCGGGAAGTCATCCGGGTGTGGGCTAATGGCGAAGCCGGAATGCAGCTGGCAGCACCTAACATGGATGTGTTCAGCAGGGCTGCGGCAGAGATGGAGTTACTGACCAAAACGCAGTCACTTGACTGCCCCGATAGCGCTTCGGTATGATGGTGTCTTCCCTCCGGCCCATTGCTCAGCTCAGCATGTCCTACAGACTCCAGCAGCTCTAACCTCCTTGTGACTACAGTTCGGTATATCCAGAGGCAGTTTACCCATGCAAACAGGGTTGTGTGGGAGCATCTGCAATCTTAATTACCCAGGAGCTGGTTCACCCAAGAACAAGCTGGAGCTGTGTAAAACCCTTGAGCTAGGCAGAGGCAAGGGCCGCTGTGGTCCATGGGCTGATTTTTATTCAACAGTATTGATTGTTCTTGGCAGATATGGTGCCTGAGGGCTTTGTGGTTGTGTTTGTTAGGGAAAATTAGAGGTCATTGTGAGACTTTGAGAGTCGATAAATCTAAATTTTGATGAAAAAGGCAAAATCCAACTCTGAAGCAAGTACTCAGGCAGCCCATGTGGAAAAGCAGTGAGGGAGTACAGAAAGGGCTGGAAATTTTACTGTGTTTTACCTGTCACCCTGCAGCACTCAGATTACAGTTGTATTCTGTTCAGGAGGAGGAACAACAGCGAGGAAACCTAGAAAACAGTATGTCCTAGAAAACAGTATGTTGTGAAATCCTCTCCATGTGACATGAAACAGACGATCAGTGTCAGGAAATGCAGTCTGGCTGTTGCTACCCGGTTTATGCTGCATGCAGGTGAGCTGACAGTGTGTACCCCTGCACAGATAGCGGGCAGCACTGCAGCCTTTGCTCTCTGAAGTGCTCAAGGGTTGTTGCAAGTCAGTGTACCAAAACTCATCCTTGGTCAGAGTTTGATTTATAAATTCAAAATAGGGTTTAAGTCAAATCTGAGGAATGATGCCTGGATTAATTTGGCGTTTTTTGCTGAGCTGGGTATTGTTAACTTACTCGAGCCTTACAATATCCTCAGGCACCAATTATGCCTTTTTATACCTAAATTCACAGAAATGTCACAATGTTTCTAAAGTCACACTGGCGTAACATAGGAGGGACCTTTTTCCCCAACTCAGCCTTGTGAGGGAATTGTGGAATTATTTTCTTTCCAGGCTTTGCTTAATACAGGTTAGCTTGCAAGCAAGACTTCCTCATTGAGGCTGAGCTCATGTTTCTGAGCTTTCCAGGATGCTGCAGCACATGGTCTCCTTCCCAGGATGGTGTCTGAAGGCAAGAGCCATTCCAGCAAGTGTACTTGAATTGCAATTAAAGATGTTATTTAAACAAGAGAAAAAAAAGACTACTTGAATTTGAGACACAATTTAATGTGATACTGAGATGAGTAGCATTGGCAGGACTGTTGTCTTTTGTGAATGCATGAAAAGGCTTAGGTATTTTCTTTATCAGTAAATAGTAATGACAATCATCATCATGTTTTTGTGCTGTTTTAAAATCACTGTTCAAAACCACCTTCAGTTTCATTGGCAATATTAACCCAAAGAAATGAGCTTCTTGGTCTAGGTACCTTTTTATTTGACTGTGAAGAGCCAGTAAATTGTACTAGAATATCTTGTGGAGTCTGTTTTCTCTGCATGTTCCTTGTCAGGGCTTTTCTTATTTATGCTCAAATGAAGAGTGTATGCCAAATGTTGAGACTAACAGGCAAATGTGTGCTGAGCTAAATAAAACATCTCTGCTCTCCAAGTTCTGGGAAGCTGAGATCCCAGACAGTGGCTTAAACTTGTATTTCCAGGCAGTGGCAGACATGGTTGGCAACTTTTGGCTTCCCTTCAGGAGGTTCAGCATGACCTGCTATGATTCTCTTCCTGAGAAATACCCAATACTAAATGAGGGAGATTAGATCAGGGGGACAGAAACAGGCTCAGCATCTCTGGCAAAAATTAGTCTTGAATGTAGGCATCATTTTTTCCGTTTTGACCTACACAGCAGATGTTATATATATTCCAAATGTAGTAAGATAGTGAAGACATTGTTATCACATCTGATAGCATTGCTGTGACTGCTGCCATGTTGGAAGCTGTGCACACCTCGCTTTCATGGCAGTTCTCTCCCTTTCAAGTTGACATCTCAGTTGTTAAGTAGGTGCTGGCCTCCCGACTTCCATTTCTTCGAGTACACTGACCAGGTGATTGGTTTTAGTCACTCTTTTATTTTAAACACCTTTCTCCATTCAAAGTTGAGTCAATTCAAAAGTCCCCTTCTCCAACAGGTTAGCTCTTAAAATACCCGCTACGTAAGCAATAATGAGCACAACCTTTCTGCATTTCTAGCCTCATCTTTCCCCCTTCAGATCCTTCCTAGTGAGTTGTTTCTTTCAAAAGTCTGTTTGAAGGATGCAAATTAAATTGGAAAAAGGAGCTGTTCATCAGGAAATACATCTTTTGTCTTCTTCCCTGCAATTTCCTTTCCTGCTACCCCTCACATGCTTATGTGTAGACATCTTCTGTATTGCACAGTTTTATGGGCAACATTTCACTTCTATTTTTTGCACCATGTTTTATTTTTATTTACTTCTCTATTTTGCACTGCACATGGCACACCCCATGCCCAGTGTAATCACCTGGCCTGCCTCTGTCTTGCACCCAAACACTGGATAGCTGAAGTTATGGGAAAGGTGGCATTTGCTCAGGATTGTCTGCCAGACCTTTTGGTTTCTGGGAATCTCTGGAATGTTGTCAGTTTTCTAACTAGACAGATTTTAAGGGGTTTGACCATTCTAGGAACCTCTTACGGGAGATTGGAGACTGGTGTGCAGTGGACAGGAAAGCCTGGAGTGAATGTTCTATATATCCTTCTGAATCTTATGATCCAAACAGTCCTTCACCTAGTCCTTAATCTTTCTTTGGATATACTGATACCTTATTTTGAAGTCTAGGTTATTAAAGTGGCTAGATAATTTCAAAGTCTCCCTAAAGGATACAGAGTTAAGCACAGCTGTTCTATTAAGTAAAACCTTCCCTCCCATCCACTCTTTCAGCCATTTAACCTAAAATCTTTCATGGTTTTTATTCCACCATATAGATGGTAAGCAGACACAGTATTCGTACTTCCCGTTAGCTGTAATGTAAAAAGCCCTTGCTGAGTGCTGAGGTAAAAATCTCAGTTTAATTGGTCACCCAGACACAGCTATTGAGAACTCTGTTATATCAGAATACGTTGCCACTACTCTTCTCTTTGAAATGACATCCTGTCTTTCTGAAGCCTTGAGTGTACTTGACTGTAATTAAGATTAGATTATTTTTTACTTTCAATATTTAAATAAAACCCCAAAACTACTCTTTGGCACACCGAAGCAGTGCTGTACATTGGGTTGAAAGGATGGATTTCCTTCTGATCCTCAAAGACAATTAAGTTACTCCCTGAAGCATGAAATTTAATTACCCTCATCAGAAGCGGCATGATGCTGTGGATTAGGACATAGAAATAAGAATCAGGAATTTTTATTTCTGATCCTAGTTCTACCATCTAGTTATTGACTGAGTCATATAACCTTCCTGTGCCTCCTGTTCACTCACCTGAAAAATGAGGTGTTTGATTTCTTTGCTAAGGGCTGTGAGGTCTGTATGAGCATCTAAAGATGTAACAGCTTGTGTGAATGCTAAGTGTTCCTGGGATTGCCTCGGCTTACATGCTGCCAGCAGTTATTGCAATTTGGTTTCATACAGTGAAATCTCATTTTTTTGGCAGTGTTAGTTTCATTAAAGGAAGTATAATCAAGTTCACATGCAAATAGGGAGAGGACTACAAGAGGAGGTGACACTAAAGAGCCATTGCGCATCAGAAAAGTTTGCTGAGCTGTCATTCTTTTCACATCAGTTTTGGTGCTGTGTCTTAGATGGGATTACTAGTTGTAGCATCCAAGGGGTGCCTCCAGCTGTGCACTTCTCAAGAGGTGGAAGAAAATGTTCTCCATCTTGCATGGTTTAACTAGGGAGCAGAAAGGAATGTTCAGTGCCAGATGGGCATACTGCTCTGGGCAAGTTGTTTAGCTCTTCTGTGTTTGAAATTGCAGCAGTCTCTTACTGGAGTGATTAGTCATGTCATGTCAGTAGAGAGCTCCCATGAAAGACTCAGAACTGTTTATTGGAGGTGATAAAGTGGCTAATTAAAATAATTTGTTCTGCTGTTTAAAAAAAACAACAACGCGTTCTCATATCTCAGTCCCACTTAACCAAGAGAGCTTTTGAGTAGATGACCTTCTTAATATGCATTTACCATTGTTTAAATTTAAGAATTGTCAGTAACAAATATCGTCCTGTAAGTATCCAGATTACTCTTTCCACAGACATTTTAAAAAGGAAATCTGAACTAATAATAGCCCTGCCATTATGTTCCAGTGCAAAGGTGCCAGTTTACGCTGTTGGAAAGAAGTTTGCCCTCCACCAAACTGCATAATTTCATTGTCTGTCTTTGAATCCCTCTGCAGTTCCTCTGCTCTTTCTTCCAGGGCCTCTCTCTGTATTAAACTCCATTAAAAGATTCTCATATGTAATCTCAAGAATTAGATTGAGTTGTGAGGCTGCAATTCTTCAGTTACTTACCTGATTCAATTCTTTACAGCACTCAAATGTAAGTCTTCAAATTTTCAGAGCAGGAAATTTACTTTAACCAGGTTAGTAAAGCAAAATCTTTGTAACAATGATTTTTCAAAGAGATCCTCAGGAAAGAGATTTAAAAAAAAACAAAAAAAACAACAAAAAACAAACCTCTATGGAAGTTAACAGGAAAATGTACTTTTCTGTATCTTTCATCTTCTGCCATTTGAATACATTTTCCTGTGTAGAATAGTTGTGTTGTGGTCTTGTAGCACACTCTAAATATAGGAGGAGATCCTATAACCAATGAAACTCTAGTGGCTTAATTGCAAACTACCACTGTTATCCAAGAACAAGTATGACATAAAAATAACCTTTATTGGGTACTTGTGTCTCACGGAAACCTAAAGCAATTCATGCCATATTGTGATATCTCCCCAGTTGTACAATTTTCAGTGGAGTAGCTGTACAGAAGAACCCAACATTGCAATCCTAGAAGAAGCTTCTTTCCTAGTGCACGTGAGGCAATGTCATTGCAGTCTGGAGCCAGAATCTTCTTGGTCTCCTCTTCTAGGCAAGGTAATTGCACACCATATCTGAGTCATTGGTCACACCTAGCAGAATTACAGAGCATTTTCTTGGGGGGGGATGTTATTTTATCTTAAAAGCATAAAAAGGTAAAAGGAAAAAAAGAATTACTATTATTTAATAATTTTTATGGCAAAACTTTTGCAAAGCCGTCTTCTAAAGGCATTATGAGGGAAGAGCAGGGAAACATTCTTGGAACCAGTCACAGGAATGTTAAAGGTCTGATCCAATGACACTAATAAAGGTCTTAACTGTATTTAACCAACAGTTATGTCTTGCTTATGCAAAAGGCCATAGAAAAGGGTAGAAAGACAACTGGCATTAAATCAATAGACAACAATGTATACCGCTTTTTTTTCCTCTTATTAAGTAGAATGATGCATGAGCAGAAGAGTTTGCATCGCGAACTTTCCGCATTGCACATCAAGAATTATCTCTTTTAGAGCTTGTCTTTTGCATTAATATATAGTAACTTTGTTGCCATTTTAGAAAGTAGATCCTTTTCAAGACTGTATCATCCTGCATCAAATTCAGGCCCTGATGTGTTTTAAGTAATTTTAAGATCAGTAAGCTGAAATTAATTTAAAGTTGATAATTTAAAGTAATTATAAGGCGGTGTATTGTATTGTTTGAACTAATGAGAAAAGAGTCTACACGGACTCTTATGGATCATTGTATTTTTTCTCCCTTCTGTGTTGTAGAATTGTAACGGCATCTTCTTTAAAACAGTTTTTAATTTTCTGTTGGCTGCAGCCTGAAGGGTCTGTCTGGTTCTTCCTTTGTGCAGTACCCGTTAGTTGCTGAAGCAAAAGAAAGTCTGCAGCAGCATGGAGGCAAGATGCAAACTTGTTATAAACTCCTGTATAATTATGCAATGGCACACAGGATGGAGAAAGTTAGATTCTTTCACCAATTCATCTAGTAAAGCGGAAAAATCAACTTTTGAGCTCCTACTGTTAATTTTCAATTCTGTCCTTAACAAGGTTTCATTCTCAAAAATCAGCTTCTAATTTTTTGACTGCCTTTATAATGCCACAGGTGAATTTCGATGTGAAGTACTCTCACACAGCTGCTATTATTGCTATTTAAGTTTGTAATTCCCAAAATTTTGCATGGCGTTTTGCCAAAGAGGTAGACTAAGTCCTTGCCGAGATACATTGCGTTTTGCTCCCAGGCTCACCATGGTCAGTGCTGGTAACAACAGAAGTATTTCAGATGAGAGGAAGCCTGTACCAGGAGCAATAAAATCAGACTGTAACTCAACTTAGTTATGAGAAGTCTGTTAAATTCCACAGTTTATTTCCTGTGGTGAGTGGAGATGAGAGAGCAAAACACAGCTTGAATTCAGAGAGTTTTTTCTGAAGGTGAAGGGATAGTTTGAAGTGCCTTTTTTCCCTCAGCCTCCCATTAATAGCTGCTGGGGGTGCACAAGACGAATTGGGACTCGGGGGCCCATGGAACTCTTTATTTCCCACCCCACAGCTCGGGTGCCTTTTTCCCTCATTTACTATATATAAGGCAATAGAATTTATGAGTTGTTATTTGGGTTTTGCTCATTGTTTCCATGTTTTTCTCATATGTTGAAGGCTTTAATTTCAAATTGGTCTCTAAATGTGAGAAAGCAGTGGCTTTACGAGAGCCAGGCTGGGATAGCGTTCTGGGTAAACTTAATTTGTGCCTAGGGAACAGTGCAAACTGGCAGTGCACGGTACTGAAGAAACGGGTGGTAACACAGGTGTCAGGCTGGCTGGCGGCACAGAAATGAATTCTACCTTTCAGATGTAGACAAATGTCTGGAGAATGGTCACAAATATGGTTCCTGTATAGGGGATGTCAAGACTGAAGTCCCAGTGCTTGCTGGAATCAGGCATTAAGAAGCACCTCTTTAGCAGGATGAAAGAGCACCCAACGTGTATGTGTGTGTTAATTGGATTCAAAATCATTTATCTGTGAAGACAGACAAATGCAGGATTCAAATATTCTGGCTGGAGATTTTACTTCAGACTTCTAGCACTTTTTTTTTTTTAATTCATTGCCTCTGAGAGAGCATCCTGACTTGCACTTGCAGTTAATCAGTGCTGGCATTACCCAGAGGAGCTTGCAAAATGGCATCTAATGCATTAGTGTATTGATTAGAATTAATCAGGAATGTGTTCCTCCTGAAGCTACAAGCGGCATGAACAACTGAAGAGTGTCTAACTATAAATACCTCTCAGAAGTTAAGTTTCCATGAAAACTGGATTATGGCTTCTGAAACTGGGTAACTGCGTATGAAGTAGAAGCTGGAAAGTAAAACCTGTTACCTGGAAAACTGAGTCATAGATAGGAGGAGTAAGAGTGTTTAGGTTACAGAGAAATACTTTGGCTTGTTCGGGTTCTGTTTGGTCACCTAACCACTGGAGGGGCTGTGCAAGGCCTGAGTTTGTTTCTATGATACCTTCACTCTAAGGAGTGCGAATGAGTACGGTTCTGTGCACCACACTGTAAAAATATATAAAGCTACTGAAGAGTGTTCAGAAGAGGACTACAAAGTTGGTGAAGGGTTTGGAGGGGAAGCCATATGAGGAGCGACTAATGTCACTTGGTTTGTTCAGCCTGGAGGAGACTGAGGGGAGACGTCATGGCGGCTACAACTTCCTCAAAAGGGGAGGAGGAGAGGCAGGCACCAAACTCTTCTCTCTGGTGACCAATGACAGAACCCAAGGGAACGGCAGGAAGAGGTGCCAGGGCAGGTTTAGGTTGGATGTTAGGAAAAGGTTCTCCACCCAGAGGGTGCTGGAGCACTGGAACAGGCTCCCCAGGGAGGTGTCACGGCCCCAAGCCTGACAGTGTTCAAGAAGAGACTGGACAACACTCTCAGACACATGGTGTGAACTGTGGGGTTGTCATATGCAGGGACAGGAGCTCGACTTGATGATCCTTGTGGGTCCCTTCCAGCTCAGGACATTCTGTGATTCTGTGAGTATACAGAAGGTTGCTTGAAATTCAGTCCTTGTACTATGATGAAGTTCCATCAACAGTATCTTCTGCTTTGTGGAAGAATAATACATCCTCATAAGAGAAATTCTGGGTGTAGCCCAGGTTTTCTTTAAGCAACACGTTCTCTGTAGTTAATATATCCAGATCTGAACTTGCCTAAATTCTGAAAATTTTTGAATCTAGGATTTTGAGATACTTTGTCACTGAAGGCTAAGGTGTTATTAGTTTGCATCTAAATCTTTATATCCTGCAGATTCTAGGTGTCTGAGCCAACTCCTTTCTGTTTGTAACTTCAGTGAAGGTCCTGTTGGGTGGATCTGACCCACTCTATCAAGATACTGAGCAGTGCCTAAACAACACAATGTAGTGTGTTGCTTTGCAGCATAAAGCTTTAAATTAAGATGTTAAACTGTGGTCTCTCTTATTGCTTGGGGCAGTTATCTAGAGAGGTCATCATGGTTATTATCGCAAATGTTGTTGTAAAAATAGGCTTTGATGTTGAAGGCTGTGTGGAGATGATAGTTATGTGCACAGTAACTGATGCCTTTGTCCTTGCAGTTGTCAGTTTACCAGTCTGATTCATCACTCTGTAGCATGCTTGGGGGTTATGCAGAGGATAAAAGGAGCAATCTGTTATCAGCTGTAATTTGCTTTTGGGTGCCAGGTTTCACAGAATCAAAGAACGTTTGAGGTTGGAAGGGACTTCTGAGACTGACTAATCCGACTTCCCTGCTCAATGTGGGGTCAGCTAGAGCAGGTTACCCAGAACCATAGCCAGTCAGGGTACGATTGCCTCCAAGGATGGAGATTCTCTAAGATTTCTGGGCAACTCGCTCCAGTGTTCAGTCACCCCTAGAGTAAGCAAGTTTTTTCTTGCGTTAAATTAAATTTCTTGTATTTCCATCCAAGCACATTGCCTGTTTTCCTTTCATTTGATACCACTGTCTGATTCTGTTTTCTTGCGATCCTCCCACAAGACAGAAACATGGATAAAATCATCCCTGAGCCTCCTCTTCTCCAGGTTAAGCTGAGTTTTCTCAACCTCTCCTCATATGTCAGTTACTGAAGTCCCTTAATCATCTCTGTAGCTGTGTGCTGGACTCACTTCAGTAAGTCCATGTCTGTCTTGTGCTGGAAAGTCCAGTATTGGACCCAGCACTCAGATGTGTGTTCCCAGCACTGAACAGAGGGGGTCACCCCTTCAACCTGCTGTTCCCAGTGCAGCCCAGGAAGCTATTGCTCTTCCTTATCAATGAGGACACATTGCCAGCTTATGTTCAACATTTTGTCCACCAGGACCCGCAAGTTTTTTTGGCAAAGCTGCTTTCCGGCCTGTCCTGGTGCCTGGAGTTATTCCTCCTCAGGGTCAGGACTTGGCATTTCTATTTGTTGAACTTCATGGTCCCTGTAGGGCCAAATTTCCAGCTTGTTAAGCCCCCTCTCAGTGGCAGCCAAACTGTCCTATGTATCAGTTTGGCTGGAAGCTTCCTGATCGTGCAGCCTGTCCAATTATCCAGGTCATTAATGAAGACAGAAAACATTACTGGCCCCGCTGTTGGCCCAGAGGTTTACCACTAGTGACTGGCTTCCAGCTGGACTTTGTACCATTGATGATAACCCTCTAAGCCTGGCAGTTCAGCCAGTTTTCAGTCCACTTACATAATCTGTACCTCCATCAGTTTGTCAGTAAGGATGGGATGGGAGACAGCATTGAAAACCTTACTATAAAGTCAAAATAAGCAACACTCACTGCTCCCCTCGGCCACCCAGCCAATCATCTCAACATAGAAAGCTATCAGATTATTTAACATGATTTCATGACAAGGAAGCTCAACACAGAGTATTTTCCATCTATATCAAAAGATGACTGAAATAGCCTTTCTGTTACCTTGCTAAAATCCTTTCTAAAATTAGATTCTTAACATATAGACCACTAATAGAAATTTAATAAAGCTACTGCTAATTAACATCCAGTGCCTATCAGTTATGCTGAAGTAGATCTTGCCAGGCATCCTGTGGTACAGGATCTGCAAATGAGTATGGGTGTGTTAAATACAAGGTGTTGTATGGAAGGGTCTGGAGATCAGAGTACTCATTCAATCATGGAATGACAGCAGAATTGAATCTCATCCGAATTGCCTACAGGTCTCTCTACTGACCCAGCGGCTATTTTTAAAGTCCCTGATAAATCCACCAGTTAGTGTCATTTTTAGCTCATTTATTTTTGTGTCTCTGAAGAAAGAGGCTGATACTCTGGATTTCTTTTCACATGAATCTTTGAATTTCAGACAACCTATTGTAGGAATTTGTACCACAAAGTATGAATATATTTTGTAATGAATCTCACTCACTTGAGTGAGTCTGCCTTTTCCTTTCTTGCATTGCAGTGATATAAAATACCTGCTTGGCAACAGCTCTGGGAGTTAATAAAGTTTCTGTGGTAAACTATGAGAGGCCTGAGAATTTCAAACTAAAGTTATTGCACCAGTAACTCAGAAAAGCAATTCCTAAAACTTCTGGCACATTTATCCAGAGGGTTAGCAGTAGCACAGAAATGGAAATCATTGTTGAGAGCCACTGCATACTTGGAATTAAAATCCATCAGTCTTCTGAAGCTGAGGAGAACAATTTTCATGACATATAGATGCTTCTGTGTTTTATAACAAAAATTAAATCTGGGGTGGTTTTTCACTCTATTTGTAGGGAAATTCGTATCCTTTAATCCCTATAATATACCTAACTTGGGATGACATCTAAAGAAATAAAGCACACAGAAGGTAGGCATTTAAAATACTCTCAATGCTTTATTAAATTTCAGTAAAAGCATTATCTATTTGGGGGAGGGAGGTGGAAAAAGAGTGAGGATGCCAACAATCCTTTCTTAAGTGGGAACCTCGAGCATGGAAGATGGGATGTGGAAATGAAGATACCTGTAAACAAAAATGGAACTTAGCAGTCTAGTTTTACTCTTCTTGCTGGAAAAGAGAGGTAGGAAGAAACCTAGTAAATAATTAAAAAACAGTATTTGATTTTCTAAGTTGCAAGTCGAGCTGCATTAGCTGTCAGCAGGGTCTTTATGCAGCACTTGCTTAGGACTTTTCCGTAGATCCTTAACATTGCTCTTAGCAGCTTCCTTACCTGCTGGGAATTTTGTCCACTTCAGCGGAGTGTGATGACACCATCGTGTCCCTGATGAGACACACAGTGCAACTGACTGTGGAGCAAAGAAAAGTCTCCTAGCTGGTAGCAGTACAGAACTACAGAATCATAGAATCATTTTGGTTGGAAGAGAGCCCCAGGATCATTGAGTCCAACCATAACCCAACTCTGGCAATAAACCATGTCCCTAAGAACCTCATCTACCAGTCTTTTAAATACCTTTAGGGATGTTAACTCAACCACTTCCCTGGGCAACCTATTCCAATACTTCACAACCCTTCCCGTGAATAAATTTTTCCTAATATTCAATCTTAACCTCCCTTGGCACAACTTCAGGCCATTTCCTCTTTTCCTGTTACTCAGAAGAAGAGCCCAACCCCCTCCATGCTACAACCTCCTTTCAGGCAGTTGCAGACAGCGATAAGGTCTCCCCTCAGCCTCCTTTTCTCCAGGCTGAACAGCCCCAGTTCCCTCAGCCGCTCCTCATCAGACTGTGGATTCTATGATAACGGCTGGTTTTACAAGACACCAGTCCAGACAGGGATACATGAGAAAGATTTATCTCGCAGGGGCAAAAGGATGCTGGGGCAGGAATTAGCAGGGCTCATTTGGAGAGCTTTAAACTAGACTTGAAGGGGGATGGGGTTGTAGCTGGGCTTGCGTCATTGGGGCAGCACCCTGGAGTTGATGAAGACCGGGAGGCCTCCCATCCCCCTAGAGTGAAATCGGCCCGCTCTCTGAAATGCCTGTACACCAATGCGGGCAGCATGGGGAATAAGCAGGAGGAGTTAGAAACCTGTGTTAGGGCAGGAGATTATGACCTAGTGGCAATTACGGAGACATGGTGGGACAGCACACATGACTGGAATGTGGTCATGGATGGCTATGTCCTCTTCAGGAAAGACAGGCCAGCCGGGCGTGGTGGTGGAGTTGCTCTTTAGGTGAGAGAGCAACTACAATGTATTGAGTATTGTCCAGGCATGGATGAGGAGCAAGTTGAGAGTCTATGGGTGAGAATTAAGGGGCAGGCTGGCAGGGCTGATACTGTTGTGCGTGTCTGTTACAGGCCACCAGATCAAGATGAGGAAGTTGATGAGACCTCCTACAGGAGGCCTCCTGAGAGCAGCCTCACAGTCACAGGCCCTGGTTGTGGTGGAGGATTTTAACTTCCCTGATGTTTGCTGGAAGGGATACTCAGCCAGCCAGCCACAGTCCAGGAGGTTCCTCCAGTAGACTGATGATAACTTTCTGATGCAAATGGTGGAGGAGCCAACTAGGAGAGATGCACTGCTGGACCTCATCCTCACTAACAAGGAGGGTTTGGTTGAAGCAGTAAAGGTTGAGGGCCGCCTTGGCTGCAGCGACCATGAGATGGTGGAGTTCAGGATCTTGTGTGGCAGGAACAGGATAGCAAGCAGAATTGCAACCCTGGACTTCAGCAGGGCAAACCTCAGTCTTTTCAAACAGTTGCTAGGGGAAATCCCATGGGCAAGGCTGCTTGAAGGTAAAGGGGCCCAAGATAGTTGATTAGCATTCAGGAACTGCTTCTTCCAAGCTCAAGATCAGAGCATCCTGAAACGCAGGAAGTCAAGGAAGGGAGCCAGAAGACCTGCGTGGTTAAACAGGGAACTGCTGGGCAAGCTCAAGTGGAAGAGGAGAGTTTACAGATCATGGAAGGAGGGGCTGGCCACTTGGGAAGAATATAAGGCTGTTGTCAGGGGATGCAGGGAGGCAACTAGGAAAGCTAAGGCCTCCTTAGAATTAAACCTTGCAAAAGGGATCAAGGACAACAGGAAGAGCTTATTCCGATATGTGGCAGATGAAACTAACACCAGAGGCAATGTAGGCCCACTGATGAACGAGGTGGGTGCCTTGGTGACAGAAGATACAGAGAAGGCAGAGTTACTGAATGCCTTCTTTGTTTCGTCTACTCTGCCGGAGGCTGTCCTGAGGAGCCCCGTACCACTAAGGCCCCAGAGAAAGCCGAGACAATGGAGGAGTTTGCCTCAGTTGATGAGGACTGGGTTAGGGACCAATTAAGTAATCTGGACATCCATAAATCCATGGGTCCAGATGGGACGCACCCGCGGGTGCTGAGGGAGCTGGCTGAGGGCATTGCTGGACCACTCTCCATCATCTTTCCCAAGTCTTGGGAAACGGGAGAGGTGCCTGAGGACTGAAGGAAAGCAAATGTCACTCCAGTCTTCAAAAAGGGCAAGAACAAGGACCCAGGTAACTATAGACTGGTGAGGTCAGCCTCACCTCCATCCCTTGAAAGGTGATGGATCAACTTATTCCTGACACCATCTCAAGGCATATCAAGAACAAGAGGTTCATTAGGGGCAGTCAACATGGCTTCACCAAGGGGAAGCCTAATAGCCTTTTATTAGAACGTAACGAGGTGGATAGACGATGGCAAAGCAGTGGACGTGGTTGATCTTTATTTCGGTAAAGCATTTGACACAGTCTCCCACAGCATCCTTGCTGCTGAACTGAAGAAGTGTGGTCTGGATGATCGGGTAGTGAGATGGACTGTGAACTGGCTGAAGGAAAGAAGCCAGAGAGTCGTGGTCAATGGTGCAGAGTCCAGTTGGAGGCCAGTATCTAGTGGAGTGCCTCAGGGGTCAGTACTGGGGCCAATATTATTCAATATATTCATTAACGATTTAGATGAGGGAATTGAGTGTACTATCAGCAAGTTTGCTGATGACAAGAAGCTGGGAGGTGGCTGACACGCCAGAGGGCTGTGCTACCATCCAGAGACCTGGACAGACTGGAGAGTTCGGCAGGGAGAAATTTAATGAAATATAACAAGGGAAACTGTAGAGTCTTGCATCTGGGCAGGAACAACCCCAGGTTCCAGTATAAGTTGGGGAATGACCTGTTGGAGAGCAGCGTAGGGGAAAGGGACCTGGGGGTCCTGGTGGACAGCAGGATGACCGTGAGCCAGCACTGTGCCCTTGTGGCCAGGAAGGCCAATGGCATCCTGGGGTGTATTAGAAGGGGGGTGGTCAGTAGATCGAGAGAGGTTCTCCTTCCCCTCTACTCTGCCCTGGTGAGACCACATCTGGAATATTGTGTCCAGTTCTGGGCCCCTCAGTTCAGGAAGCATAGGGACCTGCTGGAGAGAGTCCAGCACGGGCCAACAAAGATGATGGAGGGAGTGGAGCATCTCTCTTATAAGGAAAGGCTGAGGGAGCTGGGTCTCTTTAACTTGGAGGAGACTGAGGGGTGACCTCATTAATGTTTATAAATACGTAAAGGGTGAGTGTCAAGAGGATGGAGCCAGGCTCTTCTCGGTGACAACCAATGATAGGACAAGGGGTAATGGGTGCAAACTGGAACACGGGAGGTTCCACTTAACTATGAGAAGAAACTTCTTCTTAGTGAGGGTGCCAGACACCAGAACAGGCTGCCCAGGGGGGTTGTGGAGTCTCCTTCTCTGGAGACATTCAAAACCTGCCTGGACGCCTTCCTGTGTGGCCTCATCTGGGTGTTCCTGCTCTGGCGCTGGGATTGGACTGGATGATCTTTTGAGGTCCCTTCCAATCTCTGACATCAGTGAGAGACTGAGAGAGCTGGGTCTGTTCAGCCTGGAGAAGGGAAGGCTGAGAGGAGATCTCATCAGTGTTTATAAATATCTCAAGGGTGGGTGTTGAGAGGATTGGACCAGATTCTTTCTGGTGGTGTCCAGCAATAGAATGAGGGACAACAGGCACAAACTGAAGCAAAGAAGGTTCCATCTGAGTATGAGGTGAAGCTTCTTTACTTTGAGGGTGCCAGAGCGCTGGAACAGGCTGCCCAGAGAGGTTGTGGAGTCGTCTTTTCTGGAGACATTCAAAACCCACCTGGACACATTCCTGTGTGATCTGCTGCAGGTGAACCTGCTGTAGCAGGTTGGTTGGACTAGATATTCTCCAGAGGTCCCTTCCAAGCCCAACTATTCTGTGATTCTGTGATCCTTTTCCCCCAGGCACTTTCCAGCCACCCTGAGCCTGTAGTACTGCCTGGGGTTGTTGTGACCCAAGTGCAGGACCTGGCACTTGGTCTTGCTGAACCTCATAAGTACAGGGGCTGCAATTTGGGAATGATCCATGGTTGTAGCAGGCATAAGTGATGGTTGGTCGGTGCAAATGTCATGCATATGTTGTTATATTTCCTTTTGGAAGTGTTTCTTCACTTGGTAACACGCACATTTTGTCATATTTCTGGACTAGGAGGTTCTTGTTATGGATACCAGATAAACTGTGGTTTCTTTTGTTCAGAACATCTGTTTCATTTCCATTGTCCAAGAAAAAATGTCGCCTTCTACACAGCCCACGTACTGGCACAAATCCATACGCTCAGAGTGACAGGGGAACTTGATGAGGAAACGTTGTAAGAGCAGTGAAAAATGTATTGCCCCTGACCCGTTATGTCAACCAGAAAGTTAGTCTTCCTCAAAAATGCTTAATATTGGTGTTTGAAAGCAACTTAAGGAAACATACTAAGTTTTTGTTCTCATCTTTTAAAAATGGCAGCTGGAGCTGTAAAGAACATTTCGTAATCGGCTTTATTAGACCCCTGTTGTCTAGTTTGGGTCCAGCTGACCAGTTACAGTTCACTAAAAAGAAATCTTTTTTCACTGGTGCTGCATTTTTTCCTGTAGCAGAAGAGAAATATGAAGCAGTGGATTAGTAGGGACTGAGTGACTTTACAGAATCTCTTGTGTCTGGTCGTGTTTATGGTTAGTGAGTAGGCATGGAATAAACTGGGGTGAAATGAGTGATAGGCTCTGTATCGCTGCCGGAGTAATACACACCTCGTGGGAGGCAGACCTTCCCAAATGATGTCAACAGATGGTTTTACTGACAGCCTGTCCCCAAGCATGAAAGGTGAAATGGGCATGTTATCGTACAAGTGTTTCATTCCTTAAAGTTTTCCTTGAAGATCAGAATTTCAGTATAACAGGGAAAAAGCTTACATTTTTACTGTCTGTCATTAGACATGTCTTGCTGAACACAGAACATTTGAAAGTTAAATCAGAGGGGGATGTGTAAGAGCTGAGGGTCTACCCATAGTTCTTGTGCTGCCCGGTGAGGTGTTTTGGGTGGACCAGCAGACCCAGCTGGCCGCAGGTGAGAAGGGGGACATCAGAGTCAGCCAGGCCTTGGTGCCTGCTAGCACCTCAGAGAAGAAATTAAGCTTATACAGAGTTCTTGTTCTCATTTACTCCTAGCAGCAAGCTAAGTTGAAACACTCATGGAGTGGGGATGTTAGGCTCCGGGGCTGCCAATCCAGTCTCTTAGTTCCTTGATTTATTCGGTGGGAGTGTTTGTTTGTTTGTTTGCGAGGTGGTGAGGGAAGGAGTGCAGAGGAGGAGTGTTTTAGTTGTAGTGCTTCATGCACTCGTAGACATTCCAGCCAGCTCCATTAGAAGCAAGGCGTGTTACCTCAACCAGTGACGCGGTGCTGGGAATTACAGCTATTGCTCAGGCCCTGGAGACTGGCTTATTGCCGGAGTGACTAAGAGACACCACGGTGAGAAACAGGAGGAATAGTATTTAGAGGGGGTGTGCACGTATACTGCAGATCTCACAGCTTGCCTTGCAAAGAAAGTTGGGTTTCTTTTAAAAAGCAGGCAGACATCTGTGAGAAATCCAGAAGCACAGAAGTGTGACAGAAGAGAGCAATAAGCTACTATTTAGCTGGGTTTTCCACATCTTAGCTGGGTGGAAATCTTGGCGATTAGAAGCGTGCTTTTGCAAAATCCATTGGAGGGAAAGGCTTTGACCATGGGACACCATGAGGGGTGTGAGGTTTGGGGTAGAAGGCACGGGGTGACAAGCCACTTGTGGAGCTGCTGCTTTGGAGGATTTGGTGCTTGTAAAGTAGCCTTTCTTACCACTCTTCTCCTTTGTTCTTTCCTCTCGCTGTATGATGAGACCAGATGGGTGTTGCTTCAGAGGAGAGTTGGACATCTAGAGAAACCATTTCGAATCTCACTGGAGTATGTTGCCAATGGGAACAAGAGCGTAGCAGCTGTGGATTCCTTTGCGATGAAGAACTGCAGTACAGGTAACATTTTATTGCTTCTAGCTCATAGCGTTTTGGTGCCTTTTTGGAGGGGAGCATGATTTCTGACTGTTACAGAACTCTCACAGAATGAAGGCATCTTGTCAAATCAATCTTTTAAATTAAAAAAAAAAATTCCCTTCCAAGGAAAAATTTTTTTGATGTTACCTTAGAAGTTTTTAACTTCTTAAACGATGCAAGTTGTTTTTAGTATAGTTTGTTGGTGGGTTTTTGTTTTTTTTTTTTCCCTTTGGAAAGAATTTCTAGGAAAATTTCATTTTGGGAAAACCAAAGCAGTATTCATCCTGGCTTGCCACATGCCTATCATTTCTGCATCAGAAAGCAGAACAGATGAGCAATTCCTAGACAGATAACTTGCAAGCCATCTTTTTGCTGTTTCTAGTAACAAATTTCATGGTTATTTTTTTAAACAACTGTGGAAAACTTGGTTATAATAAAGTATGCCTTTCTTTGGCAATGTTCCAAAGTAGTTATTGCTGAGTAACCCTTAATAGCTCAATGTGTGTGTGGAATTTTAATGATGGGCAACCTTAATGGGGGTAACTTTTTAAAATACGAGTTCTGTTATCAATTCCAGTGTGTGAATTTAGTGCTTCATGCCAGAGGCAGCTGCATTTTAGTTCTACTGGCTTTATGGATCTTCTGAATCATACTGAAATCTTTAGGTGGCATGTCAGTGAAGAACATTATTACTTATAGCACTTAACACATTACCTTTCGTCCGTTTTATTTATTTGGAGTACTGCTGAGTTGAGCTGCATGTCCTTCTTTCAACCTGTCTAGGACAGGGAAATTGCTGCAGAATATACATTACTTCGGTTATTCACGTTGCTCTCCACAAAGGCCAGTTGTATTAAGGGGTTTGTTGCACTATCTGCACGCAAAGGTGTTCTCTAAGTTCCAGCTAGGAACCACCTGACGTTCTGCCGAAAGCACGAGGCATGTTCAGACAGAATGCTCCTGTTCTGCTGCTGATGCTTGGAGCCTGTCTTGGTATCTCTCTCAGGCTGAAAATAAAGTGTTTCAGCTCCCCAAAACAAAGTGAGCAGGACAGGAGTCATTCAAATCTACAGTGCTTTGGGAAATCAGAGCAACAAATATTACCACAGACGGCGGGAGATACTCAGCTCCCATGAGGGTCCATGGATGCTCCTCTTGGGAGTACTTGAAGGAGAGCTGTAGGTGAAGGACGGTTGGCTGAGGGAAAGGATAATGTTCTGCCCGTTCTGCTGGGCACCCATTTGCAGATGACAGATGGCAGTTGCTGAAGCTATTAAGATACATTGTGAGAAAAAGAAGGAACAAATCTCCCATTTTGTCTACAGATTTCTGGCAGTAGGCTACTCCCCTTCTTTGCTTACAGGACACGGTGTATGAATAATACCAGGAGGGAATAAAACCACTTGTTCTTTTTCTGTTTGTTGAAACTGCCAAGCGTTTTGCACACAGCTGAAGATGCGGTGC
This sequence comes from Patagioenas fasciata, assembly GCF_037038585.1. NCBI lineage: Eukaryota > Metazoa > Chordata > Aves > Columbiformes > Columbidae > Patagioenas > Patagioenas fasciata. The sequence goes on from NC_092522.1 coordinate 20,561,009, forward strand.
TGTGTCCTTTTACTAGAAAAGAAGGTGATGATGAGCAGCCAAAGGTGGCACCTTAGGCTTGGAGGATATAGGGAAAGCAATAAGAAAAGATTAATCTAAACCTGATTTTTCTGCAACTGTTAGCCTTTGGGCAGCTTAGCTACTTGGGTACCTTGATGTCACTGAAGCACCTAAAACATGAGTGAATTTGGGAAGGAAACATCTGAGAAACACTAAGAAGCTTCAACCTAATTTTTCTAAGCCTTTTAAAGACCATATACACAACTTAAAGATAAATAAAGGCACGTAGACAATCTTAGGAAATTAGGCTACCATTTCCGTAGGTGAATACAGGTTTGGATCTAAATGAAATGCCAAGATGTGAAGAAGGTAGAAGTTTGAAGTTGGGGTTTGCTTCTGAGCATTGGGATTTCCATTTTTTGGCTTCTTTAATCATGGAAAAGATGAGATTTTTATTGCGTTTGAACTGAAAAAATAATAGCCTCTTTAGGATTGAATGGAAAATTAAGATTTAAAAAAAAAAATTCAGATGCGGATAAAATTCTTGATTCTTTTTTATTCCAAATTTAAAAATTCTAGATTGATATACCATCTAACTAAAAATGGTTGAGTACAAACATAATTCTATCCTTGCATTGTCTTCATTGTACTCTGTATTTCCCTTTCTTCATTTAGCAGTGCCGCAAATTAGAAAATCAAAGGGCTTTGTCACTTGAATATCTTCGCATTTCCAAATTCCCATCATACAATCGATCTTGATTGGGTAAAGATTGATAGAAAAAAGGAAAGCCCTTGCAAATTGAGGGATTTCATTTGGTTTTGATTGGAGTTGGTTGGTTGGTGTGTTTGCTTTGTTGTTGTTTTTTGTTTGTTTGTTGGATGAGGTGTTATTGTTGGGTTTTTTTGTGTTTGTTCGTTTGTTTGTTTGCTTTTTAATGCTCAGGATTGGCCACAACTCTATTTGCTTCATCTCTTCTCATGTCTGTAGTTCATCATCAACATACTCCATCCCCTGACTTTAATTCTTTAAAGGCTTTTTAGCACTTGATAGGTGCTAAGTGTTTGGGGTTTGTTTGGTTTGATTCGGTTTTGTTGTTGTTTTGGGTTTATTTGTTTGTTTGAGGTGGGGTTTTGTTTGGTTGGTTGGTTTGGGATTTTGGGGTTTTTTTGGTGGGTTTTGTTGTTGTTGTTGTTGGGGGTTTTTTTTGTTGTTTTTCACATAAAGTTTCCTGAACCATATAATTACTTTCAATCAGAAAGCCCCTGCAGTCAACAGAAAGGCTGCTTGGACTTCTATAGGTTTTGGATCAGGACATGAAACAGGTAGCATTGCCCATCATCCCACTGCCAATTGACTTTCAGTTGCTGTCTTAAATGTGAAGCAGACTGTGTTTCTGAGTAAAACCTATGCTATTGATTGTGTGATTTTGTTTCTTACAACTTACTATTTAAGTAAGTGCAATATCCAAAGCAAAAAAAAAAAAAAAAATTACAAATTGCAGAGAAGTAGTAAATTAATTTAATAACGTCAGTTAAGAATTCGTTCCTTCTACGAATAAAGTAGTTAGTACAGTGGCATTTTATAGTTGATGGTAATTTCTAGTAATAAAAATAGAGTTCATTTCCTAAGTAATGTATTGATTTATTAATGATATTTAATGGGTTTCTTACTCATTTTGTACTGCAGTTGTGAATTAATTAATTTGCTAACTTATTTCCAAAAGTCTTAATTAAAGTACTTAATAGTGAGCACAAGTAAATGACAAGACATTGTTTTACTTAGCAATGTTCGATTTCCCAGTTCTAAGTAACTTTTTAAGTAAGAGGCGTGGACATCAAATGCTTCTAAAACATGTTAAAGGTTTAATGTCGCTCCGAGGCTGTTTAAAACAGCTATTTCAGACACTCAGCCTGTCCAAGAGGAAGCACTTAGCTTTCAAGTTTTCAAGCTCAGTAAGCAACATAAAAAACATATTTATTTTGGAGTGTGTTGTGGATTAAGTTAATGTTTCTGTCCACTCAGCTATATCTTTTTTCAGTACATACTGAAAGTACATAGGAATACACTCATTATCTTCAGAGCTGGTAAGCAGTTAGTTCTGTAATGATGTCATGGTTATAATACTTATGCAAAGTTAAGGTTGTACTAAAAGCAAAATCCTTGATCCAAAGCAGACGACCTCTCAAGATAGGAAAAATTTTGAAGACTTAAAGGTGGTTTTACTGGAGAAAAAAAGGCAGTGGGGGTGGAGTACGCATATGGACTTGCAACATGTATGAAGAAATATGGGTAACTTCCAGATAGAATTTTTCATGATCCCATTTGATAAATAGTCGAGCAAGAGATTTATGAATCAACTACAGGAAGTCAATAAGGGCTTTGTCCAAACAGGATTACTTATGTATCTGAATCACTACTAAAATGATGTTTTTGTGTATTCAGACAAAACCTGAATATGTATCATTCCAGTTTTCCCACATATTCTCGCTTTTGCAGTTTGTCTTATAAATTAATTTGCTGACAGGGTGCTGTGGTTAACTGAACTTAATGAAGTACCAGTGAGCCACTTTTCAGAATGAGTTCTGGATGCTTCCTACTGGAAAATTGCCTAGCAAAGTTAACCTCTTCCAAACCAAGAACTGAAATAGTATCAGTGTATCCAGTGGAACTGTAAAACAGCCCAGGCTGGAATCAACCTCAGAAGATCATCTGGTCCAGCCTTTCATGGGGAAGGGAGTTTGGGTGAGATTATCTGCATCCAGACCAGCTGTATCTTCAAAATGTCCCGTGATGGGGACTCCACCATGTCCCCCTGTTCCAGTGAATGTTTGTTCTCACAGTAAAAAATTTAAACACAGGTTTCTAATGGAAGTCCAACATAACACACAGCTAATTGGGATGTTAATAATCAATTAATTATAAATGTTGTATTACTTTTAAGAAAGTTTCACTTGAGTAAAATTGCCATATGTTTACAGAAGATTTGTGAAGTCAATATTTTTTAATTAATTATTTGCTTAGTTGTGGCTATGGGGCAGAGGAGAGAAGACATGTACCTTCGCTGGAACCAACAATGTCACGTGATATGGTCTGGTGATCCACCACTGCTCCAAAATTCAGGAGATGGGTGAAAAGGACAATGAACACAGTTAGGATTGTGCCAGGGTTATGAAACTGAAAAATAGACGTTATTTAAAAAAAAAAAAAGGTAGTCTTAAACTTTAGAAATAGTTGTCTCTATTTGAGGTTTTGGACCAACATATACCGTAATACCTACTTGGCCTATCCAGGTCATTTTTATGTAAAGGAAGCTGGAGAATTTTCTTTGGTATTAATACCATGGTTAAGGAGCTTACCAAGCCACAGGATAGATCCAGTGCTAATTGAGGTCAATGGGAATTTTATTCAGTATGTTTGGATTAAGTTCTGAGTAGCCTTAATTTAAAAAAAAATAATAATAATTAGGCAGATTGGCTGCATTTTCCTTGGAGTGGCCTATCCTATTTATACAGTTCCACCGAGCTGTTTTTCCTGTGAATCTAATTTCACTAAGTAGGCATTTGGAAAAGCTTTACTATTTTAATATTTGCCTCCAAATTCTTTGGCAACCACCTTCCTCCCCATTCACCTCTGTTCTCCCATGAGATATGACTGATTATTCTGACTTCACCTTGTGTGCCAAAACCCATCTCTAACCTGATAGTGTTTTAATGCTGTAAGGATCTTGTGTTGGAGAAAAAACTGCTTTACAGATGAGTGTGGTGGCTGTAGTGAAGCTAAATCGTTTTAAGCTAATTCCAAAGTGAAAATTATTTCACTTGTGAGTTTGTGCTCGTTTAAGTAAAATAAATTTAATGCACTTGTTATGGAGCTTATATACTACTTCATTTTTCATTTTCATCTTTTAAAAATTAAGTTATAGTAATGCTGGGAATAAAAAATTAAGCAAATTTAGTCTTAATATTGCTTCTAGAAGAGGCACAGTAACTCAATTAGTTTCTTACAGTAGTTTCTTACTGTAGTTTCTTACAGTCATGAATTAGTGATTTAGCATTTCTGTTACTGACTGTGAACACCTGCTTCTTGTGGAGCCAAGTTTAGACAGTTATGGTTTTGTTAAATAATTTAATCTATTTAAAACATTAGCGTACTCACCAAAGGAGGGGTGGGAAACGAACCTGGATGACTAAAACATTTGGTTTTCATAGGTCTGTCGTGCCAGTGTGTTGGTCAATGGGACGTAGTACTCTGAGATATTTGGCTTTTTTAAGATATGAGGAGGGATATATAAAGAAGTGTTTTATATGGTATAATAACGCTTGTAAAACTGGTCTTTAAAATGGATGCATTCATACAGAAGGTGGAAAGGCTGAATTTTGCCACAGAAGGATGGAATTTGGGTATTAGACAGTCTTACCAGAGGGGACAGTTTCATCTGCTCTAATTCTGAAAAACACAGGTGACTTGGGATAAGAAACAGAATTGAGAAATACCAGCCTTTAAAATTCAAAGCATTAATAATCAAAAAAGAAGGGCCTGTTCATAAGAGGTACCAGGAGCTGCTTGAGAGACACTGCAAATCCCTCAGTTCCTCTACCAATGTTGGCAGTTGTGGCTCTTAAGTACTTTTTAACACCTTGAAGAATTGGCCAATACATTATCTTTTTAATGCTGTATATGATTTTTATACTGACCTTCTCCCTTAATTGAGGCTTATTTCAACAGGGGAGCCATTGATTCAGTGAAAGAAAATGAACTCTCTAATCTGCTTTCCCCAAATTGAACTTATTTTTATTACTATTAATTGCTGCCACTTAGTTCTTGTGATGTTTTAACTACTTGGATTTATTGAAACAATCATAGGATTCACTATTATCACTTGAGAAATGGGAGGACACTGATGACTTATGGGTGACCCAATGATTTTAAACAAGTATTACTCCAGGTTCAGTGATTTATGCAAGCTCATCTGTTGCACAAGCAGATGATAGTGTCTCTCTCCCTTTCTCCCTCCATAACAAGCCCTTACCCCTGCAACAGAGGGAATGCGGAACCTTGATTTTGCTAAAACAAGGTCAGGGGTAGTTTTGCTCTGAGCTTTGTTTTACATAGATGCAGGAAGTTCACTGTTAACTGTAGGAAGGGCTTTTGATTTAGACAGGACTGATGTTTGAAGATGTTAAGACCTGGCTATGCAACTTGATTCCTGTTTGTGAGGAATTGCAGTGGTCTTTGAGAAGAGGTGAGAGACAGCAGGGAAACTTAGAAAGTAAGAGCAGAAGAGGGAGATGATCAAGCAAAAGGGAGGGAGTCGGACTGTGTGAGCAAAAGAATAAATGAGAGAGGGAGAGGTGAGGAAAGGAGAGAAAGCGATAAACCAGTAACACTGAAAACAAATGACAGGCTATCAGGCAAGAATAATTGGTCTAGAAACTGAAAATGTTTAAAGAATTTGACCAGTTAGAAAGTGATTGGAATAAACACTTACAATCCAATTAATTAAGTAGAGCAATCAAACTTGATCAGATAGCCACTCAGTCAACCAGACTGAATTAACTAGATGGATAATCTGTTGAATCAGCAAAGAAACCAATTGAGATTGAAGGGAATTCAGTGAATTGTGAAAACTGAATTTAATGCAAAAGGATTAGACAATTAACATTTACAATTATCAAATGAAAAGATAAATATCTGGATGTTCAGGTGAGTGCTAGCCCGTTTTTCTGGCATGACTCATGAGAGCCTGAGGGGCACTGGTGAGCAAAATCATTTTTGGAAGATGAAGAACAAAAACAAGGAGAAGATAGGACAAGAAGGAAAGAAGGTTTTCCGTGTGTGCTTCCAGGTTGTGGAAGATGAAATAACGCCAGCAGCAAGAACCTTATTTTTTGAAGGCCTGCATAGGTATCGTACACACCAACACTGGACTCTGAGGTACTGCTGCTCTGTAGCGGTGCAACACATACAAGATTCAGAAAACTTATATTTCCTCCTCTTTCCCACAGTGAGGACTTCTTTTGATTTTGGCTCAGGGTACTTCTATACCTCAGGGCTTATCGTCTGAAGTATTCAGTTTCAGCTTTTCTCTGTCTGAGAGGTCTTATTGCAGATCTGCCCCAGTCTTGCTATAAGACCCTGTCCAGCTCTTCCCTTTTCTTGTCCAAAACCTCCCTTCTTGTCCAAAACCTGCCCCAGGGAGCCCTGCTTGCTTTGGACTGCTCTTCTGTTTTTGTGTGTCTACTGCAGCCAGCTTTCTTAGCAAACCAACCGCTGCACCAAACCACCAACATTCTTTAATAATTCTGCACTGTATCTGTTATTGGAGGGGTATGGCACGTTGGTGCCAGCAGTGGTGGATACAGTGAAGTAGACACTCTGGAATAGAATAATTAAAACCAAAAAGCCTTGACCTTGTAGTTGCAAATCAAATCCATAATACATAAATAGAAATGCCAACTGACTAGACCTGGTACATTGATTTTTCCCTGAAAAATTTAAGAGTCTGTAACAGGGGACCAAAATTTTCTGAAAGGGAGTGCATGCCCTTTCAACAAATGAGACTCCTTTATGCTGTATTTGGAAACTCACAACCTGTAGCCACACATCAGAATCTCGGTCGAGATCATTAAACCTGTGTGTTGCGATTCTTTTGCTTTGAGATAATGAAAAATGTGGGGAAAGAGAGGATCTTTCAAAAGCTGCCAAGTGACTTAGGAGCACAAATTAATGGGAACCATGTTCCTTAGTCCCCCAGGAGTTTTCAAAAGTGCTGTCATTACTGAATTTTCCCGAGGCGTGCCTTCCACCTGTGTGGATGAGAAAGGACAGACACTGCGCAGTGCTTCCATGGAGGCAGTTTTACGGAGTCCCTCCATAAATGAAGCATGCAGGGCTTTTATGAATCGAGCCTTTGAAAGCCTTGCTAGTAAGGCACATTGATCCAGAAGTCACACAGGGATGGCAAGATCTTAAATTACCCGTCTGGTTTTATTACATGAAAGAAAATTTAAGAATACTTTTACCCCTCCTTCTTTAAATGATTGCCAGCTGAGGTGCTGAAGTTTTGTACAAATGAGAGGTTGTAAGCACTTAAATGAGTCGGCTGGGTTCTGGGGCCAGTTCCAGATTGAATTGTGTTGTTCATGGGGTCTGATTGACGGAGTATCAGCATATTTGTAAGTGAAATAAGAGGTTTGGCAATATTCTTCAGAACTACAAGGAAATACAATTTAGTCAACTCTTACAGAGCGATTTATCATGTTCCAAAAATGGTATCAATGGTGGATTTTTCATTTTATGTGAATGAAGATGTCCAAAGCAACTATTTTGATACCTCGAAACTTTGAGGGTTAAGAGACAATCTGTCTGGTTCTGTGAGATGATGGGTTGCGGCACACTGGGATCTGAGCTCTTTCGGTTGATTTGTGTGAGCCACAATCTAGAATAAATGATTTTGAGGAGACTACAGCAGTGAATATTCCATGCTCTTAAGCCTAAACTATGTACCCTGTTTTTAAGATGCCATTTAGGGCTGTAAGCAACAACTGCATAAATTGAGCATCATGTTATACAGCACAAAAAAAAAAAAATGCAAAGGATCGAATTTCGATATTTCTGTAATATTATCAGTGTTGCTATTGATTTAGAGAAAGTTACTGTTGACTCTTTAAGCACCTCATGGAATAACAGTGTGTGTACATCAGTTTGTGAACATATGCTGATGAAATCATAACGAAAAGAAAGCTATCGTCACTGTAAGATCAGAAACACTAAGTGTAAAGTTTCGGCAATAGTGTTAACTCATCAGGCGCTTTTATTGTACACATCAGTAACAAAACAGTAGTAAAGTGACTCACCTGTCTAGAAAAATTTCCAAGTCACTTAGACAGCAAATTAACGAAAGTGTTTATTGCATGTGAGGTGTTTCACAAAGTAAAAGAAGTGAGTAAACTATGAAGTTACTTGGGTGGAGCTTCTGCTAGCAAAAGCCGTAAAAGCACATTGCGTGTCATCCCATTAATTGCTGGAGCTTTGACTTCTTGAATAAGCTGTCTGTATACAGTTATCAAAACTTTTGAAAAAGGATAAGCCTAACAAGATGTTTGATAGGAACATCACTGATTTGGACTTCAGTTTCTTTGTCATTGCTGGATTCTTCACAGCCAAAAGAAGAGTTTGGTTTGGAAAACAGAAGAGTTAGGTTTAAGTAATAGCTGTTCTTTCATTGTAGGTCAAGGAGGCTTGAGCCGATGCTTACTGTTTGCAATGGTACATACTACTATACAGTTACACTGATTTTTTAAAAAATGGATTGCAAAATGCATGTTGTACAAAGTATATTTTCTAAAAGTATGACTTTAAACTGATTAAGACAAATGAGAAATGCAGAATAACCTTTTTGATCTTATGTTGGAAAAAATTTCTACTCCAAGAGATGTTTGACCTGCTCAATGACAGAACCCGAGGGAATGTCAGGAAGATGTGCCAGGGGAGGTTCAGGCTGGACATTAAGAAAAGGTTCTTCACCCAGAGGGTGCTGGAGCACTGGAACAGGCTCCCCAGGGAGGTGTCACGGCCCCAAACCTGACAGTGTTCAAGAAGAGACTGGACAACACCCTCAGACACATGGTGTGAACTGTGGGGTTGCCTCATGCAGGGACAGGAGTTGGACTCGATGACCCTTGTGGGTCCCTTCCAGCTCAGGACATTCTATGATTCTGTGATCTTTGCACAGAGTGGTTTGCAGAGATCTTCCATGCTTACAGTGTTGTCTTCTGTTTTCTTCTAACTTCATCTTTGGAGCACCTCCAACTTCCTCTGCTCCCAAGTGAAATCAGGCAATTTCTCTCAATTGGGCAAGCCTATTTCTCCTCGTAAAACATTCCTGCTCTAATCTCATCACAAAACCTTTAGGGCAATTATTACTCCATTATAAGTTTATATTGTAAAGAGTAGTCTTCATCTTAATTGTTGATTTGTAGAATGTGGGCTAATTTGTGACTTCATGTAGCTCCCCTTAAATTATAATAGATGTGTCCACTTGCTGCTTCTTTTGCTAACAGTACCAAACATCAGCAGTGTCTGTAATGCATTACAGTTGTCTTTCTCAAGTATAATAGCAGTCAGAGCATTCTCTGGTTCATATTATTTTTTGACTTTTCAAGTAAACAGTGCATTTCTTTCCTGGACAATTAGGATAATTGCTGAAATGGAACTGAAGTGTCATGACCGGGCAGGATGCCACCAAATGGAAGTCAGTCATGCAAAATTTCCCTTCCTACACTGCAAGCCCACAGTGATACTGTTCTGTAAATACTACAGAGGAGTTTATTACTGTTTCCATTTATTCACGTTGCTGCACCATCTCAGAGCAGTACTCACAGGTGAGTCTGGTCTGTGCTGTGCACTGAGTACAAGCAAAGGACAAAGAAATGAGATTGTGAATTCCTTAGCATGCATATTACAAAGGCAAGCGACAACAGATTAATAAAGATGACCAAAGCCCTTTGGCTGGGCCGCAGTGAGTGAGCATTAGATTAGCTGACACCTGGGATGGAATTATTTGGGTGGAAATGGAAACAATTTTAAACAGCCTTTTCATCCATCTTAGAAATGAGAGACAAGTAGTGAGTGAACAGAGGCAGGCCAGTTGTGGTGGCAACAATAACCAGCAGTTTACTGGTGGATCTCTAACAATTTTAAGTCAAGGGATTTGACTGATGCAACAGGAAAGAGTAGACTTGCCGTCAGCTTTGAGATTTTAGTTAATGCCGGGCTCTGCCTAAGCTGGGACTGTGTTGGTATAATTGAGTGCTGTCACTGGGGAGTTTTCTTTAGAATATTACACTCAGTCCAAAAGTTACTGGGGCAGAGAGCTTGGTCATGGCAGAGCTTCCCTGTTTGCCTGAGGAATCTTGCTGTACTTGTGTGGGTTTTACTAAGTGCCAAGTGCCCATAAAGAGTGCGTAGGAAAGGCATTAGATGAAACGAAGACAGTTTCTTTTCCAGTTTATAAAGCCGAGCAATGGATTATTTCTTTGACTTAATAGTGTATAGGAGAACTCATTTTAACACTTCTACATTCTGCTGATGCTGTCTGCTCTTTTTAGCATTTGAACTAAGGTCAGAAAATATTTTCACTGGATAGGAAACAAAAAAGGGCTCTCCTAAACTCCAACTTGCAAAGCTAATTCCCAAGCAGTTCAGTGCAATTCTCAGCCTAGACCTCAACTGAACTGTCAGGAAATAAAATCTGTATGATAAACCAGTCATCTAATTCACGACGTCACGGGATTCAATCTCCCTAGGCAAGATTTAGTTCAGACATTCAGATGCTTTGTTGTGTGAAGTTAGACAAGGTGATATTCATCTTTTGTGACTTCAGCGATCTGAAAGTTAGGCATCATGTCAAAGCCAGTCTCCAGGGTCCCTCTGTAGTCAACAGAGAGAAAACGAGGCACTTCAGAGAGCAATTCATTCCACCTTTAACATCATAGCATCATCAGAGTGTCAGGAAGGGGACAATGCTTTGCTTGAAGAATTGTAGCCTGGAATTTCTAACAGAACTATCCTTTTAAAACCGATGGGTACTTCAGTACCTGTAATCTATAAAGTCTGCCCACCAATTCCTCACTTGTGAATTAATAGTGTCAGGCAAGGAATCTTTAACAAACAGATTCTCTATTGAATGTCCTCAGTGCTCACTGGTTAGCTTGCTAAACAAATCATTTTATAGTAATTATTTTGCAGGAGTTTATTCAGAGTCTGTTAGGATAAACCCTGAGAAAAATTAAATGGCTGCTGAGTGCAAGATTAATAGTGCTATCCAGGAATATTTTAAAATACCAGCATTACCAAAGCAAGCTTCATTTGTGCAGTTTTGACAGGATGCTTCCAGTCAGACCTAGAAGCCTCTCTGCACTAAAAGCAAAGGCACCAGCTGTTCTGGGAAACCTGTATAAGCCGGAAATGTTTATCCTCTCTAGATACTTTATGAATGGGGATAGAGAAGGAAAGTAAATTTCTAAAAACAAACAAACAAAAACCCCAGTCCTTTCACACAGAAGAACATTAATCAAGAACAAAGTGCTTGTTGGTAGCAGGGCTATAGCCAAGAGCCTTCTAATGGAGCCCTGTAGATCGTATTGCTTTTCTGCATCCTCACAAAATCACTTACATGGAAAAGCTTTGATTTTTTTTGTTGACCACATTCCTTTTATGGGAGACCTCAATGAAGGCTTTTTGAAAAATCTACTTAAATTGAGTTGCTTTTGGACACTGGATCACATTATGCTTTCCACAGAGTGGTAATAGAAGAGCCACCTAGTCTTTTCAGTTACTTCCTTACCAGTAGGTGCAATTCCCTCTCTTGCATTATCTTGTTTATTTTTATTACCCTTGTGAATGACTCTGTCACTTCTGCTTAAGCAGAAGCAGTAACTCAATCCCTTAATAAAGCCTTAAACAACATTGCTGCTAAATGAGGTTAAGATCTATATTACATACAGCATTTGCCTTGAACCTTAATCTGTCCTCCTTCTGCAAGGATATCTGGTTACATTCAGGAATTAGTCATTCCAAATCCAGTTTCTGGAGATCATTGAGTTCCAGCCTAAATTTCAACTGACTGGACTTCTTAGGCATGATATACCATGAAGAGTCATGTCAGGGAATTTCTATTCCATTACATTAGTGTAATCAATGTTTCTTCTTTATTGAGAAAATGTAAAACAAAATGTTGCTTTCTGAACAGAAAATTGTACCGAGTTTTCTTTTAGTTATACGTGCATTGTGTTTTAATAATTTTAATAGTATTCTGAAAAAAAAAAAGCTGTACATAAACACACCCTTTTATGTCCATCTTTGATTTAAAGAAAGTTCCCTCTTGTGCAGTTTCAAATTGAGACAGAATTTCGTCTGAACTTTAGCTTGCTTGCATTCTACATGTTTTAGAAGCAGACTTGAGCTGAATCTCTCAAATAAAGACCAAGCTGTATTTACAAGTTTTCCCAAAGCTGCAAAGGTGATGAGAGTTAGCAGTCCGATGTCCCACAGTATGCACTCTTTAAAAAGGTAAAGGGACATATTCCCTCTTCCATAATTTTATTTGCATGGAATAATAAGAATATTATCACGTATTGGAATTTTCTCACATATTAGAATGATACATTTTAAAAGTGACTAGAACACAGCCACTGAGTTGCTCCTCTACCTTGTAGCACCACTGTATTGTAGCTTTTCTCCTCTTGCCTTTGGGCAGGTCACAAGAGTCTGGAAGATGTTTTAATGCAGCCCAGAGAGCAGCTGCCATTTGAAAATGAGGCAAGTTAACATAAAATCCCCGAGTAGGTACGAGCTGTTGTTCTGGTCTCACCTGTCTGACTTTGCCTGCCATAAATCAGGGAGCACTCACATGTGCTGCTTCATCAGCAGATCCGGAGGGAAAGCAGCCCTGAGCAGATGGAGGCAATAACCTCTCCTGCCAGTGCAGCTGGAGGAGGATGTCCACCTGCAGCCAAAGGCACTCACCTGTACCACAGCCACAAATAACTCAAATAACTCCAGGATCTTGTTACCGTCCAGTTTAATTCATTAGTGTTGACAGCTGTGAGCTGGAGTGTTGTTGCTAAGGCTTAGAGCCTTGCATGGCCTGGGATTTGTGCAGGGCAATACCTTCACCTTGTGAATTTGTGACTGCATAGCTGAAAGTACTGGGAGTCTGTTGACTCATGGAGGGTAACATCCATATAAAATCTTAAGAGAGGAACTCTGCCTTGTTTGTAGTAGTTGGGCTAAACACGTCTAACTAATCTCAGGCCCCTTCTGTGGCATTTCTTGCTGCAGTTTCTTCAAGCAGCAAATCTATATTGTATTGAACATCAGCAAAACTCAGAGCTGGGCAGTTCTTGAAAGCACCTTTTTAGAGAAATAAATCACGTTTCTAAAGCACCTCTCCACCCTCAAATGCTTGTCCACTAAAAAGAAGCTTGGGTCTGGACTTGGTGCTGGTAGGTTTCTTTTGCTATTTTCCAGTACAATGAAAAGCAATTTCCACTTGAATTTTGGAAATCTGAGCAGTTATAATAGTATAAAGTACGCTAGTGACAAAGTCTGGAAGTAATTTTGGTCGGCAATTGGAAGTCTCTGTTCATAATCTCATCCTAAAACTGTAACAGATACTCAGTGCTTCACCTACAGAAAAATTAATGACTTGCACAGCATCAAAAATTGTTTGACACCACATATACATTGCTGAGTGAAGTTAGTGATTTATAACATTGCATGTGAGATGCTAATATCTAATTTACTGCATTAATCAGTGAATGCCAAATCAGTTTGCAGATTGCATGCGGATCAGTTTAATCTGTCACTTTAATTGTCAGTGAAATTTTTAATGTCGAGTTTACATTACCTGTTTTCCATACTGCATCTGCAATAGCAGCGTAGTACCTCCATAGCGCTCACGTGAAACTGTGCAGGCTCCATGGTTGCTTTTCACTACTCTCCAAATCTGAGGTTCTATCAGTTTAGTCTGTGTTTTGCTAATATTTGCACGTTTTAATACATGCCAAAAATGGAGAGAATGTTGTCAGTTCTGTCGGTGCTAACATGGTAAAAAGTTGTGTCTTTGGTGCACTGGCTGAGTGGGTACACTTCAGGGGACAGGACCAAGCTGCAATGACCCGGGGCTTCCTCAGACAAGATGCTGCATTAGCATGTGGTAATGACTCACGGGACTCTGTCATCTTCCGTGCTTCTCATTAGCAGTTGGTGATACACTCAGAATAGCCTTTCACTTGAGAGCCTCCATGTGTCACACAAGGGTAAGCAGCATCTCCATTTTTATCCTACATTTGTTAAAAATGCAACTTAGAAGGGAAAAAACTACATTTTAATACCTTTTCCCTGGACTTCAGTTTTTTGTTGTTTTTTTTTTTTTATATATATATATATATATATATTAATTTTTTTATTTGAAACAGTGTTAAAAGGCATAAAATAAGGATGAAAAATCTGAAATGAAACAAATTTTGATAACAAATATCCTGCAGCTAACCAATATTTTATTCCAGGTCAAATAAAATCTTTTGCAGTAATGCTGAGCAAATGTTTTTTTCTTCTACAGGGGACATTTTCATTTTAGATAGTTCTTAAAAATGAGATTTTTTTTTCTGTGCACACAAATATATGTAATTTACATAGTGCTAGTTCTGAACAATAATGGAGCCCCATATCTGTCTTTCTGTCATGGGCAGCAAGATGGAACCTTGAAGAAGTGAAGAGACTTATCCAAGATCACAGCATAAGAGCCAGTTCGGAAATCCTGATCCTCTGATTCCATATTTGATAGGTGGCATTTCTGAAGGTGATTGATTTGCTCACAACTCAAGGCCCCTGCACACACAAATGGAGTGCTGATTTGACATACCTCAAAACATGGTGCTGGGCTGCTGTGTTTTGTCTGCTTTTCACTCAGCCCTTGCTTATTTAATTTTTTCTTCCTTTTGTTGGGTGGAGGATGCCAGGGTTTTTATTTCCAAGAACACCCTGAATGAGCTTGTAACTTAGTTATGGTCCATCTGGAAGAAGCCTAGTGACTGCTGAGATACCTTTAACTTCTACTTTTTGCTAGCAGAGATGAACAAAGTTATCCAGACATCCGCCCAGCAGGGTTGTCACTGAACCAAACAGGAGAGCGAGGTAAAATAGACATAGGATGGATGAGTTCTCACAACGTGGAAAAACTTTGAACTGTTACTGTCTGTGTTGAAACTGCTTCATACACAAGGGGGCGATAATTTGGATTTGCTACCCTGTATTCGGCAGGTCTTAGTTTGCTTAGGTATCCTACTGTTGTGCTGAAAACCTTTCAGAAAACACAGAGGTTGTAGCCCATGAACCTGACTGCCATGGACATAGAGGCCTCTGAGCTTTTTATGTTACTGCCTGTCGAACAGTGGATCATTGATTTTATCCATATGAGATGCTAGGGCAAGGCACTTTTATCATCTTTGTGATACCTCGTCGACAGACTCTTTAAAATTAAATTGCTCACTGAAAAGCAGCGGTCATTGCCTGTAGGGTAGGAAGGAAGGACACGGTCAAAGTAGCTTTGAGAGCCTTTGCTGGAAGTGCTGCTGTGTGAGAGTCCTGCTGCTGTTTGTCAAGAAATCCTGGAAAAGGGAGCAAGGCATTTTTCCTGGTTCAAGTACAAATTCCAGGGCAGTTGATTTTGTTGATAGGATTTCACCAGACTTTCTGAATGTAGATTCCCCATGCACTGTGGGTTACACTCCAGGCTGTGAGGTAGTCAGTGATGTGAGTAGTTGGCCGGTGACATTCATTATAGCTGGTGAACTGCGTCCACATCCCATTAACTTAAAGCCCCAGGAGGGCTGGAAGTCAGGTATTTTAACTGTTCTCTTTGTAAAAATATATAGCGGGTATCTAACACCTTTGCACTTGGTATAACTTAACTGTACCATGGAGAGGAACATGGGCAGCTTAAGATGAATGGAAGTACAAACAGCAACCCATGGATCACAGTAAAAAGCAGGAAGACTTTGTGTTCCCTAAGATGGCTGACTTTCCCAAGATGGCTGCTGCTTACCTAGAAGGCCTGATGAAATGCGTACTCATTATTTGGTCTTTTAAATTGATGCTTCAAGACCAAGGGTAGACACATCTAAATATAAAATACCTTTTAGGTCTCCCCTAATCTGTTTTATGGCCAAAAGAAAGTTTAGTGTTTCTTTTTTATTATTCAGTGTGTTTATGCAGTTTGTGCTGTCAAGTGAGTCCTGTCCAGTACACCTTGTTAAGTGTAACCCTCTCCTAAACTGCTGAGGTTTTTTTCCAACATTTCCTTTCAAGCTGCACCACAGTCCAGTAGATCTTTGGTGGAAACTATACAGAATTTCATTATTTCCTGAAACTGATTCATTTTTCTGTCCTCTTCATGTCTTATATGTCTAATTATTTTTTGACTGCAAGTCAGTCAGACTGCATGGCTGAGTTGGGTTCTGTGTTGGGTTCATGTCATTTCCAGGTGCTCTGCTTGTCCTTCTGGACCTTCCCATAATTATTTATGGCCAGTGTACTACCTCTGTTTGCCCTCAGACCAGACTAACCCTATTTCCTTTGCAATAGGGCTAGCAGACCCTGTTTTATATTCTCTTTTTATTACTTGTTTTGTACCCAAATGTTTATGTTTTCTAGGTCTCGATGAAGAATGAGCGATAAGCTGTGTGTCCTCATCTCTATTTTGTATAATGAATCATTTTGCAGTTATAAAGGATTTAGTTATAAAGGATTTGTCTGCCAGGAAGAGGTACATTTGCATTGTAGAGATAGATTTATCTGGAATCAACAAGGTGTTATGCTTTCCTGAAAGCTACCTAGCTGGGAGAAGCATTTTACATAGTAACAGCATCAGAAAATTTGTGAGATTTTAATACTGTTGCTGATGATAGCTAAGAGATTAATTAATGGCCAACTGAATCAGTTAGCAAAATGGAGGGGAAAGGGCTTGGAAGAACCTTGAAGGGGAGCTTGCACACAACAGAAAGCCTATTGGCAAAGTGGGTAGAAAGGAATATTTTGGGTTGACATACATTTTATGGTGCTGAATTTAAACATGAGAGCAGTAAAAGAAATAGTTGTCAGTTCTGAGTAATTGTGTAAAATTTTCTGAGAGTTTGATTGCACAGTCTTAAAATCTAGAGTCATAAAGAGAGAAAAGACATGTTCTGTCTCCTTGATCTGCCTTTACACACAGTAACTGTTTTATTAAGATTCTATCACAGTGTTAAAATGAATACAAGAGCCATTTTAATATTATTTAACATTTGTCTAGCTATTCTACTGTGGCTAGCAACCCACAGGCATCTCATCCTCACGGCACGGTAATTCTGAGCAATGATACTGGTCAACTCTTATTGCAATTCTTTCTGTGCCTCAGTAGATGTTTGGGAAAGAGATCTTGCATGGAAAGCATTAACCAAAGTGTCCTTTAACATACCACAAGACAGTAGAGAGATTGCCTTAAAACTGGGTGGTCATCTTGTAATTGTAATGTCATCCTTTCTGGTGTTTTTTCCCTAATATCTTCAGTACATACCTTGGCTTACACAGAGCTGATTGCTTTGTTCTTCGCTGACATCTGTTTTTTTTCTGTAAGCGTTCCCTGTTTGTAAGTCTTCCCATGTTCAAAGATTAGCAGAAATCCTCCAGCAGAAACACAAACTCCAGGCAGGAGTCCTTCTCCAGGCTTTTTTTGATGCTGAGAGCCATTGACCTTCAGCAGTTACACTCCTGGGATAATTTCATTCAAGTGCAGCAAGGCCTTGAAGCACAGCCTGACACACGAGAGCAAAGAAGGGCTGCTTCTCCATCCCCCCGGACTGGCTTCAGAGCACTGAGACATAGGCAATTGTCAGTGCATTCAGCTGGAAGAGTCACCAGTGAGTCACAGCATCCACCAACAGACGGATGTTAGGGATGTGTGGAGCTGGGGTAGCACTGCAGCATTTCCTCTGGCTTCCCTGGGGCTGAAAGCTGGGTAGCCTCCGTCCCTTCCAGTGGCAAGCCGGTGATGTGTCACCAATACTATTGCTCTCCCTCACAACAAGCGCTCATGTGCAATTTCATTTTGCTTATGCTTTCAGTTTTTGAGGTATTATTGCTGAGTTTTTCCACAAAGTGGAGTATTGCAAAGGTTGGCACAATGGAGAGGGGCACGACATGAAACTTTCTTCCCCAGCAAGCTCCTGCTTCTGCCTGGAACAGCTATTGCTCTTTCACTCAGGGGCCAGCACAGGAAAGCATTTGGCTGTGATGTGAGGATGCATCACTGCACCCTGCTGAAAGGGACCGCGTCAGCTCGTGGTGGTGCTGATTCGTGATATTCCACCCACCTCCCCCAGCAACTGATCTGCAGTAAGGCCATCAACCTTAATTCAATACTACTGACAGCTGAAGGAGAGATACTGCTTTAGACAGTTATAGAAGCAGAATTGCATTTTAGAAATGAAAAATAAGATTCCTATCTAAAATGACGTTTGAATACAATTAAGTGTCTTACCTCTGTTTGTGGTTTTCTTGACAGGGCATACAAATATACCTCTGTTGACTGTTTTGGCAGTGCTAAAAGTAAATGACTGAGAGATTACTGAGATGCAACTATTGCAGGGTTTAGAAAAGGTTATATGTGACCTACACGGAATCAGCTCTTGATGCGGTCTTCTCCAATCTCTCCTTTCCGTGGCTGTTTTCTTGCATCTGGGCAACTTCAGTCCAACTGGTAGAGGTAGAGCAGGAGTCGAAGAGTTACCCTGGTTTGGGCAATTTATTGTCTCATTTAAGTAACTGAAATTGGTTGATGTGTGCTTCAGTTTCCTCATCTTTACAATATTATTGATTTTTTTTGTGGTGTTTTTAGGAACCAATAATCGAAAAAAATCCACTATGCAGTGTTGGTTGTGCTTGGGACTGAGGGGCCTGAACAGGCAAAGATAAAACTTACTTTAATAATTGAAAATGGATTTAAACCAAACCCTTCTCAGAAGCAAAATGTGGAAAATTACGTGTGTTTCCTGTCTAACCAGCTCTTATAGTTTACCCAAGAGGCACACATGAAGTTTGGAAGCACTATTTTCACGTCCTTTCTCCAGCAGCCTTGTTTTATTTCATATTCAGCTCCATGTCTGACGTTGAGAGTGGCCCTGTGTTAAATCTGCTCCTGTTGTCTATAAATAAGCTTAGCGATCTTAACCACCTCATGATTGTGTCAGCGCCTGCCGCATGTGGCAAGTGCCATTCATCTTCCAGCACCGGCAATCAGTCCGGCCGGCGTTTCCCGGGGGTGAGCTTGCTGCCTGAAAAGAGACGGGTTCCCAGCCTATTCAGACCTGGAGAGGCCTGATGGGAATGGCAGAGCTAATAATAGAAGTTGAACCTTTTTATTTTCCCTCTCCAAGGTTTGTATGTTGAAAAATTCACTGAAAAATCACAGAAAAGGCTTTTTGGCCTTTATTTTTTTATTTTGAACCAGTTCCTTACTGTTATAAATACAGTAATCACTGCTTTTAGGAGAGATATGAAAGCTGGGGGTAGGGTTTTGTTGTTGGTGGTGATGGTTTGTTGGGGTTTTTTTCATCTCACAAATATGCAACAGTACTTGAGAGAAAAGGGAATCAAATAGCAAACGCAGTCTGATATCGAAACAAGGGCAACAAAAAACAACCAAAATAAATGAAATTTGGGTTTTTAACAAAATTACTCTATCTCATTATATAGTTTGAAGCCAGGATGTTCATATTTAGGGATAAGAACCATAAAGATCTGCTGTGTGAGATGAAATTTTTAAAAAAGCCCAATTACTATACATGCACGGTGTTTCATAGGTATTTGGGAATAAGTATTTTCCATCTCTTTTGGTCCTTTACAATTTTGAAGATACTGCAGAATGTATAATTACCACTGCATGCTGAAAAATCAGACTCCTTTGTAAAATTCGCTGCTTCTGTTTACTTGCTTACTATTAGTTTTTGGATGTGCTGTTGGAGATGCTTATTCACTGGTTAGCAAATCATGGGAAAAAATACATATGTTACCTTGAGTCCTAACGAAAACAAAAAAGTAGCTAAATTTTGTGCAAGATTAATAGGGAAAAACATTATCATTTCATTTGTTGCACTCAACAATTATTTGCTGTCTCAGGAGCTATGAAGATAAATATTAGATCCTAAGTCAACTTCTCTAATTGAAAAATGCAGAAGTGTGAAATATAGCTGAATTTCTTATTCCACATTCTGATTTCATTATAGTTTTAAGGAAGCTAGTTGTTGCTGTTAGTTCAGGAAGGCTACATCACACCAACATTAACGTTGGGAAGTCATTCAGTCAAAAGGCAGGAAAATGAACTAGACCTGGTCAAAAGCATTTCCAAGAGAACGTGGCGGGCCTGGCTGCTCTGAATGCTGCACGGCTCTGTGGAAAATTCACGCTGCCGAAACGTGGCAGTGAACACGTGCCGGCTCCTTGGGTGTGCTGTGGAGCTTGCTTTGGTGTAAGCAATCATACAGGCATTAGACAAGGCTGAAGGAGCAGATGTTTTAAAATTTGTATACTAAGCATAATATCCCTACTTTGAAACAGCAGCAGTAGAGAGGGAAAACAGTTAGAACTGAGCTGGCTGAATTATTGACATGTGTGAGTTCCAAATCAGTAAGTTTCCACTTCAGTTTCCTGATCAGTATTTTATCTTTGTCTGAATTTACATTTTTAAATTTTTTGGGTTTATGATGATGTTTAGTTATGTGTTGAAACCTCTTAAGTCAGTATTTCCAACCCAGAATTGTTTTGAAACTTTTGTTCTGTGAGAAATTTGGGCATTTATATTTTATGTTTAGATACACTTTGAAATGTTGACATTTTCCATGAAATGAAAAATCTGTCTCTGTGTGGCTCTAATGAGCAAGATTTCTCTCCTTGAAGTGGTTCACTGTGGGAAGGCTGCGCCCTCAGCGTGCAGGGCAGGGGCTGCTCCCTCAATGGGAAGTTATTTACTGTCCTGCCTTCATCAGCTCTGTGGCCCTGTTCATTTTATACTGTAAATTATTCAAACTGCACTCTGAAGATAGAGTAAATAATTTCCTGACAGGTTTTCTTCATAGCTCTGTTATCATAACATCTTAGTTCCTTACAAATGTTAATTAAATGAACATCACAGAGCTCTTGTGATGAGTTTATTCCCATCTTATGTATAGGAAGTGAAATAAGAAAATTAAAGCCAATGTTTGTAACTGGAAAAATGGGTAAGCTTCAGGCATATACAAACATGTGCTGCTTTTTCTGCCTGTGTGAGGCAGCCTAATAAAAAGAGATGGCCTCCTCCTACAAATGTGGCTTCACTTGCATCCTTAGGCAATGACAGCAACAGTAACGAAGCTGCTACAGAGATTAAAGCCAGAAATTATGAAGTGTTGACTAATTTTGGCTGCCTGGTGTGAGAAACCTGGAGCCCAGTCTTTTTTCAAAGCATTTTTTGAGGACATTGTGTTTTCCAAGTATCTCTCTCACTGGTCTCATTTGCAGCTGTGACCACTTGGCTTCTTTGCAGATCTGAATACAGGTGTCCTGGGGTGGGTGCCTGGAACACGAGAGCAGCGGAGCTTGCTGTGAAAGTTTTGATTTATATCATCTGCCCTGTATCCTATTAGAGTTCAATGGCCATTTGCCAAGGATGGCTTCTGTTCCCTTAAACACGAACTCATCTTTCTCTTCTTCCACTTTCTTAACTCCTTTATTTCACACCTTCCAACTTCTCTAATGGTAAAAGCAGGAGTATTAATGACTTGTATCAATAGAAATTTTTTTTTTTTTCTAGAATATGGCTTTCGTCAGCGCCAAGTGAGCCATCAGCCTTCCAATGTCTGCACTGCTATAAGGCTGGGGGGTTGGAGATGCAGAGTGAGGAAATGATGTGCCTGTCAGAAATGGCGAGTCATAAAAAATCCATAATCAGAAACTCCCCAGAATTCTCACTATCCCTTTTAGCTAGACACCAGCTTTCCTTTGTTTCACACAACCTTTAAATCCCCCAAGGACTCTCTTTTTAAATATCTCTGAGTTGAGGCCTTGAACTCAAACCAAAGAAGGAGCAGATGAAATTGAGAAGTTAATGAGAAATACTTGTGACAGACAAGCACTGTCAGTGAGGTTGCACAATCCCTGGTTTTTGGTGGCATTTAGTGGATGAATCTTAGACTGCAGCACTAGCCCATTAGAAAGTATTTTAAAGAGGTGTAATTAAGTAGTAGGAAAGTTTCTCTTTTTTGAGAGGTAGCACGTATGGTGAGATAAGCATGGTGGATTTCCTTGGGTAGGTATTTCTTACTACATACATGCAATTCAAAATGAAAGTTTTTCACCTTGTGTGCAGACAAGGTCTTGCCCCAAGAACCACTGGAGTCAGTTCAGCTGCATTCAGCTGGGATCCTTGGGGACAGTCCAGGGAGCAGCTTCTTCTTGGTAAAACATGCATGTGGGTGCACATTCATCCCAGGTCTTTGCAATTGCTGCCCACCTGTTTTTGCAGAATACAAATGACAAGGTTTTTAAGCGACAACCAAGTACTGCCCTATTAAGCTCTCTGTTTTAATGTGTGCTGAGTAGGAGAGCTTTACCTTATCGTGTTGGCCCCAAAAACTTTCAGTAGCATTAACAATTATGGCCTGAGAAGTTGAATGTAAGACATGAAGGTATAATTATGTTCAACTGGATTAATTCTGCATGGTAATTAGCAGCATAACCAGTTTACAAGATAAGAAATACCTTTGTGAATGCCTGTAAGAACTTCAATCTTCTGTCCCTCCTGACCAAGTGTGATGTCAGTAAGTTGGAGGTTCCCATTTTGCAGCGATCAGGTATCACAGTCTTCCTGGCCACATCCCTCAGAGCCAACTTCACTGGAACTTGCCAGCACAGTTCTATTTCTGTGCTGGTCAAGGGAGCGGGGAGGAGAGAAGAGGCAACCCAAGTCGCAGAAAATCTGCTGAGGAGTGAAATACATTCCCTTTGGCCCCACAATCTGAGCAGTAAGTTGCTTATCTCATGTTAGGCTAAGACACGTGATTTTGCCCTTTTGTGCTAATCCTGCTACATGGAAATGAAGTCCAAAAGCGTGGGCAGTCGAGAGCCCAGGCTGTCATTTGTGTCCAGGGTCTGGTACTGGGTTTGAACACTGCCAAGGTTGGATTGTGTTCAGAAGCAGGACCTGGGAGGTACAAAGTCAGCACTTGTTCCCCAAGGAGATGTTTGTTTCTCCTTTCAATTTAGAGCCTGAAATGCCATTTGTTTAATGTTGCTGTTTAAATAATGATTTATAAGACTCCAGGCCAGCCATGGTGCAGCTTAATGACTGCTATAATTTATGTATGCCACTGGCTATATAAACACTGCTGTAACTATAAAGGATGTCTCCCACAAATTTTGCTTTGATACTGATTTGATACCATTCATTTTCCTTTCCTTGCACATCTTTTGTGTGTGTTGGTTGAGGCCACTTGACTCAGTGATCCAGGTCATTTTGGCTCACCTTGCCAGGAGTCATTGGGGCTGGGAAATGAAAAGAGCAAATATCTATTTTTGTTACAAAATATTTTAATTAAGAATCAAGTTTTCTTGAGCTTGGATGCAAACAGCTGCATCAAGTGGCCCATTAAAAAGGTCATTTTTATTTGGGCTTTTTTGGTTATCCATTTGTTCTACTAGTTAATCATCTCTTTTATCCAATTCATTTTGCGTTTGTGCACACAGTAGGCAAACAAAAAAGAGACAGGAATAAGTCAAGCATTGTCACAGAGCCCAGCCGTTCCCCAGGCTTCAGCTTTGCTATTTGTGTTCTCTAACCTATACAAGGAGCATGTATATACGCATCTAATGTAAATCTGAGCTAATTCAAGCCCCGTCTCCACAGAGATGAATGAGCATGCAAATCTGCTGCTTTGTTTTGGAGGAAAAGCTCCTGGAATTGCTTGATGTCTAGTTGCAGCCGATGGCTTTTGAATACAACAGTCAGTTGACTTCAGGAGATTTGTGCTCCTGGGCTGCAACAAAGACAACTGGGAAGACAGTAGGTGCTCTTGAATGCCTTGGTTCTGTTATAAATAGTGCTAATGCAGTAATGTGCTTGGAAAACTGCCTTTAGAAAGTTAAATGAATTGAGTAAACAGAAAAACTCCATTGCCTACAGTAACCCCTCCTCTGAATCTCCGCATATCGTATCCCAGCAGCTGCTGGGATAAAATATGGACGTTGCTGAAAAGATTGCAGATGAACTGAGTGGGCCGTGAGAGCTGGTAGTAAACGTGGGTGTTTCTTCAAAACCATTTGTGCAGTAATTCAGAAAGACAAAAGTACTTCTGATTTCGCGTAAAACTTTTTAAGAGTGTCATGATGTTACTAACCTGATGGAAGTGCTCTGGGCCTTGTTGCATAACTTTTCTTTAGGTGGTACTTCCAGCAACATGGTACCATATAGGTTCATTGCATACCCCTAGGAGAAGGGATCACCTACTGAGTTACCAGAGTTACTTCCTATGGTTTTCTGGCATCGTTTGCACACTGACCTGAGCCCACTGTGACTGACTTGTGACATGCGAAGAGCTTTGCTTCTGACGCAGGGAAGGCTCTCAGCGGTGTCTCCAAGAGTGCACTTTTGCAAGGAGCACGGCAAGGCCAAGGAAGATATCTTCTCATTGCTTTAAACCCTCACTGAGGGGCCTGCAGAAATTGTTAGCAGCCAGCTCTGAGTTACTTGGTCTATTTTTTCTCCAAAGCGCTCCTCTGTAGTCAGCCTTGACCCTGACTGAAATACAAGGGCACTGTGCAGCCCGTATGCGGCAAGCCAAAATTGCTCAAAGGCAGGTGAAAAAAATTGAGCTGACAATAACACAGAGCACCCTTTTCAGGAGCCAGGGTCCTTTATTAAAAAGGTTTGGCATGTATTCCCCCCACTCCTGAATTGATTTGCGCCATAAAATGAGCCTGAAGAGAAATAGTGGTTGTTTTCCTACATGCTTCATTAATTTTTAGTTTTGGCAGGCAATATAAATAAAAGTATCAAGTGCACATCTAATTGAATCACCAGTGATTCCCAACTCCCTGTAGTACCAGGGAACATGATGTAGCTGTGCTGTTTAGCAAGCACAGATGAGTTAGGCAAACAGTGGCTCAGTCTGCCCACAGGCTTTGGTTTAATCTTGAGTATTTACCCATTTAATATGAGACAGGGCAGGAGCTGTTGCAGTGTGGGGTTTGCAGCACAGACCTCTTCCTACCTCTAGGAGCAGTGAACTGGAAGCACATCTTTGCAGAAAGTCAGGAGGTTCCAATTAATTGCATCTACACCCAGATTTTTGTGGAAGGGCCCTTGCACTTCTCAAGCTTGACCTCCTCCATACATGCTGACTGTATGATGTTGCTAAACTAATTCCTGCCTCCTTCAGATGGCTGACCTAGACCATCTATCTCTTAAAAAAATAAAAAAGACCTTGTCCTAAGTAGCTCACTTGGCCAAAATCAAAGGATGAGAAAACTCCTATAGGTAAGGAAAATTATACCCACTGGGCTGGATGATCTCTGACTCCTTAGCTGTCAAGGGAACTGAGTGCCTTCAGAAAAAGAAGTACTCAAGTTCATTTCTGAGTGGATGGTACTGGCCTCTAATTATAATGTTCAGTGATCTCTTTTCATAAGAATTGGCTCCTTTCCACATTGCTAGCTGCCTTTCACTGCTTGGCATAGGTAAAATGTATTAGCGATTTTGGTATCTTGGTAGTTATAGTCTGCTGTGGGCTCCCTGACTCAAGAGGAGGGGAGTGCAGGATGCATGAGCAGGAGTGAGTATAGAAGAGAAAGAAAACGACAAGCAGAGATCAGGCTGTTTTCTCTCTTGCAGTGAGGATATGACAATGGGAGATATCTAAGTCATAGGTAGTATGTGCTGACACGAGGGCATGATGAAAGCTTGTGTTCTTTCCAAGCCATGTAGTCATGTTGTTCCAGAGCTAGATAGAGAAGCTAGACTTTAGGACTGTCAGTATAGCAGTAAATTCACACATAATTAAAAATCTGTCATGTGTATTGTGCTGGTTTTGAGAAGTACCACAGAGCAGACTGCAGGATTTCAACCCTCTTTTCAAGGGTCAAAGATGGCTTCCAAGTTAAAATATCAGGAACGCCTGGGGAACTGAAGGTCGCCGTTAGGTGGACTACTAGATATTTAACAAGATTAAACAGACCAAACAAAACAAAATAATTACTTTGTCAAATAATTACTGGGTTGAAGGAATTTCACAAGGTGTTTTCCTCTTTGGTGCTCCCCAGGATCCTATGACCTGTTGGAGAAGAAGGCAGTTCAGTAACCTAAAGTGGTTTTTGTTTTCTTTTTCTCTAGGATCTGCCTCTGGCTCAAAAATGTCTCTGGAGGGTTCCTTCAGCTGCTGGAACGGAACGGCGATCAGGCTGGGGCAGGCGTGTGACTTCATCAGGGACTGCGCCCAGGGAGAAGATGAGGGAGAAATGTGCAGTGAGTAAAACGGAACCCCCAGGCTGCAGCCTCCTTTTCCAAAAGCACTGATCCTTCTGAATGCTAATGCCTGAGGCTTTAGCACTAATTTAGCACTAACAAAAGACCACTGTGCTGACCAGTATCTATAGGCAGTTTTACTGGATGTTTGTCTGGAGCAGACCATTTGAAACGTTCCTTTACTCACTTACATTACAGAATCACAGAATGTTAGGGATTGGAAGGGACCTTGGAAGATCATCCAGTCCAATCCCCCTGCCACAGCAAGAACACCCAGATGAGGTTACACAGGGAGGTGTCCAGGCGGGTTTTGAATATCTCCAGAGAAGGAGATTCCACAACCTCCCTGGGCAGCCTGTTCCAGTGTTCTGTCACCCTCACTGTGAAGAAGTTTCTTCTCAAATTTAAGTAGAACCTCTCGTGTTCCAGTTTGAACCCATTGCCCCTTGTCCTATCATTGGTTGTCACTGAGAAGAGCCTTGCTCCATCCTTGTGACACTCACCCTTTGTATATCCGTAAACATTAATGAGGTCACCCCTCAGTCTTCTCCAAGCTAAAGAGCCCCAGCTGCTCCCTCAGCCTTTCCTCATAAGGGAGATGCTCCACTCCCTTCAGCATCTTTGCTGCCCTGCGCTGGACTCTCTCCAGCAGTTCCCTGTCCTTCCTGAACTGAGGGGCCCAGAACTGGACACAATATTCCAGATGTGGTCTCACCAGGGCAGAGTAGAGGGGAAGGAGAACCTCTCTGGACCTACTGACCACCCCCCTTCTAATACACCCCAGGATGCCATTGGCCTTCCTGGCCACAAGGGCACAGTGCTGGCTCATGGTCATCCTGCTGTCCACCAGGACCCCCAGGTCCCTTTCCCCTACGCTGCTCTCTAACAGGTCATTCCCCAACTTATACTGGAACCTGGGGTTGTTCCTACCCAGATACAAGACTCTACACTTTCCTTTGTTATATTTCATTAAATTAGTTCTGTAGCAGGTTCTTACAATGCTCTTAGTGCTTTATCTCTTCTAAAGTCCTGATCAAAAATGCAAATGAAGTATAGCCTGAATAGCTAGATGCCTTATAGAATTAAGATATGTGTAGTTTGTTAGAGCTTTTAATCAAAATGTAGCACAGCATGTGGCAGAAGGGGGAGGAAGGAGAAAAATTCCAAGGTGAAAAATGAGTAGAGCCAGTAGCTTGTCTTTGACCAATTCCTTTGTCTTTGTAATTCCTCCTGTTTTCCATCCTCTCTTCTGCAGTAAGTAGTCTAATAAAACACAGTGGAACATAGATAGCAACCTGAGTTTTCTTAAAACTTCATGTGTCTGAATACTTTGTAATTGTGTTGCATAACCTAGATGCTTTAGGACTTTCCCTTAAGGAGTGGTGGATCGTCAGCTGTATGGTTATCCAAAGGGCAAATGTATTAAGAAAAATAATCGTTGGAAGTTCATCATTTATCAGTTTGAAGTTGCCAAGGGTTTAGATTGCGGGGTGACAATAAAACCCTGGCAGATGTATTGTTAACCTCCTCTCCCCCTACCCCTTCTCCCTTTTGCCCCTCCCTCTCCCCCCTTCCCACTCAGGACAGGCGATCGGGAGGGAAAGAAAGACAGAGAGAAGAGAGTTGGAAAAATTAAAAATGTTTTACTAATGCTACTAATAAGAATAGAGAAAATAATACAAAATACACAAAACCAATCTTGAAAGTCCCAGCAACTGCAGAGCCAGCACCCAAAGTCCTGGATTGGACTCTGCAGCCAACCAGAGCTGGATTCAGTCTGTCACTGGGCCTCAGTTCACAGGGACGACTGGCAAGATCCTCTCCTAATGTTGGCCATAAGCAGAAGGGAAAAAAGGCACGAGATCCTCGTGATCTCCCACTTTTATATGAAGTATTCACGTGAATGGAATGTTATACTCAGTTGGTCAGTTTCTTGGTCACCTGTTTCTGCTTGCCTCTCTTGCGAGATGTCCATCTGTGCTTATCAATAAGTTTGCATTCCATTGCTAGGTTTACCAAAACATGTATCTGGTTCTCCAGGAAAATGCAGTTAATATGAAGGCTTTAGCTGACAGGCAAATTCACTAAAAGAGAAACTTGTTTTTTAACAAAAGCAGGACAGAAGTGTATGTGTCACAGCTGATCTAGCCTATGGACTTTTGTCAACAGAGCTGCATTGATTTGGTATGCAAAAAATGTGTTCCCTGACCAAAGTACCAGTACTGGCAAAAGTTTTTGGAATAGAAGAGGCAATTATTCTCAGTTTAGCTTTCTATGTGACAGCTAGAGCAGGGGAGAATCTGGGTAACTCAAGCAAGCTGTGTTGATACAGGTGATGTCCAGACTTACAGACCTTTGCTGTTTCTTGTAGACACTTAACATAAGAGTGACACGTAACTTCTAGCAAATTCCAGTTATTTGCTGCTAACAAAGAAATAAAAAAATAGATTTTATTGGTGTGGAGAAGAGTAGTTTGATCTGGGATCATCTAGTGAACTAGTTAAAACCTTGCAACTGTACACTT
Source organism: Patagioenas fasciata (assembly GCF_037038585.1). Classification (NCBI taxonomy): domain Eukaryota; kingdom Metazoa; phylum Chordata; class Aves; order Columbiformes; family Columbidae; genus Patagioenas; species Patagioenas fasciata. The sequence continues at coordinate 20,589,626 of NC_092522.1, forward strand.
CTCCATTATGTTAGACATTGTTATAATTTGAAGTTGTATTAATTAATGACACACACTCAGTGAATGTTAAATTTGCTTTCATAGGACCAGCGTTAGTATAGAGAGAGATTATTTACCAGCAACTGTATGTCCAGATACACTGTCGTGTTTATCTGCTGTAAATGGCTCTGCCTTATGAGGGTGATCCTGTACCAGTGGAACCAACAGAGCTCGCAGGTGGAGCTGGACCAGTCGCTGATGCAAACTAAATACAGCCATGGGATGAGGCAGGCCTAGAGGAGAACACTCGCCTATTCCTTTCAAACATCGGGAGCACCTGTGGCTGGTGTCTTGTCCATATTCACATGTCAGGAGGCTGCTTTTACCCCTGGCTGCCACCCTGTATCCCATGGTTAGACAGCTGCTGAAGTCCCCTGTCTCTCTCACCTAAGCCATCCACAGGGGTTGGTTTGGGTGCCTTTTCCTCTTCCATGCACCATTCATCTGTAGCTGTTTGCATAAAGCAGTAAATAGCACTTACAGTTGTATCAGCAAAGAATGTATGGAGAATGTAAATGAGAAAATGTAAAAAAGCAGAAGATATTTAACCACCTGTTTAGCAGAGCACCACTCCGCAGCTTGAGGAGAAGACTACACGTCTTGTTTTCAACCCCAGATACTGGGAATGAGAGTTCTTAGAGCCAAAGGCCCAAAAAGCACCGTCTTCCACCCAAAAAACAGAAAAGACTGGCTTGCCAGAGCAAGAGCTCGAATTGTGGGTGTGTGTCCTTATCCACACATAAGCCTGCTCAGTTGTATGGCTGATTTCTCTGCTTTTTCCTTGTTACTGTCTTGAATATTGTTGGCATAAGACTTCTTACACAAAACAGAGAAATTATCTAATGTTTTACCTGTCAGTACATCCACATGGCAGCCTAACGCAAAACATATGTCATCTTTCAGCATATCAGTTGTCATTTTACTCCTGAGCAACACGGATGTTTTCATCAGCTTTTTGCAAGTGTGGCAAAAAGTGATTCAGATATATAAAGCAGAAAAGTGGTTCCCCAAATGCTTCTGCTTACACAAAAGAGCTGTCAGCAAAAGATGCTCGTGAACTGAGGGGAGAGCTTTTAAAATGACCATTAACCAAAAGCTTCTGTCTTTGAGCTTCAAGGAGATGCTGGATTTTTTTTTTCCTTTCACAGTCAGGTGAATCAGTGCATGTACTGATTTTGTTTTTCTTTTTTCTTTTTTGCTGTGTGATTTTTTTTTTTCCTATTCATTGGATTTTTGCTCTTTTCTTAGCTGAACAAAATCTCCCTAAAGCCAGCTGTTTGTTAACATCTCTTTACTTATTAATGCTCAATGAAATGTCACGGTGCTTGTTCTGCATGCAATCAACTAGTCTGTGTAGAGAGTATAAAATCAGAGGGATGACTCCTAGAGAAAAGCATATTCTTGTTTGAGTCATAATCTAATATTCTTCCAGGAGCAAAAGACAGTTTCAAAGAGGCAGATGTGGTATTGGATGCCAAACTGTGTTGATTTGGGATCAGACATATAGATTTAACAGACTGATGAAAGTGCCACACTGAAAATTACTTCACCGAAGAATACTTTGCAGACATACATTAACACTTCAGATACTGGTTGTCTTATGTCTTTGCTAGTAAATTCATGCTTTTATGGATTATAACTTACTGCAAAAAAAATAATGTACTTATTGTAGTAGAGAATCATATGTCTAGTATACCTGGTATGGTACAGGACAGATGAAAATTCAAATTATTTACTAATATAGATTGGCAAAGCTCTACTTTACAGAAAGGGAGAATTTGTTTCAGTGCTTTTGTACTTCTGTTTTTAGTTAACAATATATTGGATTTTGGTTCAGGAATCTTTTATCACATGAGAGCAAGCTTGGGCAAAAAATGAAAGTTTTACTGAGAAAAAGTGCATATGCTTTTGGCTAGTCCACAATTATTTTAATTCTGGCTCAAATTCACCAAAGAATTTCAGCCTGGGAAAATAGTGGATAGGAAAGATATGGATATATTAAAAAAAAAGAAAAAAAGGAGATGCTGACTGCTGACAGTACATTTATTATTTAGAGATCCAGAACTAGGAAGATTCACCCAGGATATCAGAAACCCAGGTCTGATTCTTTCTTCTGCCTAAGTAAATGTGAACCCTTATTTCCTATTTCCATTAAGAGTTTCCAAGACATTGTGGTCTGGAGTTCTGGTCTAGTTCAGAAGAAAAAGGGTTGCTCAAGTGTGTCCTGAGGCTGCTCTTCCATGTTTTGCAAGTTTTACCTGGAACAGGGATTGAAAGTAATGTCCTCCATCTTTCAAATAAATCTCATAACCACTGGATTATAGCGTAATTTTTACTCTTTGCCTCATTGACTATATAAGGCTGCTGAACACATTACCAGGTGAGGTAAGGAAGACGAGTATCTGATTTGTGAAAGGAGGGACTCGAGCTGGGCAGTTGGAGGAGTGCGTGCACACACCTGGCAAAAGACAGCAGCTGGACCAGGAACCTGTAAGGTTTGAATTTGTGATAACATGACCAAAAAAGCATAGATAAGTAATTCCACAGGGGCCAGTTTACTTTCCAGGCAAAAATGCATGAACGAACCGCTGGATTAATTTATAGCCTGGTGACAGATACAGCCCAGCAAAGTCTCCCTGCGAGCAAAATGATGAAGTAACAACCTATTGCCCTGCAGCGCTCTCTGAAGGTTCCTGTCTTGCACACTCTAAGCCTTTTGCTTCTGTCTTGATCAAAAGCTGTACTTCTAGCAATAAATTCTAACCTGTGGCAGTTCTGAACTCAGCAAAGCCTTCTGGCATTAAAGGATAACTCTTCATTGACTGTGTTGAAAAGTATCTTCCCTTTTTATGCTTCATTTCTGGTAGCGTTTGGCTGACCAACTTTGCTAGGGGCAGCCATTGAAACAAGCTCACGTTTAAGATTCATGTGCTTCTTTAAATTGTTTGAGTAGCTGATCTATTTGGCTTCCGAGATTTCCTCCTAAATTTATTAAAGGTTCATACGTACGAGAGTAGTCTTTTATGCTTGTGTCCTTTATAATATGAGTCTAGAATTTCACCCAAAAATTTAAACTGTAGTACGTGGTTGGTTTACACTTAGTTTGGAATCAAGAGCCTGATCCATTCACCTCATAAATTATCCCAGTTGCTAATTTTTCTTGCTGTTAAAGGATGAAAAATCTGAGTGAAAACAAAAATCCTTGAATTTATATAGATTTTGCTTGAAAGATAATTCATTCTGAAGGCTTGAAAGTATTTACCTAGGAACATGTTTAACACCCTATGGCTTCTCTCTACTTCATCACTCAAATAAAAGCAGAGACGTTCCCACAGTGCTCCAATCTCACTGGATTACTCTAATCTCTATCCTGTATCCACAAGCTACACCTTAATCCTGCTAAGGTCTAAGTCTTCAGAGGTTTCTGTCAGTAATGATAATATCCAACATGGCACGTTTCAATAGACTTAACTTTTGCCCCCTCGTTTACTTAATTCTCCAATAAAGTCAGGTTAGCTTTCCCCCATCAGTGCAGTGTCTGCACCAATGTGAGTTTGAATTAAAAACATTCAGAAAATTGAGAAGCACTCATCGACAGAGAAGCACCAGGCAAAGAGATCTGTGTGGAGTAGCAATACGTGGAATCGCAAATGCTATATGTATTCAAAATAAGAAAGAGCAACTGAGAAAAATGCATCCAGTGCATGGGACATCTGAAAACTCATAAAAAATTAATTTGTGGAGGAGGAATGAAATTTTCTGGGAAAGTAATAGCTTCTTATTTATGCCCTTTACTGTCCATCTACAGTGAGCTTTTCATGGCCTCCAGGCAGGGTTTGCTACTTAGATGACTCCTCCTGCTGCTCTGACTTGTTTACATCATCCTAGGTAGTGTATGGCCATGAAATGAATTTGGTTGGACACTGAGCCAAGCTGCTTCAGTAGGAATTCAGGACACATTATAATTTGTCATTTTATTTCAATCCCAGCCTCAGGCTGCACAATGAAATATAATCAAGTTCTGTAGAGGGGTACAGCACAAGGAAGCAACTCTCTGCTTAACAGCTCCACATTTAAAGACTAGGCTGAATGAATTATGCGATTTTTAAAAGGAAAAACTTGAAAAAGCTTTAAGTCCAGGTTTCCATCTTTTCATAGCAAATTTGTATGCTTGCAGAAAATAAAGATAAAACATTGCTCTCACCTTCATGTCAGGTTCTAGGTTCAAATTTGGCCCTACTAAAAAGAGACATATGTAAGATTTGTTTCAGTTTCCTCTATGAAGTGAGATGAGATCCAGGCTACTAGAAAATCAAATACTCATGGTCTAGAAGCTACAGTTGTGGGATTCCCCAGCTGTTTTCTACAGGGTAGACCAAGGAGAAGGTGCATGTGCCACTGGCAAGGAATTGCCTTTTGAGGTGTGTGAGTAAAAGCAGAGGCCCTGTGAGTAGGTATTTAATGGACCTGCAGTCTCAGCCAGGGAGTTCTGCTGGTATTTGAACATTTCGAATGATCTGGGCTTTGGGTACTGGTGCCTCAGTGTCTGGCACCCGCTTTACAGACAGAATATTTCAGGCAGAAAAAATTTAATAGGCACAAGAAGACCTGAATTCGGGAGCCTCCTCTTTTCATAGAGAGAATAATGAAATTGCCCATATCACCTGAATAACACATCCTTTTGCTTTAGGAGTTTGTATTCTATCCTCCATTTTGTAAGTTAAGAAATTTTTACTCTACTTTTGACAAGCAGTTGAAAGGAAAAACTGATTTCCTGGATATGGAGTTTTATGATGTGTTTGCACATGAACTTTCATTTTTATCTTGCAGTTTTACAGATTTCTTGTCTCATTTTCCTTTATTTCAAAAGAAAAAACAAAACAAAACAAAACAAACCCCACAAAACAAACAAACAAAACCCAACAAAAACGACCCCCAAACCCACAAGAAAAAAAGGAAGATAGTTTTAGGGGAAGTTTTAGGGGAACATGGAAGGAGAAAACAAATATGGACTAAGCTTTTTTAAGGGCAGATATGAGTATACAGTGGTGTAAAAACTGTGCGAAGTCAGAAGTATATCATCATCCCTTTTGCAGCTACATCTGTTCATCACAGCAGTTTTTCGAGTTTATTGGAAGGAGGACCGCCCCAAAGAGCAAGCGTGTCCAGGGGCTTTGTACTGCCAGCCCCAAGGACTGGTTAGTCTGGATAGCAGGCTAAAATGACTGGTTGCTGTTCTTCTCTTCTGACAGCTTTCTTGCCTAATGTAATTCTGTATTAAAAAGACACTTTTTTCTCCCAGGCTAGCTTTGTGCTCTATCTTTTCCCCGGTAAAACCCAGTTTTTGCCCTTTTATTATTGAGAAGCCCTCTGATATCTGACAGAGTTGTCAGCAGCACCCTCGGTGCAGAATCTGCATGAAGAATCATTAGAGATTCACTAAAGGTGAAAAATCATGTTATAGTGATAGTGATTTTACATGGCATTTTATAAGGTTTGTTTTCTGCTGAGGTTACTTAATAAGTACAAAGTCTGGCCTCACATTGAAGAAGAGAAATGCAAAGGCAGAACTAGACAACAGTAGAAACTAGGGAGGCAGTGGGTGTTTACTGAGGGTGATGAGTAAAATAGCTTCATGAGTTTTGAAGGAAATGTGTGATACATGGCCGAGTAGAGGATGTTCACCTGTGTCAACGTAAGTAGGGCACGAGATGTGCTTTGCATCCTGTGTAAGAACTTGCAATGTAGATAGAGAAGGAGAGGAAGGCATGAAGTTACTTTGAATGAGATGACTATTACTTTAAAGCTGGTTAATTTAAAGGTAAAAAACTAGTGTGCCTTTATTGTTTGGAGCTGGAAACTTGCCTGAAATCCCAAACCAGTGACAGAATGAGTGGGCTTCAAAGCCTGAAAGTATGGCTTAAAATAAACTATCCTCTTCTCACCAAACAGATCCACAGGTTCAAAAACTGAGGCACAAAATGATTCAGTGCTTCTTCACCTGAGACCACAATAGTGTTCACAGAGAGAAGTCATGTTGCTAAGCTGGGCTGACCAGAGATCTAGACTGTAAGGGAGGGGAATCATGTCAGGAAATTATCCAAGATCTCCTTCCATCAAGCTGCAGAAGCAAGGGTTAGGAAAGCCATCTCCAAGGTGTAACCTTGGGTGGGTGGAGCTGTAGAGACCAGGTATTTAGGAGACTCCAGAGTGTATAATGAGATGCATCTTTTCACTCGGATTCGTCACAGTCTGTGGGTTGTTTCCCTTGCCACTCCCATCCCCATGGTCAGGCAGGTACGCGACCCCACACAGAAGGACTGTGGGGGTGACTGTGTGCCCTGGGCATCTTGGTCAGAATAGACACTGCAGCATTTCTGTGTGCCCAGGAGTCTCCTCCTCAGCTCACCTGGGTTCTTCTGTGTGTGTGTGTGTGCGTGTTTGTCTTTCCCTCTTGCAGAAAATCTTCCCTCTGGCTTTTACTGTTCGTTTGAAGAAGGAGACTGCGGCTGGTTGCAGGGCCCTTCTGCGTCCCATCCTTCTCCATGGCGGATTGGGAGCCCGGAGCACAACCGCTTTCCTTCAGTAGAAGGTGTGTGAGAGCAAATAGTAAGTGCAGAGAATGAGCAGTGGAGAACAAAAAAAAAAAATTACACAAATTGGTTGGGAGAAACAATAAAACACAAGGCGTGTTTTCCTGTGTATTTATATATCCAGCCTCTGGTGGAAAAAAAAAAAAAAGCCATCTTTCTACTCTGAGTGCTTTGAGGAAACGACTAACCTGCTCACTTTCTGTCTTGAGGGTATAGACTGGTACTTCATGTCTCCTTGACTGACACCAAATACTGATCTTGACGCTTTCTAAACAACTTCACACCAAATATTCATCTGCATGACCCTCCTCCATACTGATCTGTGTTTTTCTTTCCAGTTTTCCTTTTTACATCCTATGTTTCCCTGTTCTGCTTATTTTTTCCCCTTCTCATTTCCTAATTCTTCTTTTCTTTGCTCCATTGTCCCTTGACTTCCACTTCTATGGATAATTACAGAAAAACTGGTGGTTTATAATCCAAACATTGTTTTAGAATGTTAGATTCAGAGTGAAACATGAAGAGAAAGATTCTCTACTTTTGTGTGAGCTGGTATAGGCTACGGTGCGTTTGTGCCATCTGATGGCTCAGACCACAGAGTGACAGAAGGACAGGTGAAAATGAAGGCAAAGAAAGGGAGTACTGTGGAAAGCTGGCAAGTGCTGGTGATTCATGATTTGTCTATGCTGTAGAGGCAATTATTTCAATGAAAGCCCAAATAACTGGACTCTAAGTATTGGTACCCTCCTGAGCTGGGGGGGCAGAGCTGAAATAATGCAAATAACACACCTTTTCATGCAGAGCTGCCAAGGAGGAACCCTGGTGTTACTACTGCCCTTGTTCCTCTTTTTACAAGAAGTGATTAAAGGACTAAAGAGGCTTCCAGCTGCATTGATATTACTCTGGTGGTGTCTTACCACAGTTGTATTTTGTTTTGGGATTGGCTAAGATAAATATTCTCTTTCAAGTTACCTTTTTTTCATAAAAGATACATTTTGTTATTCAGCCTTGCAAGGATGATGACTCTGAAGTTATGGAGAAAAAAAGAAGATAGCTGTAGGGGGTAGACAGACTTTTTAAGTGTGTTTCCTGAGTATGTTTGTTGGGTTGGTGAAGCTGCATCCCTTGTAAATTGAAAAAGCCTTCTGCTCTCTGTAGCTGGAACCAGCTAACATAGGTTCTGAGGACGTTTCACAAACCCCGAAACCAGAAGGTGAATGCTGCAGTTTGACTTTCTTCCTGCTCTTTTATCCAGGTTGTGCACTTCTCCTTAACACCAGCAAAGCACCTGCAGTAGCAAACACTGTCATGACCAGCACTGCGTTTCCAGCTCCTCTGAGGAACTCTCCCTGTGAGGCAAGTCCCAATGTTCCCTTTTCTTTTGCAACTTACAGAGCTTTTGTGTGCTTGACTCTGGTTTTCAAACATAGGCACTGGGTCAGTAACACAGCAACCACTTTCTCTGATGGCTTATCTGTAAAATACATGAATTTAATGCTTCTGTGTGCAGGTGAAAGATATGGTTATCTACTTGAAATGCTACAAAATGCGCTCTGAAAAGCTTAGCGTATCTTGTCCTCATTGTATGGCCTCACATGATGTATTACAATCTTCATAATTAGGTGTATCTGCTGTAAGGGTATTGCAGCCAGCATGACATAAACGCAAAGAGGGAGAAGCTTACTGTACGAACAAACACTGTATTTGCAAGATCTGAGAAAGCGTAGGCTTCAGGGCTGCCCCTGAGCTGCTCACAAAATACAGTGCATGCTTCCTCTAGCACAGCTGAGATTTGAGCTGGCTGCTCCTCAAGCTGCTCCTCAAGCTGCTCCTCAAGCCTACCAACCCTCCCGTAGGCCTTGTTCATAGGTGCACTGAAGTTAACAGCAGCAGAGATAAATTGATGTAGAATGGAACCAGGTTCTTATTCAAGCAGAAAAGCTGTTGACAGTTTTATGACATCAATGTAAGCACGTATATCGAGGCTTGCCAGCTCTACACAAATGGTTGTCATTTCTGAGTCAATTGTACTTAACCCTTAAACTGCAGATTACAGAAAGATGACCTGTCTGCATCGCTTTAGTCTATAGCCTCACATATTGTATTATCACTGATAGGACTTTGAACCATGCCTGGTGACTTAGACCATTTCACATCTTGCATGGTCACCCTGAAGTATCACACAAGCTCCTGGATCCTAACAAAGCAGAGTCTGGTGTTTGTTGGCTGAGCACTGAACAGACAAAATAATCAGATTCTCTCTGTTCCACTGATCTTAAAATGCAGAAAGGACGAGAAGGGATGCATTAGAAAGTCCTCTGGAATGAAAGCACGTAGAAATGTTTCTCTGGCTTACAGTTTGGTTTGGTTCACTTCTGTTGGATATCTCTCTTCATATAGCAAAGCTCGTCTGGGTTTGCTGTCTTGATATATTAATGTCCTCTTTCTTTAGGAAATACTTTCTACCTTGTTTTTCCTCCCTTCTGTGACAAAGGCATATGCAGGTTCTCAATATTTTAAGGCCTTGTTCTGCTATGGACCGGGAAGAGCGAGTGTTTTTCATAATCCACCTGACATAGGAAGCAAAGTGAATGATTTCCCAATATGTGATTTTTTTTTTCTTGTGTATACAACAGTGCAAATAATTAAACTTGCCGTCGGGGGAGAAGCTGCCATATATTTCATCTGCTCACATGCCATCCCACCTCCGTCACTCCCCTTGGCAGTTAAAAGGCATCCGCACGCATCCAGCATTGCAGCTGTCGGTAATAAAGAGTGAAGGAGTTTGGCAAGGGTTTTGTCTCTTGCCTTTTCATATAGTGTAAAAGCTTCCCTTCTCAATGAGCCCCTGGTGGCTTCAAGTTCTATTTTACTGGAACAATCTGTCTGTGAGCAGAATAATTTAATTCCACTTTTCAGCACAACACAAGAGGAGAAAGGAGATATTTCCACCCTATGCACTTATTCCTCCAGTAGGTGCCAACAAACTTCCTTATAGTGAAATTATAGTCAGAAAAGAGCTTGTGAAAATACATAGTGCTGTCCTGTATTTATTCACCCTCAATCACTTCTCAGTTGAACTGGCTCAAGTTCAGGCATTAAAAGATGAGTTTTCTTCTACCTGTCGCTGCTGACAGCTCCACCTGGCATGTCACAACCAGGACAGATTCTCTGGCAACTGAAATCCCACAGACAAAAAACCCTCTCATGATTCATGTGGCGAAGGGATATCAGCAAGTGTGTGTGAATTAGACCCATTTATTCTGCCGAAGTCAGAGTGAACCATAAACCTGCCCTCCCTCTTGTATTTGATCCGGCTCACATGCTTCTTCAGATACCTGCTTGCTCTCCTTGCATGCTCACTTACAGAGTGGCTGGTGTTGACAGCTGATTCCAGCATCCCAGAGAGATTCAGCTCAGATTCACATCCTGCATCAATATATGTTAATGATGGAGGCTGTCCTGCAGCCTGTCATTTAATACCCTTTCTCCTCCTTGTATGGCGTGCCTGCCCCAGTGGCAACAGGAGAGCAAAAAGGAGCCCAGCAGACATTCCCAGTTTGCTGATCTGGACTCCTCTCTCTCTGCCACATAGAAGCTCTGGGGCACTGCTAGACCCACTGTTTACCAAAAGCTACTATTTTTCCACCTTCTCCCTTAACTGGCTTTTATTTTATCCAGTCATGTTAGACAATTACACCCACCACAGCAAATGCTGGCACCCTGCTTTTTAGCCTGAGCTGTGCATAGGAATTGATTACTTATCCTCAGCGTGAGGAGGATTACCTGCTGTAGTGCTGTTTACCAGGCTGGAGGATGCTGGTTTTTGGCCAGAATGTCCATGGAAGCAGGACTCAATGTTGATAAGGAAACAGTCAAGCAGTCTACAGTGGGTACCAGCCACAAAGAGTTTGCTAATGCTTCAGGCTTGTTTTTTCTCTCTCAGCGTGGCTGTTTAATCTTCTACTGTGATAGACTGACAACAAAAACAACTGAATAGTCTGAAAAAATGACTACTCACACCTTGGAGACTTGTGGGGTGGTCTGGTCCCAACATCTTCGCTGCTGAGCTTCTGCGCAGCTGTTTGCATCAGGGCTGACACTGGCTTGGGGGCACTCCAGAGCCTGGGTGATCTTTGGTGTATGTGTTGCCACTAAGCACAGGACAAGCACAACCATCCATCTTTGTGCTTTCCCTGGCTTGGGTTTGGTCACGGGGAGCGTGCTGGGCTGTGCTCCCCTGGCGTTTCCCATCCCTTGTGGGAGGCTTCTCGTTAACTCAGAAAGGGAGAAATCAGCCTGACCCACTCTGTACTGCCCCACATGTATCAAAAGATGAGATGAGGGTAAAAATGCATTCAGGGGATACAGTAATACACACAGCCTATACTTTCCCACACGTTTGGGATTGGCCCCAATGTGCCTTGTGTTTTTTGTGTAGCTTTGTATTGAACTTTGCTCCTGTTTGTTTTGAGCAGTTTTATGTTTTCATTTTCTTGTTCTTCAGTGCTTTTGGCAGGTCAGAGCGGTTAGTTTGTGATGCTGCCCTTTGTTCTTGGTTCAGTTAGTTTTTCTCTTTCTTTTTGTTGTTTTATTAAATCTTGGCTAGAGCATCCTGGCTTCAAAGAATCTCTCTTGTTTGCAGTCCAGACAGTCCTTGTTATCTTTTTGTGTTGCACATTCAGTAGAGTCCTTTGCCTGTTGACCCCACTAACTGTGTGTTTAAAATCCAATTTATATGGAAGAGGGAAACTGTGGCACTTCTACTAAATCTTGGGGGAACGCAGGAAGTGGTACGCGTAGTCCATGAAAAGATGCTCGATTACCCAGAAGTAGCCAGAAAGGGGAGATGCAACAAAAAGCTCAGGAAATGCTTGAGTGACCAAACTGAGTCACAGTAATCAAGAGGGAAAACCTTTTAACCCACATGTAAAAGTTCATTGGAAACAAAGCACGTGAAATTGAGCATGCGGATGCACATAAAGTGCGAAGAATTAATACAAACAGTGGCCTGATTTAAAGGCAGAATTTATAGAGCTTGAGTAATAAAATGCGGCACTGTTCACCCCTTCTCTTCACACTGTGATTCCCCTCCTCTGAGTGGGAATCAGTTGGCCTGCACAAGGCTGACAGGGCGAATAGGATCATGAAGTGGTTAGACATTTCCTCTTTTTGAAGAATAAATCCATATGTGTGTTGTTAGTAGCTGTACTCCTGTCTGGGAATCTGGGAAACCACATTGCAATTAAAATCCAAGGGAAGTGCTGTCATCTCAGACACCACCCTTGGCAAAACTAAATTGCTTTGCCACAGCATATAGCCCCTAGGTGCGCACAGTTGCAAGACTATGATGGCCACCTACTTCTCAGTACTTTGCAAAGGTGTCAGAGAACTGACACAAGTGTTGCAGATGTCCAGGGAGTGCTCACCTTCGTGTGGGAGCTGGAGACTCAGTTCTGGCCCCCCATCTGGACAGCGAGGCAGTCCCATCTCCCTGAGCCCCAGCGTTGTTGCTGTACAAGTGCCGAGTCGCACATGTTGACTCGCTTTTTATTCCATTTTTCAGAGATGCTCCCTGCTGTCTGCAGCCTCAGGTTTTGAAGGATGTGGTGATGCCTGCAGATCATCAGAGTCATAACTGTGTCTTCCCAAAGTGTTTGGGCTTCTGTCATAAAAATAAGGAAACCATGTCTAGGACTGCTGCGGTCTGTGAGGGCTTGGTACAGTGTGTACCTGCCTGGGCAGCAGTAGTTGTATCTGTCCTGCGAGGTTTTATTTTGTGGTGCATTGTGACTATTACTTCCGTTTGAAAGTCACTGCAGAAACATGAGCAGTCAGGAGACTGATATTTAAAAAGGCTGCACTTTGTTCAGCACAAGGGAATCTGCGATCGACCTTAGTGCCCTATTTGAGAAATAAAAGCTGTGCAAGCAGTTTTGGTGTAGGCTATAATAGAGAAGGAGAATGAAAACAGAGATGGTGTTGCCTGAATGGTGATGGACTTGAAATTAGCCTTAAATGTTATCACATGCATCTCCAAGAAAGGTGACTCCTTTGCAAGAGGGACTACATTGTGATTGGGAACCACATTATTTCATTGTTCTGTTAAATCCTGGGTCAAACATTTTTGAGGATATAGGTCTGCTGAAAAACAATGAAAACAGATTCCTATGGTAGTAAAAGAGCTTTGTGCCTTTGGCCGTGTTTAGAAAAATGAAAATATTTTTCTGATACTATTTTGACATTTCAACTAGCTATTTCTTGAAAGCCACCATTACATTATGTAAGTAAGTACTAAACTGAGCCAGACTTCTTTTAAACCTGAAATTACTTTTCAAATGTAAACATATTCTCTCTAGAAAATAAATATAATAAGTTGATATAGAACAGTATAGTTGAAGTTTGCCCTCTTGTTCACGTTTATTGATATAAAGATGTTTTCATCCTCTGTGGTTATTAATTCCGTTTTCTTTTCTATGCAAAGCATAGAAAGCATGTAAATCAATAATATAAATCATTCGTTGAGTGCATTCTGAGCCCCATGCTGACACCTGCAGAGTGTATCTCTTTTTCTCCTCTATTCCTTAAGCTTTAAATAACTTAGAAGGATACATGGTAATAACATTGACTCAGAACATTTATGAGCATGAAAAACGCAACATGGATATGCCGCTAGGGCAGCCTTTCATGTGCTTTATTTTGCAGAATGTTGTTAGCATCCTTTTTTATTTTAAAGTGTTGTTTTTACAGTCTGTACAGCTTATTCACTGTTATCTGCCTGTATAATTTCTAGCTTCCTTTGCCACCTGGCTTCTGTGTTGGATTAGATGATCTATAATATCCAAAATTTCTTAAGGCCCGGTCAGTCCACACTACTCTGGCAGCAAAATTATGCACATTTTCTCTTTCTCTTTTGTCGTCATCTCTATTTTGTTATGTTGTTGTTTTTTTTTTTCCTGAAATGTAGGTGCTTTTATCAAGTTCTTGATTTTATGAAAGTAGATATAAGTAGGAAATAATGCGAGAATAAATAGCATGAAAATCTGTTCATATAAAATACAAGGTTCTTTTGCCTGCCTAGGTTGTGTGCAACCATTTCTCATTTCTAGTAAGAAAAACAATATTGCCAATATGATAAACTTCATGCCTCAAACGTAGTTCATATTCATGGACAAAACTTACTAAGACTTGGCAAAGGTGCCCGCAGCTGTTGTCTAATTCTGTGTAAACTGTATTCCAACTTGCAACTTCAGTTTCTATTCAACAATTAGGTGTTTTCCAAGCTCCTTTAATGTCTCACTTCATTTATTGAGTCAGGGCATTCACATCTGAAAACAACTTCCACTGTTTCCTGTCCCATGAAGAAGACCCAATACAAGAGTTACGTTTTTCAGAAAAAGTGTCTGTATTTCAGAATTCCACAGGTCCTGGTCAGAAAAATTTTGAGGAATTCCTTTGAGCAAGGATGATAGATGGGAGGAAACGACTGGGGGTATGAGAACTAAGTAATGTGGGGTCTCACAAGATATAAGCCTGTCATGCAGAGTTGGGGTGTGGGCAGCAAGAGAACCACCAGTGAGATCCAACTGCTGCAGATCCTTGGGAGAAGGATGCCTCTAGGGTCTTCTCCATCTTCTTAAAAATACCTTACTCCAAGACATGCTTGAAGTGTGTTCTTCTTTTTATCTTTCTTTTGGTTATTTGTGCTAAAGACAGATAACTAGCTTTTCCTGCCAGGTAGCACCATTGTACTAAAAGCCCGGGGCATTGCCACCCAGAAAGGGAGGGAAAAGAAACAGCAACACTCTGGAGTGCCACTGGGGAATTTTGTATTTATGCTGCTGTGAATGTGTGTCGTTGGTTCTCAGTCAGGCATTTAAGCACTGGTTTCATACTGGAGTGTTTCTGGCCATTAAACTCACAGGCATAAGCAGGCCCCAGCTTTACCCAGAAGGCTCTGAGTGTTTCTTTTCTTTTGTGCATAAGAAAGTAAAATACAAGTCTCAGTTCTCAGGTGTTCTTGAAATTACGCAACTTGTGCTAGAAAATCTGCCCTCCTTGTTTTTCTTCGCCTCTCTGTTAAACCTGCCAAGTCCTGTTCATATTGATAAGGACTAGGTTTTTGCTCTTTCTTGGGTGAATTTGGTCTCCTGTTTGTCATTTCAGAAATTCCACAAAGTCAGAGGCTAAGGGGATTCTCAGAAGGCATCTTTCCAGATGGTATTTGCAGTATAGTGCATATGGCTGTCTGACCCAAGTTGCCTCAGTATGCTGTGTATTTACCATGGGCTCTCTCTCCCTTCAATTTTCCCCAAATCAGTTTAGAGCATTTCATTGACTGAGTCACTGGGTTTGCATCTGAACAGCTAATCGCCAGCTATGGTGAGTTCTAAAACCAGAAAACAAGGTGCTGTTGAGCCAATGTCTACCTGCAATGCTTAATTAATTTCTCAGTGATGTTTCTAGATTCTGAATATTGTCCTGCTGGTTTAACACAGAGGAAGATGTTTGATAACATAGTGTTAGGAGTATGCCACCAACAGCCCAGATTCAGTTTTTTCCAACTGTGCCACTGCACTACTTACAGGCCACATGGTGTATGTAGTACCATCTGCCACCGCTGATGCCATGTTGTGTGGAATGAATGCCAGCCCCATTCGTAAGTCTTTACTATGGCATCCAGCTCATCATCTGCTCTGGTTCACTTCAGCAGGTGTGAAAAGACCTGGACTGCCCTGCTGTGAAGCTCAGAAACCATGGAAATCACAGCCAAAAATGCCCATTTGGACACAGTGCCAGTCGATTCACTCGGAGCCAGTTCATTAGACTCTGCATATTGCACTTTGCCAACGAGCTGATCTCCCACATCTAATGCCAGCTATGTCTTTCCTTCAAACAGCTGACATGTGTGCAAAGGCATCCATTCCAATTCCTCAATTGCTTCAGCTTTTGCTCTAGTGTTACGTTAATAGCTATCAAAGGCTCACTCTTTTCTCACTCCTGACCATGCAGATGTTGGCTCTTACTGCCTGGCAGGTCTCCAGAAGAGGCAGAGGTCTGAAAGCTCCTGCATAGTAGGAGCTTCAGGTCTTTACCTCTCAAATGTTGAACTGTCAAAATGGCACAGTGAAGTCGCTCCAGTTTACCTGTATGAGAAATTTCACATAGTGCATTACAGCAGAGTTGGCATTAGGATCCTAGAAGTGCCTCGCATATGGGCCCTCAGTAAAAGGAGTTGCTTTAAACTGAGATTAGTGCTTTAAATGTCCACTGGCATTCCAAAGTTATTTAAAAAAATAACTTTTTTCTTGAGGGAAATTACTGAAGTGGATCTGAAAGGTATTCTAATGATATTTAAGGGCAAGAGCAATCTTCACTGTAATTTCAGTAGTCTCACTTTATAGAACCTTGAAAGTAGAAAATACCCAACAGGTTATTTAATCTTGATTGTCACCTGACACTAGGATCATGTATGCACCAAGAGTTAGGAGCAGCCATGCAGATATCAAGATTGAAGGCATCAGCCTCCTACACCATAAACCTTTGTCAGCAGCCTCTTCCACTGGTGGTGGTTCTGCTGAATGTGTGGGTGTGAATTCAGCCCTCCCCCAGCTGCCTCCTGCCCATCACCTCGTGTCAGGTCTGAAGCAGTTCTTTGCAGTCCTGCTCAACTCTACTTTTTCTCTCTGGTGTCTGCGAGGTGAAAATCCTCACAGTTCATCCCATGGTTTCCACTGTCTGACATTGTGGAAATGGACATGGGACTCCACAAGTCCTTTCCCAAACTTGGGGTGAGAGGGAGCTGGTAGTCAGAGTTGAGCAGTGGCTTGTCCCAGACGTGCTGTGGTCTGGTAGGCCCCACTGGTAGTTTGTTGGACTACTGAAAACCTACGTGTCAGTCTTGAACATCTGTGATCAAAATGAGGTAATGGGATGGATTCAGAGACCCATACCTGCATATCAGTTTGTACACCTTATCAATGCTTGTGTCATATGCACTAGCAGTTCACACGCAGGAGGGATTCCAGGCAGGTGCAGTGAATTTTGGACTGGATACAGAGAGGAACCACATCTAGATTTTTTGGTCTCTGCCATCGTCAAATTCAAAGTCACTGCTGGTTTTGCAGCTTTGCAGACAGCAGGTGAACTGCACTGTTTACCTGAATTCAATACTGATCATTAATATAATTGGTACTCAGAATTTTGTTTCATCCGCCTCAGAACTGTGAGCATAAACTAAGAATAAAAGCAAAATTTCTGTCCTTTCAACCCCTAAATCTGACTTATCTGCCAGGACAGACTTACACCATGACATAGGAACAGCAAGGAAAATCTAGCAGTTATGTTTTATGCTGGGAAATGGATATGAATAGTCTATGCTATCCAAGCAAGGAAGTAAGTAATGTTATCAGATATCCCTGTGTAAAATATAATTTTAATTTCTCCTGACTTAGGTCTTTGCTTTGAAGTATTACAAACCAGAGACCTATTTTTTAACATGCATAGATGCTTGATACTGTGCTGAACAGTTTCTTGTGTCCAAAAATCCATAATTAATGTGCCTTTAATAAACTCATTCCTTCAGCATTCTCACTTCTACTGGTTTTGAGATGAGACCCAGCTCCTGCATGTAATATATATGTGTATTTTACTTATGCTCTTCATTAACAAAGACCTAGGTTGTCTGCTTCCCAAGAAAATTAGAAGACTATATTCATGTAACATGGATTCTGAGACTAGCCTGATGCAGAAGGGATTGTTTTTCTTTTAATACAATGAGGGAGAGACAGTCATAAAATGAGAAAACTACATGAAATAGTTTTACATTTGGGAATAAATGCAAAGAACTGGACTCAGTTAGATTAAACTTGATAAAAAAATGTTAGAAATCCAGTTCCCTAAGGTATTTTAATTAATAAAACCTCATTGTTACTGAACTTTAATTGGAAAGTCTGTAGAAACTTGGAAAAAGGTAAGGAAAAACTTGATTATTGAAAAGAGTATCTGGGGGGTGAAGTTTTGATTACTGGTGATGCTTGCTTCTTGCAGCTATTCTCCTTGTGATTTTGCTGCTGCAAGAATATAAGTTTATTGCTGAAAAAGTGGTAAGTCTTAACTTGAATCTTTTAGGTGGCATCTTAATTGAGTGTGATCTTTGTACTGTAGGTAAGAGAAGTATTAGCTTATACCTTTAAAACTGCAGACAAATATGTGAAAGCTAAAGCAGGTGTTTTGGGCTCAACTTTACCTAGAAAAAAGCCCAGTAGTTCCAACAGTAAATAGCGTGACTAAGTATTACAAGCTTCCACATCTGTGGAGTTTTCTAAAATGTTTACATGAGCATAAGAGAGGAAGAATCAACTTTTTGGTGACTGGAAAACAAAGAAGTCAAAGAAGAGTTGGGAATTTTGCTAACTTTTGGATAATCTTTGTGAGTTTTAATCTCATATGTTCTCTTCCTTCTAGCTACGAATGTCATGGCTCATCCATGGTGTCTTGCTGGGAAATATATCCCTGGTGCTGGTCGAGAACAAGACAGGAACGGAACAGAGCCGGACGTTCTGGCATGTGGATAACAGCGAAGGTTTGGGAATATGGCAGTGGATGATCTTACCTCTCCCAGATATTCTGGATAGGTATGAGTCTCCTCATCATTCTCCTTCATGGTGATCAGTCATTCCATCACTAGCTAGCTGGCAATGGAAATGGCCAGCAGCGCTCCTGGAAGTGGCTCCCACAGGGAGAAGCAGCGCTTTGTCCCCAGGAGGTATCTTCTGTTACAGGTGGAGAAAAAGAATGACTGAGTAGTTAGAGCAAAGCACTCAATTTTAGAACTCCTGAGTGGTGGTCTTGGTTCACAAACTGGGTCTCTGAATAGTATACAGCAAGGGGCTTAAACTTACGTGTCTCTGTTTCATTGACTGGAAATAATCATTCTCCTCACATACTGCTTCATGTAGTGTGTTTGATCATCTTACGTGGCTTGCTAAAGTTGGATGTGAGCTGCACAGCTGATTACTTTTCTGGGTATCAAAGTCCCCAGTGTTGAGTGTGTCTAGATCTGAGGATTAAAAGGATGGGAGAAAAACCTGCTGAAAATCAGGTAAGGATGTATCTGAACACCTTTGTGTTAGCTGTAGCAGGAGGCTCAGCTTAATAAAAGTCTGTCTCAGTTACGTCTGTATTCTGGCTTTAAGCACAAAGGGTTTATCTGGTAGCATATGCTTAATCTGGTAGCATATGCTTATTTAAAGAGTGTTGTTTTAGCTGCTTCTTACAATTCAGCTTTAAGGGAATACTCCGTTGTTCACTGTTTACTTTTTATGTGTGCTCTGGCCTCTGGTGTTTGTAGAGAAGACACAGACATACTTCACCTCCTGCTGCCCTGGCCCCTAGGCTGTAAGATTCATCTACAATCTGTGTCATGAGCACTAGTGTTCTTTGTCTTTTTGGAAATCTGTGCCCTAGAAATAATGGATTTCATTAAGGGATAGTTTGCCTTACAAGAAGTTTGAACAAACATTGTATGAATATGTCTTTTATCTTGCTGGCTCTTGGGGATGCACGTAGGCTGCAAATACAAGGACACTGCCAACGCTTTGGTCCTGAATGCATAATTAATATTGTGCGTCAAAGATTTAAAAAATACCAGCATTAGGCTTATTGTGCAGCCACTGCTGAAGCACCATTTGTAAAAATACCTGGTAGCTTCATTCCCATTCAGTGTTTCCTTTGAAGAATGGTATATTTTGTCATTATTATTTATGTGATTTATTTTCTAATGTTGCCAGGGGAATGTTTTGTACCTGAATTATTCTGTATTCTTGTACTATTGCTTTCCTTTAAATACTCTGTGGTTGCACAGTCAAGCAGAGACTACTTTGATCTTGGAAGCCAGGCTAGCAGGTTCATGTAGAATCACAAATCCAACTGCTACATGGGAGGTTAAGTCATAAGCAAGGAAATCTTTGAACTTTTGGTGTCTCCTGAAAAGTTTTGTCTGTATTTATTCACAGAAAGTGCACTATTTTAATGAATTCTATCTGAGGTTGATTTATTTGAAACCAGTCCTTCCTGAGAAGGAATACATCTTCCATGAGATTTGGAAATACTTCAGGTGTCTTTTGCATCATCTTGGAACCCATTTCTTAGGAAATATGAACTGATGTACAGATTAAGAACGAACTCCATGGAAGTGTACACCAAAATGGTACAGGGAAGACTGCAGTATATATACTTTGGAGATAAATGGCAGTTTTATTGAACTGTAAGAAGTGTTTAATTGATGTGAACGCAATGCTGGTGCAGCTGAAAGCTTGCTGTGTCTGTCTTTTTCTAATTGGTTCTTGTGTCAGTAGCTGTGAGGGTCTGCGTTAGAAGTATGATATTGCAGATATTCCTACAGAAGGAGCTAAACTTTAAATCACCCCTCAGAAGTAAAGCTCTTGAATAAAGCACACCAGTATGCCAGTTCCACAAATAATTAAAGCACATTCCATTGTAATTGGGAAGCTGGATGAAAAGTGTTATTAATAACAAGATAATATGCTCTAAAACTGCTCAAAAGCATGCATGTTCAAAAGCTGCTTAGCCATAATTTCCATGTTTGGCTTATAGCACTTCAAAGAATCATTAGGAAGACTTCCAAGAAATTAGATCAGCTCTATCTTTAGAAACAGACATTTCTTAAATGTTTTATGTCCCCTGGGCTGTTCAGGGAAATTATGTTTTGGCAAAAAATCACAGCTAGAACATTTCAGGTGATTTGGCAGTAACGGCAAGTAGGGAGGAGTATGACAAAGATGCTAAATTGGGACTGAGGGATGTTAGATTTCTAGCACTGCCTTATCCTGGGCAACCCAGAATACATTCCTCATTTCCAAGAGTACGATGAGGAAAGGATTGTCTTCTTTCCTCCCATCTGATCCTTAGAAAATCATCCAGTTGCAATGTCACCTTGTGTGAGGTCTTTCCTTTCTTGCATGGCCTTTAAAGAGGCTGAAGTCCTGGCTTCTTACATCTTTCCAAAGTTAGCTATTCTTCCTCATCTTGAGAGTTTGCTCATGTGTTGTGGAGGTTAATGGAGCTGTAACCTAGTTCCACATGCTCGGTGTCCTCTGTGGAGGGGGGAAGGAAGGGTGAAGGGCCTGGTGAAGGATGTGCCACCAAAGCAGCCACCACCAATGAAGCCAGTTGTGGGCAAGAGCTTCTTGAGCTGCTGGATGAACAAATTGTGCTTACCAGAGGCAAAAGGCAAAGTCTCCAGAGGTGCTGAATTTTAACTTGCCATTTAAATATACTCAGCATGAACTAACAATCCTCATTTGGCCCCCATGGAGTCACCTGCCCCTCCCTGAAGGACAAATCAGATAATCAACACAGATTAGTGAAAGCCAGGGAACTGGTAATTTTTGCATACTGAAATTTACACATTAATGCAGTGCTAAAGTGATTGGGTTGAGAGTAGTGTAGAAAACTGTGTTATTGTAAAACTGTTGTATTAGATGGAAGATTACCATTTGTTTTCCAGAGATGAGTCTGTTGAGAATTGTTCTTTTTCACCTTCACAGATATGCAAGTAGGAGATGGTCTTGAAAGCTCTGTCGTAGTTGATAGTTTGGGCTTGCTGTTTTTATACATTTGGTTTTAGTTAGTAAGTAAATGTGAGTTTGAATTTTAATAATGATATAGTCATGGGAATGTGACAGCAGGAGCAAACAGAAGCCTCATGTAATTGAAGATGAATGATTTGTGTAGCTAATAATTAGACATTTTGTTAGTTTAACAGTATGGTTAAGGTATATTGCATAGATAAATTGCAAGCACGTGTAACAAAGTGATTCTCTAGAGCTGGCTGTAGGCTGATGCTTATTGCCACCAGCCCACCTAACAACTGTTTTTCCAGACAGTGGAAAAGGTGGAAAAGGTTTAGCTCTAACAGGCTGAAGCCTGGCTGGAAAAAATTACTTTAAGAAACAAATACTAATTCTCTTGATTTCTGCTCTCTTGGAGAAGCTGAGGCCAGCCACGTGGAGTGACATGTAGACTAAATGTTCCGTGGGTCCATCTACCGCCTGGCTGGAGTTGCCTTGAAGTGGACTTCACATGAGCCAGCCCAGCCCAACTCTGGTCTTTTAAGTACTATATTCTCTACTCTACCTGTATGTTTCTTTAGAGATTTCCCTGAAACTTCTGTTGAGAGGAACTTTTTAACAAATGGCAACTATTAATAGCAACATGCCCAACCTCAGTGCAGTCTTCTGATAGAAAAAAGATTGTATAGAAGTAAAAAAGGAAAGTAAATGTGTCTACTGGTTAGAAAGGCTTCCTTGGCCTCCTTCATCCTTAAGTTTATTTTTTTGGCATTACAAAGGCTAAATTCGTAGCCAGTCTTAAGTAACAATGGCCAGATGGAAGGAGGGCTGAGAGAAGGAGTTTACTTGAAGTCACTAGAAACTTCATTTTTGATCATAAGCAGTGGCACCATTTGCCTTCTCACTGATAGCAGACTGGACTCTGTGTCCTTTTAGCAGGGCAGTACCTTCAGAAAGTGAAAAACAATTTTCTTTTGGTCTCATTGTGGTCAGAGAGCTTAAAAATTATTTTCTTGCTGATGATCTTCTGAACACAGACTGAGGAATTTTACTATGTTGGAAGAGAAAAATGTGACTTACTAGGTAGGTAGTATGGATGTGACTTTCCTGAGGAAGAATGCAAAAGTGTCTACAAACTTAAGTTACCCCAGAAGGTGACCTTCTGTTGCAACAAGTCAAAATTCATGTCCAGATGATTATATTTTCTTTCTTTAAACTGGTTTCTTTACCTATTCCATTCTTACTGGTTTGCTGGGTTTTTATGGACTAGGCTGGTGCTCACTGGTTTTTCACCTGTGTGCCAATGTGGGGTTCTGTTTCAGTCCTCAGGAGTGATCCCCTTTGCTCTGTCTGGCTCCTTCAGCCGTGCTGATCGCAGTGGCAGCCAGAGCAGCTGCGGAACCTCTCACTAATTGCTGCAGGAAACAGAGCAGTCAAAAGAAGTTGTCTCAGTCATACCACTCTGCTGCATTTCTGCCAGTTGTGGCTGAGCATTCTTCTTCTCTAATAATTCTGTCTTGCATTGCTCTGTCTTTCCCTTGCACTGCTTTCAGATTATCTTTCTAATGAGTTTCTGAGAATTAGTTTTCCCATCAAGGAAGAAAAAGAAAAAGAAAGTTCTTGGCAACATTTTGTACCCAGAGACCTGTTTGTCTCCTGTTATTCCTGAACTTTCATCCCATTCTATGGTGAAGAAACAGGGACCCTCCATACAAACAACAATCACAGAATCACCGAATGTTAGGGATTGGAAAGGACCTCGAAAGATCATCCAGTCCAATCCCCCTGCCACAGCAGGAACACCCAGATGAGGTTACACAGGAAGGTGTCCAGGTGGGTTTTGAATATCTCCAGAGAAGGAGGCTCCACAACATCCCTGGGCAGCCTGTTCCAGTGTCTGTCACCCTCACTGTGAAGAATTTTCTTCTCAAATTTGAGTGGAACCTCTTGTGTCCCAGTTTGAACCCATTGCCCCTTGTCCTATCATTAGTTGTTACTGAGAAGAGCCTGGTTCCATCCTCGTGACGTTCACCCTTTACATATTTATAAACACTAATGAGGTCACCCCTCAGTCTCCTCTTCTCCAAGCTAAAGAGACCCAGCTCCCTCAACCTTTCCTCATATGGGAGATGCTCCACTCCCTTAATCATCTTTGTTGCCCTGCGCTGGACTCTCTCCAGCAGTTCCCTGTCCTTCTGGAACCGAGGGGACCAGAACTGGACACAATATTCCAGATGTGGTCTCACCAGGGCAGAGTAGAGGGGAAGAAGAACCTCTCTGACCTACTGACCACCCCCGTTCTAATACACCCCAGGATGCCATTGGCCTTCCTGGCCACAAGGGCACAGTGCTGGCTCACGGTCATCCTGCTGTCCACCAGGACCCCCAGGTCCCTTTCCCCTACGCTGATCTCTAACAGGTCATTCCCCAACTTATACTGGAACCTGGGGTTGTTCCTGCCCAGATGCAAGAATCTACAGTTTCCCTTGTTATATTTCATTAAATTTCTCCCTGCCCAACTCTCCAGCCTGTCCAGGTCTCTGGATGACAACACAGTCGTCTGGCATATCAGCCACTCCTCCCAGCTTCGTGTCATCAGCAAACTTGCTGACAGTGCACTCTAGTCCCTCATCCAAGTCATCGACGAATATATTGAATAGGACTGGTCTCAGTACCAACCCTTGAGGCACTCCACTAGATACAGGCCTCCAACTGGACTCCACCCCATTGACCATGACTCTCTGGCTTCTTTCCTTCAGTTACCACATTACCACATATGCATTCATTGGTCACATCTACACCTAGCTCTCTTTGTTCTTATATCCATCCAACAAGCATAGCCTCTGTTGCTCCAATGTGGTCCCATATTACTTTGTTAAAAACAGAGTGAGACTTTAATGGCCCTATTGCTGCTCTTCTGCCCTGTATTGTTAGCTATGTCTGCTTCTGTCCTGCTTTTGAAGTAAGAGTTATTCTGCTGATGGCTGATGACTGTTCTTTTCATCTGAAAAAGGGGGGTTTGGTGACAGTGTGTGCAGAGTATCTGTGACAGTTTTTGTACGTGTGTATATTCGGTATGGTTGCCTTTAATAACACTTTTTAAAATCTCTGCCTTTATTACTGGCTATTAAGTAACTTCCTGTGTGACAATCCTGTCCCTGTAACTGAGTTTGGTTAAGATGCTTGTATTTCTCCAAATAATCTCATTCTACCTAAGTATATCTTTTATCCCAAATAGTAAGTATTCCTTTGTGAAGTGAGCTAACAATGCATCATTTGTAACAGAGAAGTTAATGGGAACCTGAATGTAATAAGGGTTAGTGACCTGAAACTTCTCCATTCTGTAAGTACCTTGATCTCAAGCAGGTTCAGCTGTAATTATTTTAGCTAGGTAGAGAGAGAAATCACTTCCATCAGAGGCGAAACATTACAAGATATGAAATGGGATTTGTACGTATAGGCATGCTGTGATCGTGTCACTGTGTGGAGGATTGAGTACAGAGGAGATTAACATTCAATCTTGGTTAATAATCCCTATCTTTCTGATAAAAAGAAAAAAAATAGTGATTATGAGCTTTTCTAAAATAATAGCATGAAGACAGCTGCCTGAGTCTGGCTAATGGAAACATGAAATGTCTGTGTGAGCCAGGGACAATATTTAGGTGGAATTTGGAGTTGTTACTGAAGGGAGGGAGCTGCAAAATTTACACAAGGTCGGCTCTCTGAGGTCTTCAATTCAAGGAGAATGTTTTTTATTTCCTTCCAAACAGAAGAGGACATAATAAACCCAACAGCTAACATTTCTGTGTGATGAAGACTTAAGAATAGGTGACATAAGCAGAAGAGTTTGTCCTCATAGAGGTTATACCAACATAGCTATAGAAGTATTTTCATATTTTTAGCTCCGTATTTCCCTATGTAAATAAGCCCCAGATATTTTGGGAGGGAGCCAGTCTTCTGTTAGGATAAAGGAAAAAAATAAAAAAGTGAGCAAAAAGAACCAACTGAACAGAAAATCCTGGATGATGTGATGAAGTTCAAATGCTGACAACGCTGAAGTAAAAACCAAGATTTAAAGATCCTGAGGAATGAAGAAAATTACAGCCCAAAAGCTCTGATGTTATCCTGTTTCTGTCAGCTTTAACTGAGTTGGAATATGCTTGGTCCTACCTTTCATGGAACTGCTCATCTAGATTCAGATTTCATGGGCTGGGCCAAAGAAACAAACCAAAAAGCTTACTTGTTATGCCTTTGGTGCCATTTCTAATCTGTGACTGAAATATTTAATCAGTAGTCACCTTTGAGTGGTTTTTGAATTTATGTAAAACTTGTACCCTTCAGACAGCCTCACTGAGGTTCCCCAAGGGAGAGACCTGAACTAGGTTTTTTTGTCCACCTGGTACAGCAATTCCCACCTGTCTCAAGGAGATTTGAAGAAAAAAAAAAAACAAAACAAGAAGTCCTTTGTATGAGTTGTATTCAAAGCTCAGCTGACACTCAACTCTGCGGGGTGTAACTTGCACTTCCCAGTTATCATACATCTAAGGAACATTTTTTCTAGCTGTACTCCTGGGGTCAAGTAGGACAAAAGAAGAGACAGATAAGAAGTAATTTCCACCAGTCCTCACATAACATTTTTTTTCTAATATCCAAGCCATGAAAGACTTTTGTAGCAGCCATGTTTTCGTTCCTATGAAGAAATCTAGCTTAGAAACACAGATTTATCTTATGAGGAGTTGAGTTCCATGTGAGGAAGTTACTGGGATTTATTAAGCAACAAAGTCACAACAAACTTGCCAGGGCTGATCTTGCTGTTCCTGTGTAATTTCCTTCAGGAATGCCCTTTCATGGCCATCCACCACAGTATCTGTGTTCGCAGTGAGTGTGTCTGTTCAGTGCTGTGGACCAGTACCTGTGCTGTACGAGTGCCAGTTGAAGTACTGGATGTGCAGTCATCGTACCCCACTTTGATCTGTGCAAAAATGTCAGTGAGGTGTTGTCACCTCCCCTGTTAGAGTCATTGCAATAACATACACTTCTGGTGTGTCCATACCAGCTTTCACCAAAGTCAAAGGGAGTCATTTTATTGATTTCACAGATCAGACAGAAAGAAAAAAAAAAAGGGGTGGTGGGGGAGGGAGCAAGGGAATGAGATTGTCTGTGAGATTTTTTCCATTTCACTGATGTGTGACATTTCCATCTTCAGTTTTGATTAAGTTTCTCTTAATTAGCCCATTAAGCTAAAACCACCAAAGCTAATGATTGAAATGTTGGTTAACTGATGATCTTGTTTCAATGGAACCTGAAAGACATCATATTTCTAAATTAATAGTGGCATTAAACTGGAGAAGAGAAAAAGATGAACTATTTGTTGCAGAAGTGCTGATCTCAAGAGAAGATTTATACAGAAACTTCATTCATGTTAGAAAAAAAAATCAGATTAATAGACAACCAGAGCGGCACTGATGGTCCTAACAGTGTTTGACATTCACATGATTTTTCTATTTTGGAGGCATTTGTGTCATTTTTTTTCATCCCTGGTGAACTTCAGAAAACTTCTGAAGTGTTCTGGTCCCAACGCTCCTGCAGGTGAGATCAGCATGGCTGTCTCTTAACTTGAATGAACTGCAAATACAAAATGCAACCTATTGTGTTCTTATATGGGCACGTTAGATGGCACTCCCTTCAATGACAGAAATACTGGCTTATATCATGCCTTTCTGTTCTTAGGGGCTGAACATTTGATAATTCTTGTAAGAACAACTCTTTGTTGTCTGAAAAGGCATGACATGCACAGCGCATCAAAGGATAACACCTCGGGGCATGAAGCTTAAATTCTGTGGAGGAAACTGCCTGAAGCTATTTTCAGATGTATTTAGTTGCCAGGTACAAAGAAAGGTACATAGTAGTCTTTGCAGAAGTATCTGCCTCTTCTTTTATGCAACCTGAGCTAAAGACTGCAGAAGTGGAGGGTAGACACATCTAAGAACTGCTTGTCTTTTTCATTCATTTTGCAGCCTCAACTTAGCACCTTACAAACATAAGTACACATCAAAATATCCACATCTCCAAGTAGCATTTAGTGTGCACCCCCAGGAAACAGGCTGAAGATTAAATGCATCAGAGACTCAGTTCCAGTGGTCCCTTCCATGCAGCTCCAACGTTCACTGTGTGCAGGGCACTGATTTGCAGACACAGCCAACTGAAAGACATGTAGCTGAATCCATTTCCACCTTACCTCTTCCTGGGGGTTTCAGCAACACACAACAGAGAGGGAGAAGCTTCTGCTGAGCTACAGCCTGTAGTTTACAGCCCAAGGTAGGTCCTGGTTCTCCATCACATACCAGACTGTGATCTGTGGTGGTTCAGGACCTGTTTCAGGTAGGGTTCAGTCATCGCTGCTGCTGCCACAGTAACTTAGAGGGAGAAGTAGATCAGAGCCCCCTTTGTCTGTCCAGCAGCTGTTGTTTAAGCCTCACATGGCATGTCTGGAACTGAACAGTTTATGTTTATGCTAGAGCTTGTAATTCCATTTGGAGTGTTGTGGGATGTCAGCCACGGAGCAAACGGAGGGAGGAGGCAGGGGGAATAAGTACTTAGAAGCCAGTTTAACATCCAGTGATTTTTATGTTTCTTCCAGTTCTCCTCCTAGACATACCTGCAGTGGGTTTCAGGTATACCAGCTAAGAACTGTGGGGATTCTGGCAACATCAGACCGTACCTGCACTTTGTATGGAAAGTCAAAACATACACTTTTGTGGTCTCCAGATTTGTTTGGATGGAGATGCTACCTTTTGAGCTAATAATAATGCATCATTTAGCAAAGAAAATTATGTCTTGCTCTTTGGAGTTTCATTTAATGCTAGGGATATTCTTCCTTCACTATATCCACTGTTCTTTGTGTCAATCGCCTGCTTTTTCATAGCAGTTGCTCGTGTCTTTAGAGTATATAAAATCCATTTTAGAAATGTCTCTCCATATGTTCAGTGTGTATCTCCAAGAAGCAAGACATTTCAGTATTGAAGCATTATTGTTTTACTTTACCAGAAATAAAGAAGGAGGAACGTAGTTACTATATCAACTCTTTTCTGTTGTGAACAGACGGTGCTGTGTTCTCAACCCTTTTGCACCCTTCAGGGACTGCTAGGATTTTTTTTCTGTTTGAAGCTTTTGCTTTGGTTGGGTCAGCTTTTCTCACTGGCTCCCCATCTGTAGCTTAACAAGAACATCAGTTGCAGAAGAAGACAGCACTTCAATATAGGTATCCTCAAAAGGCACAGATATCCCTGGGGTCTGTTTTAGCTTATGTCAAACCTCACTGTCATCACTGGTGGTGAAAGCTGCGCTGTATTTCAGAACAACATGGAAGATGATTGTGTTTGTTGACAGAGTCAGATGGCTGAAATAGTAAAAACCCTCATTGAAAACACAGGAAATCCTGTCCCAAAGTAAATGCACATATAAACAGAGAAGATTGACTTGAATTTTGTTTGAGGGGGATTGATTTTCTGGTAAAGGAGAGGTAGCTTTTAAAAACTATAGGAGACGACAAGACCAATGTAAGAATACTGGTAGCAGACAAAAAGCTAAGAGAATATTTTAGACCCATTACTATGCATAAAGGACTAGAATCTGCAAGAAGAAAAAAAAGTCTGCTGGTGTTTGAATTCTTGGTGCATTGAAGGTATGGGATTTCTACAGCCTTTCTAAATAAATAAGACTGCTCCTCAAAAATATCTTTTCCTGTCACCAGTTTCTGGTCCAAACTGGAACACCTGCAAGAATTTGCATTCATGGCTCATATGTAGAAGAGCAGAAACTGTCAGCCACAGATCCACAGTAAAGTGACCCACGAATGGCTTAACTTCTGGTGGTGTAAAACATCAAGATACAACAGAGAATGAAGTTTAAGTAATATTTCGCGTTCTCTGCAGCTTGTTCTACAGCATATGATAGTTTCATGTTTTTATAGTCTTGGTGCAACTTCTCAGCATCTTATCTCATTTCTAGGCCACGGGTGACTGCTTTTAGAAATTGTTCTCTTTCCTAAGCAAAGTATTATGATTTTATGTGGTAGATAGGGAACGGGAGAACATGAACTTGCTAAGCTAAGAGAAAATCTAAATCCATGAGTGCACTCTATTAATGCATGGTCAATATAGTATTAGATTAGAAGTGTTTGATTGTGGGTTATTTTTGCTCTTGCTGTTGACTTGTTATATCACTGAGGGTGAATTTACAGTGATCTTTCTTCTGGTCGTGTACGAGCGGCAGAACTCGCTGGCAAAGGCCAGCTGAGAGTGTGGAAGTGATTTAAGGCAAATTTGCTCAGCTTCTACAAGGAGATAATGAGTTCTGCTCCTCCTATGGATTACCCGATGTCAGGTCCTTCCTTTTGTGACTACCAGGACTGTCAGCCTTTGCTTCATAGACAGTGGATCCAGACCAAATACTTCCTCAATTGGTTTCAGCCTTTGATTGCCAGTTCCTTTTAGAAACTCCAGATGATTTCATGAGCCCCAGTCTAGTTATTTTTATTAACACTTTAGGGTGTAAATCACTTGTGAGAATAAAATCATTTAGATGTCTGGTTTTTTGTTTGGTTGGTTGGTTTTTTGATTGTTTTTTTCCCAGAAGCTAGGGGACTTTATTTTCTAGCCTGGCACCCACACCCACACACATGCTTACACTTGCTTCAGGCTGTGTGCCTCTGAAGGGAAGACGGGCTGTATTCTTTTTTCAGTTTACCTATACTCATGCACAGCTCCCTTCCTCAGATCATCTTGCTTGTTAAGGGCGAGGATACTTTCTCTGTCAATTTTGTATTTTTTTATATGAAAAGTTTTTTTCTCCATTCTAAAACAGCTTTAATTGTGAAGAGTTTTGAGTTTCATCTCTTTTAACAGAATTTAATCCATGTTCTTCCAATCTGTGCAGGTTTTGGTTTCAGATCATAGCTTCATGGGAAGAAGGATCTGATGCTGTTATTGCTTTTGACAATGTCTCCCTTAGTCTGGACTGTTATTTAACAAGTAAGTTTTCCTTTTATCTGCGAGTGACTTGTCTTTTATTTGCCATGTAATTGAAATTTTGAAAGGGGCTGGAACTGTGGGGAAGGGATTTGGCGTTGTTATCTTCAAAAGACTCTTGAAATGTAAAGGCATGTTTCAGAAATAACTGTGCTTAGTTGGAAGAGGCCATTCAGATGCAGACCTGATTTGTGGAGCCGACCAGTGAATGGGTTCCGAGCTTGGCAGTAAATGGGTTGTAAGACATATGGTGTGTGAGCATCAGCTTCCAGCTGAGACAGTGGCATCGCCTCTCCACCCAGGCTGATGCAGAAGCCAGTCTGTGATTATAGAGTTCCACATGACCAGGTCTGCTGTGTGACAGTTATCAAAATGAATGACAGTTGGACTCTGGCTAGGGGAAGACTGGCATCCTGTGATTGACACTAACTTTCCAATAACATTGGGCACAATACGCCAGTTAAATTAGAACAAGCTTATTTTCTTTGGACTGACATGCATTTAAGTCTGAATCAGAAACTAGGATCTTCAATCTCTCCTACTCTTGGGAAAAATTTGGATTCTGATCCAGACTTTGTGACTGACTGGCCTCTAGAATATGCCCAGTCTGTACCTCAGCTGCCAGATTTCACCCCATTTAGATTTTTATTGAACATTTGTGTCTGGCTCATCTTTCACAGTCTCATGCATAGTGAATTGGTTAATTTGTAAATGTGTTCAATGATCTGTCAGTCTGTACCTCAGACCAACAACTTACATGAGGATTGGAGGATTGCTGCTCTGAACATATGAAACTTCTACGGTGGTTTGAGCGGTAGAACTTGCCTTCTTTCATCTCCTAGGCTTGACGCTACAACCTGTGTTCAGATTGAAAACATCTAAACCACATCTTCATACAACAGCAGTCAGAATATTTCATCTGCTTTGTGTTATGTTAATTTGCACTGGCTGGGGCTGTGAGTCTTTCCATTTATGCAGTGATACCCCTTGGTTTCTGTACATGAGTACAATGTACCTCAGGTTCCAGCATTGTAAAGAGGTCTTAAGGTTATGCTGTAATTAAAAAAAGTTGCACATGCTTTTTTATTGGATAAAAGAAACTTTCTAGCAGTTGCTAAAGATTGTGTTCTGTATTTCTGCTTTGTGTCTTCATTCACTTGCTATTTTTCACACCACTCATTCCTGTTTATTTTTCTTTTGTCACAGTTCCCATAACAGCAATGGAAAGACAATCTGCCCTTTCCTTTTAATAGTGTTATATCCTGTGGCTGCAGGCTCTTGCTCTCAGCGAAGAAGCCTCCAGCCCTTAATTTAGCTTCAGTTTTGGATTATGTACTGACTTAGCCACCCCCAGTGATAAACCAGTCTGTGGCTTCTTGTTTTCCAGTTAGTGGAGAAAAGACACCTCGAGGTACCACTCCAGACTCAAGCAATTTACTCACCAGCAGAGGTGGCCAGAAGAAGTTTGGATGGGAACAAAAGCTTCTGGGAAATCTCCAGCTCAACACTGCCCCCATTTCTGGTCCAGCAGGTAACTGTCTGGTCTGAGAAGCATTTTCAGACAGCAGAGATTTGCAGCTAGTGCAGATTTCAGTTAGATGTGGCTAAATGCAATATGATTCATTTTTTTTTTTAACCAAAGCCTTTGTTTGGAGCTTTTTTGCAAGTCCTTTACAAACGTAACAAAACAAGATGTAGAAAGCAATTACCTTTAGCTGTTAACTGTACCTTGGATTTTGATTGCAAGCTGGTGAAAGAAAGATCCAGAGGGAGCCTCTTCTTCAAGTGAAATGTGCTTTTAAATGGCAAGAAAGGTTTGTTTGGTGTTGTGGTCATTTAAAAATAGTCAGGAATCAAAGTGAGATGTCCAAATTGGCTGAGTCCAGCATGTGATAACCTGAACACCCATCTATAGTTAATATAGGCTTGGTTTGAAATAACACAGTTTTCCTTTTTCAGTAATATTTTCATTGCCCATTTAAAAGAGTACAGTATTGGACTTTGTTTTAAAACATGATTTTTAGTTAGATAGAAATGTCAGTCATATATGGTGAATGTTGTTTCATTTTTCCTTGTCCCCTAAGCTCCCCTTTCCAACTTAACTGTAGTGGCATGGGCCCAACAGATGCAAGATTGCCATTCCCTCCCTTTCAGATTACTGTTTCCCAAATGTTTGTCTCTTCCCTCTCCCATGCTTGCCACACATTCAAAATATCTGTTTTGGGCCCTACATTTCTATTTAAACATGCTTCCTTTCCTTTCCTTTCCTTTCCTTTCCTTTCCTTTCCTTTCCTTTCCTTTCCTTTCCTTTCCTTTCCTTTCCTTTCCTTTCCTTTCCTTTCCTTTCCTTTCCTTTCCTTTCCTTTCCTTTCCTTTCCTTTCCTTCCCTCTTCCTTGCCAGCTTTTCTTCCTGGTTTGAATCAGGTGGCCACAACATCCAGCCTATCTGGGGGAGCAGGGCTGGCCGTGGAAATGAGGGGTGATTACACAAGAGACGAGCACTTGCTATAACTACCACCCTCAGCACTGTGTGCAGCTGTTTCTTCTCACTTAGACCTAGGTGATTACCAATTTGAAGTACCAGCCCTTTTAAGGTAGAGCTGTGGTTGGTATATGCCTCCATAAGCCCAGGGGTTTGTTCCTACTGCCTCCTTCTCTCCCACTCCTCCATCTTAGAAAGTCTTCTTTGAGTCAGTTCTGTTCGAGTTCATGTTTCACTTTGCTACCTGCAGCATCCTGTTGAAATGCATGAACTAGTGACATAAGCTCTGATAGCAACAGCAGTCTGGTCAGCGTGATCAAAAGCTCCACACAGTTTTCAAAGCCTGCCTGAAAAGCTGGGTGTATTAGCCCACTGCATGCTGCTGCAGCAGGGTTGCTGCTGGTACCTGAATTCTCTTGTGAAGTGAGCTCTGACAGTGGAGGCCAAGAGTTGCCATCAAGTAGAGTTTGTTGGTATTTTATATACCGAGCATCATACAGCAAGAGAAGTGCAGGGGCATTGACAGGAGTCTTGGAAGAATGAGACAGAGGGAATAAGCCTGTATGAGGGGATGCTGGGCTGGGTGGGCCTGTACTTCAGCTATGAAGGTTGTGTCTAGCTCTGTTGCAGATGTGTATGAGCTTGGGCTGGTCACAAAGGTGTGATTTCCAAGAAGACCCTTACATCCTCTTTGCAGATCCTTTGCAGCCTTCCATTCAATATCTGTGTCTCCCTTCCCTGCCTGTAAGTGGAACCCCCTTTTAAGTGCTTTCAGTATTGCTCTTGGGTCAGTGATCTAGTGGCAGGATGCATACACAGGTATAGATTATGGACTTCTGACTGACTTCCCTTAACAGTATTAGTGCTTAGGTGGTGATGTAGTTCCCCAAGGTAGCTGCACATTTCCTTTCAGGGTACCTACTGGTTTAGTAACACAAAAGCTATTAGGTCGGGTTCTGGTTAGAGAAGGGCCTGAAGTTTGGATGCAAAGTTAATGTAAAGTGGCTGTGTGGGTGATAGGCTAGAAATAGGCTGTAGGTTTCTTTGAGAATTTTGGTACTTCCTACTTTTCACTAGACCTGAGATAATGGAACATCTTCTAGCTTTTCTGCTCCCTGTCGTATCTGAGGAATGCAATTTAAAGAAAAGCTTGGATAGTAGAAATAATGGGAATCAAATTGCATGGGAGTAGAAGGTCACTGAGGTATTTAGAGCAATTCAAATGATTTGTTATGACCTTGGGGTGAAAATTCAAGGCAATTCCTGTGGATTCTAAGACAACTTGTCTGATTTCTGGGCTTGGCCCTTGGTCCTGTTCGTGTTCTGTCTAAAATTGTCTCCAGCCTCTGAGGTTTGAAATCACTCCTACAGTAACTTTCTATTCTTTGTGCCCTCAGTGTAGACAGAGCAGAAATCTGAGAAACTAAGCTGCAGCTTCTTGCAGTGGGAAGTCATTGCATTGCTGTGGGTCTCCACAGCAAAGAATCACCTTTTTCCTTTGTGTTGCTGGGTCCCTGCTCTCAGTAAATGCTGCAGATGTTTGTTTGATCCGTGGGCTATGCATTTTGCCCAGCTTTAATCTTGTTTCTTTCTGCATCCTGTAATGCATTTGAGAAACCTCAGACTGAGTCTGTCAAGGCCTTTGCTTTGATCACCACATATTTACTTTTGTCCGAGTGAACCGACAGCATCAGTGCCACCCTGAAGTCCCAAAGACTGCATTGACCAATATGAGCTCATCCAAAAGTAATTACAGCTAATGTGATCTTTGGCTTGCGTGATGGATCGTAGGCTATAATATTTCCTTCTTAAGAAATCATATTAAAACAAAGAACTTTGTTCCTATAGCTGAGGAGACAACAGGCTAACAAAGTGCCCTCCCCAAGTCCCCAAGCCAGCTCAGCCTACACAGCAGGAAGTACAATTTGAAAGACAGGTACCACTTTGTTTACGTGACAGTAAATCCAAAGAAGCTCCATTACTTCCAAGGGCCTGTTTGTAACTGAGAACAACCTCATACATGCACCTGCTAGCTTTGCTTGGAAATGCATTTTCAGCAAAAGAGATAGTCATCACCACCAGCCTCCCTGTCCACTCTGTTCCTAGGCCCTGTACCCAGTGAATTACTTCTTCAGCCTTGCCATTTCTTAGCATGGCTTGGTGTGCCTCTGGGAAATGTACACTGAAGGTTCAAAAGACATAATGCAGCCATGCTGTGAAAGAGCCTAAAGCTTTCAGGAATCTGTTAACTACTGTCACGTGTCACACATGGAATGATGGATGCTCTGTGTAGAGAAAAAGATCCAACATTGCTACAACTAATGTGGTGGTGTTGCTCTGTCAAGTTTCTTGATGATGACCAGAATGAACAGAGAAAAATTCCTGTAGGTTTCAAGTCACACCATTACTTGCAGTGCAAGTTGGCCATTAGGTAGATGATCACCAAGCAATGCAAATGCTTTCCTTTTCAATTAATTAATGATGTGTTATTGCTGACATGCCAACTTCTTGCTGAAAGGTTGCAGGTGAAATTTGATTCAGAAAGAAGCCTGCAAAAAAGTTGTAAGAAAACCTGTGTGTACCAGAAGGTTGAAACAACTTCATGTGGAGCTAGGATTTTTGATTGAAATGGTTAAATCTGTGCACTGTTTATTTTGATGTAAACCAAGCTTACTTTGGCTTTATTTTTTAAATTTATTAGGTATTAGCATAAGTAAAACAGAAAGCTGCTCAAACCATAGCATTTCTCTACAGGGAGTTTAACTACCAATTAAAAAGCCAATTTATATCAAACTAATGCAATTTCCTTTTATAGACAAGGCCAGAATATGGGAAATTCAGGCAAATAAAGATACAGTGAGCAATAATGAGGAATTCTAGGTAAACAAATTACTATCATGGAAACTGGAGGAAACAAAATAGGATTCTCAGTAGGCAAAAGGAGATAACAAGACGCAGAGCAATCAAGCTTTAATTAAACATTTCTGTTGCTTCTGAATAGGCTGCAAATGCCATGAGGATAGCCTCTCTTTTGATGTTTCAGCTTCTCATCTGTCCCACTGACAACTTACTCATGTCAGGGCACACAGAACAAAAACGGTGTGTTGTGAAATGTACAAAAATATTAACCTTTTTTGCCCTCAAGTCTTGCGTTATTTTGTCTCATCTGATCTGTGTATCCACCAGCCATTGTGTGACCATGGTTTGTTGCATGGAAACTGTCATCAAATCATTTTCTCATCCAGACTGGATTGCTGTTTTTCTTCAGCTCCGGTCTCTTCTTCCTTGGTCGTTGCACAGATTTTGTCTTTTGCATCAGGGAGAGTCCTCTTATGAGTACTCACATATCTGTTTCTCGGAAGAACTCTGAGTCACGTTAGTTAATCAGATGAAAGAGCCGAAAGGAACAGCGGAGTGAGTATTAAGTAAAAGTAAATTACATTTAGTTGCTCTTTGTGTGCAATTATACTAACTGAACTGTTGGCATAATGCAATAAAGGTATCTGCAGAATTGTATTTTTGTATTAAGCATCAATTAACACAGTGAATAACTGCTCAGTGCCCTCCTCCCAACAAAAGTAGCATCCTGAACAGTAACAGAAAATGTTCAAAGATGGGTGGTGAGATCTCATATTATGTGGGCAAGAATTTCTTTCTTGCAGTGTTTACATTCGCTTTCTCTATAGGATTGAAAATAGCAAAGGTGCCATACTGAAAATCAACATGCAACCAGATCCCAACATATCAAGTTGAATTGACGTAAATGCTCTCCAGAGTTATTCATGCAATTGGAGTAAACAGGACCTAAATTTGGACCTAAATTTTAAAGCTGTCCATTCTTAAGAACAGCAGTTTAAATTGTGCAGAAACTGCTGTAAATCTCAGGAAAGGTCTTGAGATAATTTTTCCACCTCCACCCAACTTGGTCTTTATTATCCAACACACATTTCTACTAATCTTTGTAATTCTGAACATACAAATTCCAAAAAGTTAGTAGCATGTCTCGCTTTATGGAAGACTCCTGCTATCTCTTTAAGCAAAACATAAAAGGTAAGAGAAATTAGTTTTCTTCATGCTGCTAGAATAGTTTCTGGTCCCAGAAGATACCAAGAAACAAGCAATTCTCAATGCTGTTCAAAGTCAGCAATGCCCTTGCCCCATTCTATTGACCACAGATTCTTTCCTACAAAGATGCCCTGATAGTGTTCACTTTGTATGGACACATAAGAAAAAGCTTTGAGTATTTCTTTGAAATGATACTTAGGATCAGTCTGGCATACATTTGTCATGACTGCAGATGCTCTTCTTGTTGGACTCAAAAACATGTCCAAGTCTTCCATTGCTGCCCTCATTCTGAAAATGGAAAGACAGAGGTAGAAATAGTAACTCCATAAATAGTTGAAAAAACAGGGTCTTCTTAGTCTAACCGTACCTGTGTAACTCGTTCTGGTATTGCTGGCAAGACTCACTAATTTCTTTGGTCATCTTATATCCCATTAATGTCATAGTATAGACACATTTGTACATTTCCAGTTATTTTAGGCGGAAGAAAATGTATCTAGGGGCTGACTCTGTGCAAATCTTCCACTTCAAGGCTGCACATATTCTTATGCATGGGGTTATCAGAAAGATCTGTCATCTTTATTGCTCGAAGAACAGGTTCAAAGACTGTGATTGTCAGCACAACCTAGTTCTGCCATTTACCATTATCTTTCAAACCCCTGCCCTGCCCCAGTAATCTCTGGCAAGCTTAATATTGGAAAAGGTAATAATCTCAAATTACTGCTCACAGGACACTGTTAAACAACTGAACACAAAGAAAAAATTGAGAGGTTTTTCCTTCTTTACATCACTGAACATGTTTTTTAGATATGCTTGTAGTATATTTTGCCTGCAGCCTACCAGCACAGACCAACCCTGGACTGATGGGTAATGTATAACTGAGATTGCTTATGCATCAAGTAAAAGGTGTATCCCTCCACACACACCATGATGCTTAATGGCAGCCGAATGTTGGTGAAGGTTAAGATGGGCAATTTTCTGTAAGCCTCTGATTTCTCATACTGGCCAGGTATTGTAAGGGAGCTTGTGAAGTTTTTATAAATCAATGAAGCAACTATTCAGCTTGTTCATGTCATCAAGTTTGATTCCATCTGCCTTGGAGGAAGAACTAAAATGAGCTTCCTGAGGGACAGCTAACAGAATTGCGCCCAGAAGTTTAGTCACCGGGGTTCTTACATCCCTGAAGCATGAGACCCTGTAGCACTTATTAATGTTTTTTTTTTTACTCTATTGGAAGTAGGAATAACCTCTTGGCCTGAACATGAGTTGTGGCAGCAAATTCCATAAACTGCCTACACATTTTTTAAAGCACTTATGCATTTCACTAGTGCATTACTCCAGATTCCAAAATAAG
Source organism: Patagioenas fasciata (assembly GCF_037038585.1). Taxonomy (NCBI): domain Eukaryota; kingdom Metazoa; phylum Chordata; class Aves; order Columbiformes; family Columbidae; genus Patagioenas; species Patagioenas fasciata. The sequence goes on from NC_092522.1 coordinate 20,627,776, forward strand.
CCAAGTACCATGGTGCTTCATTGGTCATTTTCTCAAATCATAGTAAAATTTTTGTTCTAAATGAGTTGAACCTCAATTCAAACCAGCTTAATTTAACAAATTACATTTAATACATTTAGGCCCTGGAGGTATAGCTAAAATGCCTCTGTCTGTTTTGTGATATGGAGTTCATATGCTATACGTACCAGTGAAATAACTTTCCCTGTTAGAAGTACAAATGTGCTTTAGACTTTGCTCCGCTCATTTCTTTTTATTGTTGCTCGTTGTTATTTGCAGCATTGCCGGCAGCCATGCTGCCTGCAGCTGCAAGTGGTATCAGAACTTCACGTGCATTAATCTTTTTAAGTCTTGTGGGGTTTTGTTCTTTTTGTTTTCCAAGAGCAGGACATCAGTCTCTTTTGCTGTGGCTGAAATCCAATGCCTTGGTTGTTGTGCATTTTACATATCTAGTCAAGCTGTTTGAAAACTAGAATTTCAGCTGTACAAAAGAAAATAAGCATGAGTGACTGTGTCTTTAAATGTGCCAGTAAATTTGGAAAGAAAAGTTGAGAAGAAGGAATTTTTAAAAATCTGTTTTAATAGAGCCAAAATGGCATTTCTTGCATAATGTTGTTGCTGAGACCTTAGCAGTGTGTTGGGGACATTGCCAGTGAGCTTGAGGAGGGCAGGTGTGTGGGTGAATGGGCAGAATACCAAATGTTTCCTCTGCCATGTTTCTTGTGCAAGTGAGGATTCCATCCAATGAGTGATGTATAAATTATTCACTGAAGTGTAGTACCCGAATTCTGAATTTCAGTGTACTCTTCACTACTTTTCTTTTTCCCCCACCTTAAACAGGAATTTCCAGTTTTTAAACCCAGTTAGTATCTTGCAACTGCTAGTGACAGAATCTATAGGGACCCTACATTTAACTACCTGTTAGTTGTCATAATGGGAATGCTCAGCTGTTTCTGGAAACCAGGCGTCTGTAACTTTTGTGAAGTTGGGCAAATTTCTGAAATCTACTCATTGTTTGGAGGGATTTAGACAGGAGAGTCCTGCTTTTCTTCCCATTGTGTGAGCATGAGGTGGCAGCGACGTTGTCTTGTCGCAGCCTGCGGAAGGACCGAGAGCTGTGCCCTGCAGTATGCGACAGCCCACACTTGTGTACCAGTGGAAAAAATCGATGCTTCTCACCAAGCTGCTTAAGGAGTTTCAATTCAGCACTGCTGCTTTAGTCTTTGGAGATCAAAATAATGCTTCAAATTGAATTACTGTAAACTGCTGTGGCATGCAACAACCTGTAGAAATGCTCTGTCTGAGCTCATGAGAAATGTTGCAGTCATTTCTAGGATCAGGAGAAAATCAATACTTTACAGGGAGCGAATGGGTTTTCTTACTTCAAAAAAGAAGTGGTGTGTTATCTAATACGGGCAGTACTCTGTTCTGTTACTAGTGGTTTAAGATCTTGGGCTGCTGTTAGGTCTGCAGATTGAGGGTTGGCTTTGGGAAATTTTTCAGAGACCAAATGGAGGGAAGTGCGAGGGTTTTAGTCTGTATCCAGAATTGTAACTAAGGCCCATCTGTCCTAATTATGTTGAAATGAGGGGTGACTTCTTCCCATGCCATATTCTGTCCCATTTAATTCAGTGACAAAGCTGTTAAATGTTGGACAGGCTTTCGGTATTGCATATGAAAGTGGATATCAACAGGAGGAGGACTGCTTGCAAGTCAGTGCAGCCGTGACAAGTGAGGAGACCACACAACACGTGGCTTTGGGTTTTACCGAAATCCTTGCTGGTTCAAATCAGGTGCAGTCTCCCCATAGACTTCGCTTGGGTCAGACGTCCTCCTGCAATGATTAGGGCAAAGGTCACTACCCAGCTCTGCTACTTCTCCCGTTCCTGCCTGACATCTACCCAAACAGAGCAAGTAAATGTGTCTGCTGGCACTGACTACAGCAACTGCAGAATCTGAGAGGCTTTACGTATCATCTTCTGCAATATCACCTTATCGATTACAACAGGACTGCTTTTGAAATCTGAGGTAGTACCTCCTGTGCTCACTCATCTCCAGGTTCCTTACATCACACTCCCTGGCATAATGTATCTGTGGTTTTTCATTCCCCAGACCTTCCATACTCTGTTTTAGAAGCCAGATTCTAAGAGCTGAGATGCACTTTCACTTATCTGAAACTACAAACACTATTTGCTCTTACCCTGGTACTGCCTCTGCACTGAAAGTGAGCCCCCTCTGTTCTGTCCAAGAGGCAGAAAATACAAAAGTTGTTCTGGATGCTTCAGTTCAAAGTCTGGAGGCATAATGTTTGCAGCAGGAGGGCATTTTTCTTCTGTTCCACCAGGGCATTGAGCTTTTAAGGAAACCAAGGGCTATTAAAAGGCATTTTGGAATACAACGTAGTTCATTGATGCCCTATCCCTGGAACCCAGTGGGAGTCAAGAGCTGCCGGTTTCAGGTCCAGCTGTGCTGTGTGTTACATGTGTGATATCTAGAGATACTTTCGCCAGGGCCAGTAAGCAGATACATAAGCAATGAGATCTATTTAAAGGGAGTAAAAAATAAACGTAAGGCTTAACCACAGCAGTATGCATATGCTGTGGTCTGTGCTAGGTTTTATCACTTCCAGTTTTCCATTTTGATTCTCTTGTGTTTTGAGCTTATTGTCCCCTTGAAGGTCACCTGCTTCTGCCTTTGGGAACATATTTGATGTTTCACCAGAGACATCCAAATGGTTTCTTATTGTTCCAAACGAAGACACTTACCTGCCTGCTTTACTAAACATATGTTTCAGTGCAGGTGGCTTAGCCCACTGGGATACTGCAATGTTAAATCACTCTGATAGCTGACAGAATGAGTTTCTCATCTTCTATTTTGTGTTAGATTTTGCTTGAGTTTGGGGATTTTTTTGAAAAATAAACATAGGTAACTTCTGGTGCAAAACACAATATCAGAGGTAGTGAAGCATTTTGCTTAGGAACTTTAAGACCTTGCGTTCTCAGGTGCTTTTCCCCCTCTTACCTGTTTTTCTTGGGGCTTTGGGGGGAGTGCATTGGAGACAGAGGAGGGGGGTAGTTCTTCAATTCTTCTATTTGTTACCTACTAATTTTAAGACTTCATACTGCCACCTATTGCAGAAGGATGGAGAAATAAGTAAAATAAGTATGTGAGTATCCATATAAAACAAGTAACAGTAGCAAAGTCTCTAGGGGACTCTTGCAGGGAAGTTTTAAGGAGGGGTGGCATAGATTTTGCAATAAGAAGGAAGAGATTGTTCTCTCAACATTGGAAAGCTTTCCTAAAGTACTAATTTTACATTGCTTCTTGGAATAGCCAAGACTATATTGCAAAACTTTTTTTTCAAAAATGCCAGCCACTTTCTTCTTAAAGTCCTGCCAAATTATTTGATCCATTTCATGCATTGCACTTTTTTATGAGAAGGAATTTAGCTCAACTTCAGAACTAGTCTGTGAAAAGATAACTCAGACCTTGTGCCTGGCTAAACTAATGTGTTTCCCTGTATATTTGGTGGGTGAACCCGTCCAGTGACAGTAATGATGGAACTGTTGGCCTCTCCGGTCCAGACACATGGAAACTATCATTTCTAGACCTGATCTGCTTAGAAAATAGCTCCACATTCCAAGAAGGAGATCAAGCTTTTGATCTATCTGACCTATCATTGCTAAAAAAGTGGAAGCTGGGGGGAAAATGCTACCCTTTGAAAAACCCATAAGGAGAGCTGGCTGACCCAACATCATTCGTAGAAATAATGTTCTTTAGCTGTATTTCAAGTCTTTTGTCTTCAATGACAATAGAATTAAGTAACAGAGTTTATTGGATTGTGTATATTAACTCATTAATATAATAAATATGAATGATGAATCATGTAGTGTACATAAAAAATGCTTAGTCTACTTATTTGCCCTATAGATCTTAGTTTTGATTACACATGAAATATTTCTGGATATACTAGCAAATATGTTAGGATGGGTGTTACAAGAGCATTGTGGTCTTGCAACTGCGATGGCCCTAATAATGAATCTTTAAGGACAAGAATGGCATTTTCAACATAATCTATTCGAATTTTTAAAATTAGATTTTTGAGGCACAAATTAGCAAAGTCTTATTTTATAAATCTGTTTGTATAGAACTGGTACTTCCGGTTGATGGAAATGGCTGTAACAGGGATGCATTTATTTACACCTGTAGATCTGGCCTAGAACATGCAGAGCTGAATGCTTGTTTTGTAGGCCTCAGTTAGGTGGTTTGCCTCTGAAGTTTAACTTGAATCTCTTGTGAGCAAATAATTATTCAAAATACAATTAGTTTATTGTTATGTTTTAATCACCGAGGTGATGTTGTATTTACAGGGTTTTATGTAATTAACAGCTACTTTCCCATTTTAAATAAATTCAATAATCAAATGCCTGTAGAAGCTGGAAGGGCTAAAATGCACTGGTCTTGAGGTTACCAGAGTGCATTTTAACAACCCAGAGACCACAGCCTGAAACTGGTTGGTCTGTGTTGCGTTTTACTCTGTGAACTTTGCCTTTATGAACCTTAGAAACAGTAAAGCTATGTTCGTAGTTGTGATAGCTTTCAGGATATGAAAAGCTGTCAAATACTGAGATACACAGTGCTATGAGTTTTTTAAAAGAATTCTGTGGGTATTTGTTTTGCCTAAAACCTAAGGAGCTGGGTTCTTCTCTTGGTGCAACAAGAGAGTGAATAAAGCACTGAACAGCTGCTCGATCTTTGGATGTTCAGACGATGCTTTGTATATATCCTCATTTCAGATCACTGGTTATTCACAACGTGTGGTGCCAGTGGACCCTATGGCCCCACACAGAGCCAATGCAACGATGCCTACAGGAACTCCAACCTGAGTGTGGTTGTGGGAGCTGAAGGGATTCTCCAGGGCATTCAAATCTGGAGAGTACCAGCAACTAACACATACAGGTAAGGGAACCATCTCTGATTGTCATGATATATCTTCGCATTTGAAACTAATCCAAGCTGCAGATACATGCTAAGCATGTATAAAGTATTATATTCAGAAGTTGGACCAGACCTACAGGGGTTATAATTCTCCCTGATCCTGTGATTGCCCATCCTCCCAGTCTCAGATTTGTTGTCTGAAAGATGCAAAATTTTGTTGAAAGAGAGAAAAAAGAGAAACAGCCACCTGAGGCAGACAAATCTTTAACCTGAATGGTTGCAGGTTGGGAGACTTCTATAAGTAACTGAAAATTGAGTGTTTTGACCTCCTTAGGCCAAGGGGCAGACATATCCCGTATGCTGTCCGTCGAACTCTGGTCTTAGAATAAGTTTTTCCCACTGTCCACCTGGCATAGGAGGCACAATTGTATGTCAACATTTCTTATGGGACAGCTTGCATCAAGCTCTGCTCAGCATCTTGACTTTTTTGAATCTAGGCATATTAAGTTGAGCCTGTAAGCCTGGCACACCACTGTAGAATTGATTTTGGAAACCAGCCATCTTAATGTTCGGCTCTGTGATACTGAGGGCTCTAATGCTTGAATCCCTCTGTGGAGTTATTTTCAATGGGAGATGATCAGATACGGTTCAATGCCCCTTAATCAGGTTTTTACCAATCATTTTTCTCTTTTTGCTCTTTCTGGGGAAAAAAAGTACAATCAAAGTTTAGTTCAGTCTCTCTTAGTGGTAACATCAAGCCATTACATGCATCAGTTTGTAAGCAGAACTGTCTGAATCAATGACTGTCTAGTGGTGTTTTTTTAGTCACCATTCCTTGTTGAAATCAATGATGGCATTGTAGATTTCAAAGCAGAACATTCTACTGAAAGCTTTGAACAAATTTCAGTTAAAGCTTACTACCACCTTCCTTTTTTTCTTCTTATTGAAAAAGAGTATTAATATTGAGGGATAGATGTCAGTCTCTAACTGAAGTCTACTGCAAAGCAGTTTTGAGAAACTGGGTAGGCTAGGCTGGGCACAAGTTCTGCCTAAGTGCCTATTACCACGAGGATTGATGGTAATGAAAAAAGCATTAATGATGTTTTACTCAGCTATCAAAAATGAGTTGCCTGAGGTTAATAGAATTTTTCAGAACCAGCATTCAGTAAATATGGTTATAAAGTATAGCCCAAAAGAGAAGAGGCAATAAACTTACAACCTTGTCATTTCTTTAATATCACAGCCCAGCCCAAGAAGAGCCAGAATTCCAGTGTTAACTGTGGGCTCATTTTTGCTCCGCAGTAAAAACCGCAGGTCCCGCAGGGAGGACCTGTCTATTTAAGTCCTATAAATGACCTAAAAGGCTTTAGGTTCTGTATATCTAATAGATAGGTAACCTATATATGTGGATGACATTCTCTTCTATACCTCTTAAGGCTGTAGTAGAGAATTCACAGCCTGGGGAAAGGAGGAGGCAGTTGTGGGCTTAAATTAATTTGACGTCTTCCTGACTCTGGGCTGCCGAAGGGGCAGCGGAGTCCCCCAGTGCAGCATAGCCCTAGGAAAATGTCGAGTTGCGATATCAGTTCTGGACTTCCCAGAGTCTGGACCCACAGCCTGTGTCTAGCTCTCCCCTGCAGGCCTGCTGCACTGTGGGTCCTGTCAGCCTGAGAGCCATCTCCAGGATACCAGACCCAGAGATAAAACCCTCCAGCTGGCTGCTGGGCTCTGAAGAAAGCTGTTATTATGCTGTAATAGCACGTTTCACACTGCACAATGTAGAGCAGTGAGTTACATTCCTGATAATTGCATAAGAGGGATATAGATTGTGTGAACACGAGGCAGAATATGCATTGTTAAAATGCAAAGACGGAAAGCTCAACTTTGCACAACTTTCTGCTCACACAAGCTAACCCCACCCAGAAAACCCCACCATCTCTGGAGCTCTGGATAATCTGACACATACTGTAGGTGACCTCATTTGAAGACTGGAGTCCTATGAGCTCCAGTGATTGATACAGACAAAATCATCTGGTTTCCTTCCATAAGTACTACACAATGTATAACAATAAAGATAGGCAACATAAAATACTATTTTTTTTTCAGATTTCCTTCTAAGCATTCAGGAGGTCTCGTCATCCCATATCTAGGCTTATGATCAAGTATGAGAGAAGTGAACTGTAATAAATTACACGTTACCATCCATTATCCTAATTCTTTATAAAAACAAGAATCTTTGGTTCATTTGCTGAGTGCCCCATTTGTTATCACTTCCACTGCCCTCTTTTGTCTGGTCCCTTCTTGTAAGGTGGCACAAGAGTATGGCACAGTGGAATGCAAAAATGTGTCTTTCTAGGTTGGCCAGCCTAGGCACTACATTTTCTCATATTGTCAAAACTAGCTCAAGCATTTGCCCTGACTGTCTATCTAGAGGTGGGGTTGTTTTTTCCAGTGCACAGTGATCCTGATCCTTCCTGAATTGCAGTTTTCTTTTTCAGCTCCTACAAGTAGTAAAAGAAAAGGAGGAAGACAGTGGAAGGTATTCTGTGTTCTGGATATATCTGCTCAGGGTGGTCTGAATCTTTCTTCAAGGCCAATATGGTTAAATGGATTCCTCTTGTGAAAGAAAATTGTGCCTAAGGAAAGGGATCCTGCTAACACTTGAAGTCGAGATAACCCATCTGTTAAAATAGTGACACACGTTTTGAATAGGGAGTGACTGTCATCTCAGTCCACTGGGTTTTATTTGTCTGCAGCCTTTGAATGAGGCCAAAATGGGTTCTTCTGAACTTACTGACATCACTGCTTGTATGTGAATCTGTTTATGCACAGAAAAATATGGCCCCTAACTGCAGACGATTAGCCCTGCCAGGTTGCCGTGCCTGATAGTGCACCTCATTAGCCATTGCCAAATCAACTCAGTCTTCAGATACATGCAGCATCTGTTCGGTACAGCCCAGTACTATGTCCATCACTTTCTCTGCTGGCTCCAGTGCAGCATTACTGAGGAATGATTGTTTTGGATATCGACAGTGGCATGAACATAATCATGTCACATTGTGAGGATCTAATGTGCTTTATGAGTCACTTGATGCTCCGTAGTTGCTTCGACATCAGAACTGCTCGATGCTGGCTGCCTCAGAGCAGGACCACGAGGTGAGTTCCTCATGCTAATGGTTCAGACAAGTTGGGGGGCTGAAAGCGAGCTGCCTGCCCAGCCTGTTCAGGGTGCTCACACACAATGAGCACTGCTGGTGCATTCTGCTTGTGACCTGTTTGCATGCAGGACTGTGCTGGGCAAAGACCAACCAGGTGCTGGAGGGAAGGAGGAGTTAAAGCAGAGCAGCTGTACTGTAATGAATAGGAAGCCAAGAGTAAGTTTTATGCTCTCAGCCCTGCAGTCACCGTTCGCGTGCTCCAGCTTGAACTTCGCTTTCATGGAAATAGCTGCAAAGTTACTAATGTCAGTGGAGAACCACCTTCTTATTTCAGTTCTAAGCAGGGCTTGCTGTATCACTTGCTCAGAAAGTTGAGTATCTCTTTCTTTTGTTGCAGCAGAGATGCGTGTTTTATAATGATTTTTATAAAGCACTTTGAAATTCTTTGATAAAAGAATTGCTTCAAGTATGTAAATTGTTTACATACTTAGAAAGTGAGAGGGAAGAGCTGAGACATACAGTAGTACAGTCAAATCTTTGAGTACATCAACAACAGTAAGGACCTCTCAGTCATGACTGCCTGAAATAAAAGCTCCAGAGCCTGAACTGGGACTGCAGCAGCCTGTGTGTGCAACCTGACTGCTCCTGGCTGGAGACAGGGACATGTTCCTGGAGGCTCTGAGTTCAGCCAGGGGCTTTTTGCCTTCGTTTTTCACTGCAGGTGGTGGTGTGCCCATCTACTCTTCTAACTCCCTCTGATCCTGGGAATAGGAGGGCTGTTTCCCATCTGGTCCATGCTACCAGGACCAGTTGTGTTGTCTCCTTTCTCAAATCTCCCCGTCAATCTCGTGCTTATTGTTCTCTTTAGCCATATGTGCTGTACTTATCGGTTCTCTTGGTTCTGTTTTTTCTCTTCCTTGCTGCAAACCTCTCAAGGGTATGCCTTCTGGGAAACAAGATGTGTTTCGTATATTAAAGTTTGAATCTACAGGGGCTTGCTCACTCTATCCTCAGCAAGTGTTTGCCTATGAATCAATGTGAAAGAAGCTGTTTTGTAGCTACCCAAGTTCATAGGTCCATATAGATCAGACAACCTCAGTCTTCAAGTTTGGGTTTAGAATTATTTATAGCAGGGGTGTCAAATTCGTTTTCACTGGGGCCACATCAGCCTCACAGTTGCCTTCAAAGGGCCAAATTTAATTTTAGGACTGTATAAACGTAACTACTCCTGCATTTATACAGTCCTAAAATGAAAATGAAATTAATTTGACACCCCTGATTTAGAGCGTCAGGTCTTCGGGGCACAGCCCCGTGATGATGTGCAAAACATGCAGTTTCCAGTTTGTGCTACTTTCTACCTGTCTGGGACAACTCAGATGCTGGACTCTTTTTTTTTTTTTTTTTTTCCTTTTTTCCTGCAGCATCTCAGGCTATGGAGCTGCTGGTGGGAAAGGTGGGAAGAACACCATGGTGCGGTCCCATGGCGTGTCTGTGCTGGGAATTTTTGACCTTCAGAAGGATGATACTTTGTATATCTTGGTAGGACAGCAAGGAGAAGATGCTTGTCCTAGTGTAAGTCATTGCTCTTTCTGTTTTGCCTTAATTCCTTCTTACAAATCTGTGGAGTTTTGTTTGTTTGCAGAGAAAACTGTTGTCCTTGAGGAGTTTTGGGTTATGTGGTTCAAGGGTTAGCTACAGTTCTATGGGGAGGGTGTGAGTGAGAAAAGGCAAAATGCCATGTCACTGTGCTCACTTCTTCAACAGTCAGGCCCCACTGATAATAGACTACAGTTTCCTGATTGATCTGCGTATCTCAGAGCATCTTTCTGGGGTTTGGGAGGAAAAAGACAACCCTGCCTTCCTTTCCTCTGGAGATCAGTCTTCAAGGTTGATTTCACAGGGCTTTGTCTTTGCTCCGCTGTTGAGCCCAGCCCTGCCTCCGGAGACACCCACCTCACACGGCCTGTTTGGTTATTATCTGTATGGGAATGGGAGAGACAAATTAATCGCTGCTAAATCAGTCCTGATTTTTCTGTTACGAACCAATCATTGCTGCAAATGCCTTGACAGAAAGTGCAACTTTCACCATTTGCAGGCACAATAATCTATTAATCATTTAGTATTCTTTGGAGGATGAGGGAATAGGAGATTCTTATGGAGGAAACTAAGCATTATCTGATGAAATTTCACCTACAGGTTTGAGCTGGACATGTAAATGCTGTGCATTTCTCACCTGTTAGTGGCTGGCATCCAAGAGATGAAAGCTTAGCAGTCTTTTACAGCAGAGAAAGGTTGAATGATGTAGACAAGAAAGAGGGGTTCTCAAGGTTGGGTGCTGAAGTAAATAATGTTAAAACTGGAATTATACATATCTACAAACAAACCATTAATATGAAGCCTCTTTGAAATGAGAAATGCCCTAACTCAAACTTCCATCTAACGTCTATAACTAGGACATTCCAGCTGAGTGTAATATATGGACTCATTAAATTGCAGGCCCCTGTAATCTTAGTGAGAATTTATTGAGTGCTAATGTAATTCTTTCATTGAGGCAAAGAGATTGCATAGACTTGTAGAAGGGACTTTTACTAGATTGGATTGTAATCAGTTATGTCTCTGCCATGAAGGATTTTTTTTTTTTAAATTCAATTGTAATCTAGTGGTTCCTTTGGGTCATTGACTTTGTCATTTTATTAATCATACCCACCCAACTCCAAATCAATTAAGGAGAGGGAAGACTAAGGAAAGGAGGATTGTTTAGTTCCATAGGCAAGTCCACACACACAAAATGGATGCCATTCATTCTCTGGCACAACCTAGGACACGTTTTATGGCCAACAGAATAATTTGTAACTTGAGGATGCTTTTATCAGGCTCCTTTTCCAAAAGAAAACACAGAAGAAGGAAGTAGAAAGAAGCAGAAGGTCAATCCTACTATAACAACTGTTTGTGAATTTTTCCCTGAAAGTGTTGTTGACTTTGTGAGTTCAGTGTACATAAAAAGAGATTATTTCTGAGGTGAAACATACAAAGTAAAACAAGCTAGAAGCAAAGCTTGAAGCTTACAAACACAAGAGTCCTTCTTGTCATGCACAATCAAAGCAACAGTTACCTCTCTTAGATCATAGTCCAGAAGTACTTATAAACGATGGTTGAATGTTTTGCTTGAAATCAGTTAGTGAATTCAGTGATTTGCCTAATACAAAAGGTTCATTACATTTGGTGCTAATTGGTGAAGGGGAAAAAAATGCTAAGTAGGAAATATGGAGGCTTTTTAGTGAGGTATTTCCCATAACATTAGGTCAACATTGCAGTCAAAGGTGGGATTGCAGGTGTCTTGGTAGGTTTTGAACTAGCTAGCACTGGTAATTACAGTAAAACTGCTGCTACAATGTAAGCATCGGATCAGCATCAAAACTTGCTTGGAAACCTAAATAAACAGTGGGTGGCCAGTCTGTGCCAAGCTTGTTGCTACAGACCATGCTGTGACAACCTAGGTTAAAGCTAGCTCTGGTACATCTGCACGAGCCACCAATACACCTTCATTCTGGATAGATGCACACTGTCTGCCTGGCCCCAACCCATGGGGTGCTGGAAGACCCCCCAAGAAACTTGGATTCTCTCTATGTTGCTACCATTTGTCTGTTGCTTGACATGGGGCAGGTCACATCATCACCGAGTTACTCCCTCCTCCAGTTGTGAAATACAGATAGTTAATGCTGGGAAGTATTTGCAGTGAATTCTGCTACATCTTCTATGTTAAAAGCTTATGGAGCTGTTTTGCATGGTAATAGATACCAGCACTGAGCTTACTTCGAAATAATTCAATTAAAATGGCAACAGATTATTCTGATGAAGGTTGAAGCAAAAAGAAAGATTCTTCTAGAAGAGCATTCACTTGCTTCTGCTTATGGAGTTTCACTGGAGGACAATTTATTGGTTTGGGAGGGTGAAGGGTCCATGAGGCTTGTGGGTGTACAAGGACACGGCAATTTATTCCCAGAATTCAGACCCAGTCTTCTGTTTGCAGACTAACGATGTTATACAGAAAGTCTGCATCGGAGAGAACAATGTGATTGAAGAAGAGATACGTGTGAACAGAAGTGTCAAAGAATGGGCAGGAGGAGGTGGAGGTGGGGGAGGTGCAACCTACATATTTAAGGTATGGAAACATAGTCCCTGTGCACCTTCAGCATGAACACATCCTGCCACTTGCCTCTAGTATCACAGCCTGAAATACCTGAGAACCCTTTATACATCTCTGGGGAAGGGTCCATAAAGTGAGCTCTGGGTATGGTTAATTTCCAGTTGATAGCAGTAGTGAGCTGGGTTGGCCCTTTATGGTTCTTAGGACAGCTACACAGTATGGCCACACTTGCTTCTGTGGCTTGGAGTTTCCTTGGCAAAGAAAACAGCTTGAATTGGATTTTTTTCAATGCAAGCTGAGATGCTGAAGCGTAATTCTACAGTAAAAGGCAAATTCCACAGGACTTCATTCAAATCTGTCATTGCAGAACATTAGACTTCAGCTACACATTTGATCTGTATGGTGTAATGACAAGAAAAGTTGAGGATAGCCTGTATGTTTTCTGTTGGCAACCCTATAGCTAGGCACCACTGATCTTTTCTGTCATGTACTAGCTGAGACAGTACTAATTCCAACACTGGTTTCAGTCATTAACAATATGTTTGGATCACCCAACTTCTATGTAATTCTACATAACCCTGCATGCTCGGACAGTTTCCAGTGTAGCAGTCCTTTACCAGTGGAGACACTATATTGCATTACATAGAGCAGCATTCCTCAGCTGTTTCATTTGATGGAAGTCATCACATGGTAACATTACAATCTTTCTAAGAGCCATCAGCACTGCAGGTACAATTCACGGAGCTGCTGATGCCACTGTTCTCTGTTGCAGAACGTGGTTGAACTAGCGCCATTCATTAATCTTTTGGATGTGGTTGCATAAATAATGCAATGGTAATTTGTAGTGCTGAGCAGCCCTAGATGCCTGATTAGTATAACATTACAGTAGCTAGCATGTGGTTGAACTTCCATTTGTGTGTCTGACTCAGTTTGAACGCTGCCTTTATTTCTGAATTTGTTAAGATGGAGAATGGAGAACCTGTCCCCTTGATAATTGCAGCAGGAGGTGGTGGCAGGGCCTACAGGGCCAAAACAGATACATTTCATCCAGAAAGGCTGGAAAATGATTCCTCCATTCCAGGGTTGAATGGAAATTCAGGAGCTGCAGGTAAGGAAAGTTTAATCTTTTAAGAAAACCTTTGTGAATATGTGATACTCCCAGATTCCTCCTCACAAGGAGGTGAGGTGAAACTCACGAAAACACAGTTCAGTGGGAGCAAGGGTGTTAAACAGATGGGCTAAATACAGGTATTGAAGATGATATAGCCATAACAATGGCAATATTTTCCCAAAATAATGTAGTATTTCTCATAAGAAAAGATGTTTGATTTTTTGGTGTGGGAGTTTGCAGTGCCAACTTAGCCATCCTCCTCCTTGCACCACTTCCTGCTGTGTAGACATACAGTTTCCCTGGCTTATGCAGAAAGAGCATAATTGCACCCTCGTTAGAAGTCTCTGTGAAGAGACCTTGGACTGATCATCCAGCAGAGATGAAAGTGAGTCACTGGTGAGTATGTTGTATTTAGAGCAGGACTGGGACCTGTTTTCACATCCTTTTCACTAAATATGCTTTTTTCTCCACTTCAGAACTGACATAAGGGTTTTTCAAAAGTATTTTTTGCAAAGAGAAGGAGAAAGCTCTGATAGCCAGAAACAAGTGACTGGGGAGTAGGCAGGGATATCTTTTTACATTTTCCATAGAAAATACTTGTCCTGTGTGGTAGGTGAAAAGAGGTGCAGATGACTGATGTGGTCAAAAGCCCTACAGAAAGGTCACTGTAGCACTGTGTAGCAAGCACATGCCCTCTTCTAACCAAGGCATGAGACTCACTTTCAGCTGAGGTGCTTCCAAAGGAGGGCTTGTTTTGCAGCTCCCTGCAATGTTTTTTTACACAAAATAATCCCTACCTGTGCCTTTTCTCTTCTCTTAACTGCAGGTGGTGGAGGTGGCTGGAATGATAACACTTCCTTCCTGTGGTCAGGAAAATCCTTGCTGGAAGGTGCTACTGGAGGAAGATCCTGCCCCCAGGCCATGAAGAAGTGGGGGTGGGAGACAAGAGGGGGTTTCGGAGGGGGTGGAGGGGGGTGCTCCTCAGGTGGAGGAGGCGGAGGATATATAGGTAAAGTGGCTTCATGTTCAAGGTGTCCCTTCCCCTCCTTTAGTGCTAATGATCAGCAAAACACTGATAGCTAATTCTCCTGTAGCTAGTGTATTTGACTGTTATGTACTAGTATGTCTGTGTTGCCTTTTTAGCATTACATGAATGTATGGCGTTTAGTCTTTGAGCAAATAGCCGGATGTCAGTCCTTCAGCTGTAATCCTGGCTTTGCACTCTGCAAAATGTGCCATCAAGATCCTGCTGCGATTCTTGAGCCTTCCATTGGCGGGTTACAGTGCTGAAGAAGGAGGAGCCACAGGCGATGTGCTCCCATTGCCAACACCTGTGGTTGGAGGACTTTGGTCCTGGGGACCGGCAGCCAGGCCTTATGCCAGGGGAAGGACATGGCTTCTTCTACCCTGCCCTGCTGTGGTCCTGCGCAGGTGGCCTCTGGGGACAGGTTCAGGCTGCCAGCCAAGACCCCTCTTAATAACGATGGTAGTGTTGACTTCAGTCAACAAGGAGCTCATTTCGTGTGCTGTGGGTCTCAGGACAGCTGTCAGATGGCATTATGTTGATTATAACTGGTGTGGGCCAGATTCGAGATCTCTACTAACTTGTAATCTCCTGGGCCACATAGTTTCTTCAGCCATCTGCACTGTGGTGGATGTTTTAACCCCTGGATCCCCACAGCTTAAATCAAGTGTATGATATACTAGAAATCCTGAGAGGAGGTAAAGTGCTTAAACCATGGGTGTCAAACTCATTTTCACATCAGTCTCGTGGTTGCCTTCCAGGGGCCGAATGTGATTTTAGGACTGTATAAATGTAGGAGTAGTTACATTTAAATGATGAAGTGCATGTTTTGTACCAATGTTACTGTGTAATGCTGCTTTTTCCAACAGAATGCCTCACATGACATAATTTTAATGTCACTGAAGATGGTTAAAGGGGAAAAGCCATTTTTGGGTGGAGTGGGGGACTCTTTGCATGCTTGTACTACATAATACATGGCCCCTACTGTGCTTCTAATATGTTCTATGTATTGCCCATACTTTGTTCCTAATGTGTTCTATATGCCCAAGCACAAGTGAGTAACTCATAAATTCCTTCAGTCCCCACTCCTGGTGGACCACCCTGCTTTCAGGGTGTAAAGAAGAGAAAGGATATCGAGTTATTGATTCCTGACACAGTACATACCTTGATCAGCAAGGGTACTGAACTTAACCCTTGAGCACTGGTCTTTTACCATCTCTTGACCACATTAATTTTAAGAAAAACTTCTGTGTTTTCGCAGCATCCAAATGGTTAAAGGTGAAGTTTCTGGTTTAGGTGTGCCTTAGTTTGCAACAGTCTGCCTAAAACAGAGCTAAGAAATCGATTGTCACAACGTGTTGTGATCAAATTGAAGTTCTAGAGATGAAAGACCAGTGGTTCATGCCACAACTCACGAAGTGTTCCCTATATGTGAAATACTTTGATTTATTTCTTTTCTCATTTGGATGCCTCCCTAAATATACTGAAGTTGTGCATGTTGCAATGCTTATCTGTATTTTAGTGCTAATGAGCCTCAGTCTGTTAAGGTAACTTCTGGTTTGATGTAGGTGGCAATGCTGCAGTGGACAATGACCCAGAGATGGATGGGGAGGATGGTGTGTCCTTTATTAATCCAATTGGTACTTTATACACTCCAGCGCTTAAAGGTATTAATGTTGGTCAGAAGTCTTCTAGTGGGTTTCTTTCATGTTAAGAATAGTTTGCATCTGTAGGACAATTTAAAAGCCTTTGGGTACAGCTTAGTGTCATTGTGAGCATAAGGAGAAAGAAAGATAGCATAACAAAGCCCAATGGAAAATAAACAGAAGTAGTAGGAAGACAGCAGGTGGAGAAAATGTCATGGATGTTAGAAAACACTTCCCAACGAGATAACCTACCAGACTATAGAATAATTTTGTCCAAAAAAAGTAGTAACAGAACCTCATAGTTCAGGTAATTTAGGAAATAAGCAGATAAAGTACCTGAATATTCAGTAACAAACATGTTCCTTAGAGCATCCTTCAGCAAAGTATCCAGGCTGGACCAGGGAGTTTCTACAGAAAACAGTGCAGTGCTGCCCAGCAGTCTGTGGGAGTGATAAATACTGCCACTCCAGCCTGTGTTTGCTCAGAAGTCATCATCTTCAATATGTTTGAGATGTGTTCAGAAAATACAAAAATATTTCTTTATTCAGGAAAAAAAAAGTTTGCTTCAGAACAGCCAAAAGTATTTTCAAATACCGATGAACTCTGGCCTGACAAATTCAGCCGGAAGGTTTTGAAAACATTGCAGTGTTTGATCTCAAAGGGAGGAAAGGCCAGGATGAGAAGGGTGAGCCTCAGGGACTGCTGAAAGGGCAGGTTTCTATTAGGCTGGGCAGCAGACTCCTTCCTAACCTGGTAGGACCACTTGCTGCAAGAGAGTCGGTGCACCTCAGCTGCAGTGGGGCTTATTTAGCTGAATGTTATTTTCTACATGAGAAAGTACAGGAGCCATGGAAGGTGGGGAGAAATCAGTTTCTTAAATGGGTCCCACCCTGCCACATCCAGCAATTGTGTCTACCGTGTCCCCTGTTTCTGTCAGAGCCCAAGGGAACGATATGAATAATCTTTACAGTAGTTAACTCAGCTTCTTTCATCCACTCCCTAGTGACAGAGGGGCATGGAGAGGTGGATATTAGGCTGCATCTTAACTGCAGTCACTGTGAGATGGACGAGTGCCGTGTTGATCTAGAGACTCAAAAAGTCATTTGCTTTTGTGAACCAGGCACAGAGTTGGCTGAGGATGGTGTGTCTTGCATAGGTAAGTAGATGTATGAGGTAGGCTGGTAGCATGTGAAACAGAAAATGCATGGTAATAATCTGTATTCTGGACTGTAAGACATCCTGAAAGTGTTCTCTGGTCTCTTTCTCAAAACTGGCTCCTGTTGAATGTTACCTTCTTTCCTGATGGTATATGCTGCAGAGTTATTTTGCTAGGCTATGGACACATCGGTGCTAAGGCACTGGTTTGCTTTACAGCAGTATGTTTGGCATACTGGGCAGCACTGAGGAGAGTCAGATTTTGCATCTGGTTGTGCTGATGCTCACATTCTGCTCTGAAATCATGAAAGTTTGCACACTGAAGGAGTTGTCCAGCTAAACTTAACTTCCAGGTCTGTCCTCTTAGAAGGGAAAAAAGGGCAATGTGAAGCAGAATATACTTCCTGTGGGTTTGGACATAGAAGGTGCATGTGCAGAATTGATAAGAAGTTCTGAGTGAGTGATCTCTGAGGAAAAAAAAAGGCAGTGCCTGTACTTGCCTTACTTAAAAAGCAAGTGCTCAGAGCTCCATTACTTGGTTTCCTTCATATTCTTGCCCAGCAGTTAGAGCAAGTGCCTCCAGGATCACTCAGCATCCTGCTCTCAGCTTTATCACTGGCATGGGAAAATTGTTCTATATTTCTACCATTCCCATCTGTAAAATGGGTAAAAAGCATGTTCATATTGACAAGGTGAAGTAAACCTTAATAGATGCCTTGTGTGGTCCCAAGTGAGCATGCAGCTGTGGGATACTTAGTACTGCACTTACTGTTATCAGGTTTTTCTGCCTGGATTAGGTGCATTTAGGAGATTATATATTGCAGTCCTCTTTCTGCTTTTGCTGTGGTTTGGCATTGGTAGCAGCACTTTAGTGCCCTGACAATGTAATGTTCTTTCCACCTCCCTAACCTCCTGCCCCTTGTTTTTATGGCCTTGTTTTCATACCCAGAGAGTGCACATGTTAATTCATTGATAGCAAACCATCTGTTTTAATGGCTTGATATTAACTGAGGGAAGTGAAACAATGAGCTATTAGAGGTCATAGATCCTGAGAACTGCTCATGCCAGAGGTTGCTCCTGCACTACAGCAGCAGCAGATGAGTCAATAGAAGGAAGAGGAGAAAAATCTGAAAAAAAAAAAAAAAGTGGTTGCTGAAAGATCATTTCAAACGTAATTCGTTTTTCTCCTGCCTCCATTACAGCTGAGCCAGTGGTTCACCTCCCTCTCTCCTTGGTCTTGTCTGTAGTGACTTCAGCATTGGTGGCTGCTTTAATTTTGGCTTTTTCAGGAGTCATGATAGGTGAGTGTTTCTCTGCAAAAGATATTTTCATATGAGGGCTGGATCTGAGCCAGGGATAATTGGGCACTGGCAGGCAAAAGGATTCAGATCTTTAGCTACTGCTGTATTTAATGACACCTTGGCACACACACGCCTTAACTTCAGGTTTCAGTAGTTGTTTCTAACTGCAATGGCCAATTTGAGGAGGTTTCAGTTACTGACTGCATCTTGAAAGAGACATTACTGCTAGTGTTGTGGTGTGAAGCTGTCAGAACACAACTGCCACTGTTTTTGTGAGAACTGTTGGTGCATAATGCCTAAAAGCAAGCTTATATTTGTGTCCCTATGTACAGATTTGCCTCTTAATGTGTGACATTTAAGTTTGAAATTCTCACATAGGTTCCCCTTTTACTAACCACTGCTTGGTAGGATGTGAGAATTTTTGGCTTCTTTATTTGAAATCCTAAAAGGTATTTTTCAACCTTTCATTTTCTTATTTTAAAGTTGCTCACCTGCATTAAATTAAAAGCAGAATAGATCTGAATCAATGAAAAGCAACCAGGGATTCAAACCACAGCTTTGCCAATTTTCTTTGTCCACGCTCCCTGGGAGAGCAGAGGGATGCAGCCAGAGCAGCAAATGGCAACTATTAAATTAGATTTGTGCAGCTGTTTCAGTTTTAAGAGTTTCAGGAGTTATCAGTTGTGCACACATGGTCCTACATGTATGACATCTGGCCTGACAGTGCTCCTTTAAAATTACTAATTACTTCTCAGGGAGTGGAAGAGTAATCCTCTTTCCATCCAACTAACCTATCATTGCCATCTCAGGATAGAGCAGCAATTTAAAAAATCAAAGCAAAAGCAATGAGGAGGAAAACGGAGGGCAGGTTTGTGGGTAAGTCATTACGTCCGTCTGCCTTTGCCAGTGCATGTTTACCCCTTAAATTCTTCCCCTGAGCAACATCTGCTAGAGAAGATGTGATAGCTATTACTGTCACAGTATTTGGGCTCAATCCAGCTCCCACAGAAATCAACAGTAAGGGTAATAGTGATTTAACCTGCTCACAACTGGCATCTTGCTTTGAAAAAAAGTACTCCAATATCAGTTACTATTTCAAGTAATATCCACAGGATGTCTTCCTTCAAGGTGTGATTTCTAATGACATTTCAGAAGTATCAGTGAGGTGATTCAAGAAATATAACACTACCATAAACTGATTTCAAATTTAATCCAACTTTGTTGTTTAGAAACAGGAAGTTTTCTTAAATGAGCTAGTTTAATGTACAATGTTATTCTTGAGCTAACTGTTTAATCTGTCCATTTCGAACAATATGATGCAATAAATCATTTCAGATTTTAGTCACCTCTGTGTGATTTAGGAAGGTGGATTATACCCCAGCTCCCTCAAGTTCAGGTCTAGACTCATACTTGGAAGGTCCAGTTAAGCTACATAGAACAAAACAAAAACCTCAGAACTGTGAAATCAGAGATCTCTGTAAGTGAAATTCATTTTACTTCTTCATGAGCAAGCCTGTTTCTTCATAAGATGTGTAAATCGAAGGTTCCTGGATAACTTGAGATTCCATTTTCTATCTGTAATTATTTGACGTACAGAAATATGACAGTGTTACTGTCTGGTTTGATTCGCTGAAAACTGGCCACACAGCAAATGCCAGTGACACGTGCTGCTGACCTGTTCCAAAGTCGCTCTGTGTCTCTGGTTTACTGTGTTCTCCATATTTAGTATATCGTCGGAAGCACCAGGAGCTACAAGCCATGCAGATGGAGCTACAGAGCCCGGAATATAAGCTGAGCAAGCTGCGTACCTCCACTATCATGACAGACTACAATCCCAACTACTGCTTTGCAGGAAAGACCACATCCATTAGTGACCTCAAAGAGGTGCCTCGAAAAAACATCTCCCTCATCCGGTAAATTCACCTTTGCCTTCCCCGTGTTTCACACTGTACACTCACATATGCTGTCTCTCTTACATGGGTGTGAACTCATGTCCTTGTGCAGACACATACAAATTCTCATGCACTTCTAGACTCGTGCTCCTTTTTGTGAGAAGAATGTAAATCTGCAGTAGTTAGGCTTCTGAGGAGGGAACTAGACTTTGGCAGTCTCCTTAACCTTTTACAGGTGCAGTGTTAATCTTCTGAGATTATGAGAGGAACTGAAGAGTCATCACCAGTAATTCAGACACACCTTTTGCAGACTGCACAATGAATGGCCCATTTCCACTTTTAACTGATGAAATGCTGGGAAGTCTGAGGCTTGTAGGAGGCTTTTTTAAAGTCTTTGATTTCATCTTTGGTAAAGACAATGACATCCTTAAGTACAGTAGCAGGAAAAACGATGTTTTGAGACTGCCAGACAGTATTAAAAGGACTGGAATGTAAAGCAAGCAGGATAGTCATGTCTAGACCAGAACTTCTGGAAAGTTTGAAATAGTCTCTTAAGAAGAAAATAGGAAAATTCAGAATTCTTTCCCACCTTGCTCTCCTCCAGGGTGCAGTGCATGCCATTTGTGAATGTGACGTTACCCTGGTACTGGTACTGTGCAGTTTTACGCAAAAAGCCAAGAAGTGGAAGCATGAAAGCTTGGAAGACTAGGGAACTTACAGTGCTAAAAAAGATGATGTTACGAGCAGTCTGTGCAGTCGGCAGTGTTTTGCTGTCTCTTACCTCATTTCCCCTTACCTGCACATCTTGCTGGTCTATATCTGGAAGTTTCCAGGGTACTCTGTGCTGCTGCTCTCCTTTGTCACTTGGGCTCTGAAAGGATTTTTGAAGTGTGGCAAGCTGCAGAGAGCACAGGCTACAGCCAGGATTTGATAAGTGCAGGGGAAGATGGGTATTTTGGGAGATGGGTTAGTCATAACTAACTGAGCTGTAGAGATCTGGTTCATACCCTCAGCTTGTAACAAGTTGGTCAGGCATAGCCAAGAACAGTGTCTCAAGCTGATACCTACAAAACGTTATTAAAAGAAGCAACTGAGTCACAGACAACGCAAGTCCTCAGTGCGGTTTCACTGCCTAGACTGGTCTTTATCCTGGCAAAACGACAGACAGAGCTTATGCAACAACTGAGCAGGTTGCCCTTAGCAGCGCCTGATTGAACTGCCAGCAGGGCAACAGCCCATGCAAAACCTGTCCACTGATATACCAGAGAACAAAATCAGTGCAGCTCTCATGCCAAACCTGGCTCTACCAGGAAAGTCCATGTCATAGAAAAGAGCCTTTTGCCCAGATCGAGATGCAGGCATGCCTCTTAGAGGTTCAAACCACAACTACCCGATGTGCAGCCCATGCAGTGTTAAGAGGGACTAAGGATCTGGGATGCAGCCTCATTCTCTGCCAGAGTTCGCTGTGTTGTTACAATATGCCACCTGTGTGGTATAGCTGTTGTAGCAGTTGACTTAATGTTAAGCGAGTGAACACTGAATAGACAGGTATGCAATATCTGTGTCACAAGGGCATAGGATAGGATCTGTTGTGTAATTACTCTTAATTCCTTTCTCTTTTTCTGGTACCCTTATTCAAAATAAAACTGTAAATTTCATAATATGATCAGTCCCAGAAACAAATCTCAGCCTGAATTTCCAGAGCTGAGTGCTTTATAAAGCACTATCATCACCATTTACTGGCTTAGGTGCTTATCCAGAATCACAAAATAAATCAGGAAGATACTTGGTTAAGAATTCAGGTCCTTTGAGAACCATTGTGCTTCCTAGTTTCTTGTTCAATGTTTTCTTTAATGATGATGCATAAACATCATGGGAACTCTTAATGTGCTTAGAGTATGGGAACACCAAGGCTTATGACCTATCTTTATTGACCTGTTATGGAGCACCCAACACTAAAGCACTGACACCAAAGCTGTAGAAGAGTGCTATCCATTACACATTGCACTGCCAGCAGCTTGATTGCACCAAGGACTGTTCACTTTGGGAGATTGTTTTCCCTACCAATTAAATACATTATAGGTGAAGGAAAGAACACATCAAGCTCTGGTCCCCCGTGTAGTGTGAGGAGTGATATCCTCAGTGTCAATATCCACTTCTCCCTGTTTCACTACAATGAAAATTGTGAGCCCATTCTGTGAGCTGTGACCATAGTGTTATAATGTGTGTTCTCTGTAGTAAAACCTTCTTGTCTTCTCTGGTCTGTCCAGGGCTTTGGGCCACGGAGCCTTTGGTGAGGTATATGAAGGTCAGGTGGCAGGGATCCCCAGCGACCCCACTCCCTTGCAGGTGGCTGTAAAAGTAAGTGACAGTGTATGAGTTATCATGATGGTTTCATGCACCTCTCACCCAAGAGTCCCAATGCATTATAAAAATGAAGATGAATTAAGTATTACTGAAGGATGTGGCTGGAAAGGTTGCTGCTCTACTGCAAGACTTTAATCCATCATAGTGATGGTACACCTCATAGTATATGGGCTTGTGAGTCTATTAAAAGGGGTCTGTAAGTAGTAAATAGGCAAAGATTTCCCATACAGCTGCAGTAGACAGCAGGTACGAGAAATAAATCCATCCTCTGTCCATCCTCCACATGCTACACCTGGTTTTGTTACCTGTCCAAAGCCTTTGAGTCAGAGACCAAAAGTCTTCACAGGGTCAAGAGCAGCTGGCATGTACATCGAAGACCATGCAAGTAGGAGACGTCTGGTTTTCCAGGGATCTCACCACTCCACTACAAGGTGGATATGTACTGGATGTGAAACTAAATCCTACAAGATCCTGGTAGGGTTCCGCAGGCCTTCAGTAGCCCAGCTAGCTTGTTTTTACCTAGAGGTTACATAGCAGCACAGTCATACTGCTGGTTATAGTTCATAGTCTTGCTGGGAGGTAGCAGGATTGAACTGTCTGAGAGCTCAGGAACTGTGGTTCTCATTCTTCATCCAGCAGAGTCCCATATATTGAGCACCGTTCCCTGTATGCTCTGAGCTATTTCCTTTATTGAGAGGAAGATGACAGTGGCATTAATGGGCCATGTGTTCTCATCTGTATCCCTCAACAGGCTTCACAATCTACTTTAGTAATGGTGTAGCTATTACCTTAGAATGTGGTTTATTTTAGTGAAACAATCGTAGAAGCAAAGAACAGTTTGGGTTGAAGGGACCTTCAGAGCACATCCAGTCCAACCCCCCTGCAATGATCAGGGACATCTTCAACCAGATCAGGTTGCTCAGAGCCCCGTCCAGCCTGGCCTGGAATGTTTCCAGGGATGGGGCATCTACCACCTCTCTGGGCAATCTGGGCCAGTGCTTCACCACCCTGATTGTAAACATTTTTATGGCATGGAGGATTGCTGCAGACAATGCAGATATCACAAGGATGACTGCAGACAATGTCAGTGCTTTTGATTGTGTCAGGTATTCTGTATCTGTAAGTTTAAATATATTCTCCTTGTCAACCTGTTTTTTCTTTTCCAGACATTGCCAGAAGTGTGTTCGGAGCAAGATGAGCTGGACTTCCTCATGGAAGCTGTCATTATTAGGTGTGTGTGAATAAGATCAAACACTTGTGTAGGCTTGCAAAGCCCAGCACTGTAAGGAAAATGATGCTTTAAGAGTTTATGTCCATGCAACACATCTATACGGTAATTTTAGCCCATTGCTGTCACTATTTTACAAAGAGGATAGGCATTACCAACCTTTTGTATTCTTCTTACAAATGAAGACACCAAGGCAACCAAATTATTAAGGGCTGAATTTTCAAGAGACTCCACAGCGGATTTCGTTATCCAGATTGAAAATCTTTAGGCCCAGTTTTCGGAATTAATAATAGGGTCCCTTGATTTGTCTTAGAGATCAGAACATGAGATAAAAAGAAACCTTAGGAGTTTTGGTTTGACCACTCAAAACTCACATATGGCATTGACCTAATGCTTCTGTCATATCGCGTCTCAGTGACTGAGTCCTAAAATCCACAGAAATAGTTTCCCATCATACTGAGGTCTGCAGAAAAATGGAAATACTAGTCTAGACCTTGAGGAATATCCCCTACATAAGCAGATCCCTTTGTCAGCATATTATTTTGAACAACTCTGCCCTGGCTCAGCTTCTACCCCTTGAACAGTGAAATTAGGAGGAGACTTTTATTTTAGCAGACATTCTTTGCTTCGTGTGACCCCTGAGTCTTGCTGTAGCCCAAAAAGGATGCAGAATACAGGAGGTGGAAAAGCGGCCAAAAGCTGTTACTTTCCCACCTTGATTTCTGCACTACTCGGACAGAGAGTGCAGGGGTAGCACTTTGGCTTGATCCAGCTACCCTGCCTTTGAGATTTGTTACTTATTCTGAAAAAAAAAAAAATCCCCTCAGCAACACATTTTTATTCTTTTCTGTAGTTGTGCTTTTTGGATCAAAGCTGCTCCATAATTGAGTCTCCCTGTCTCCACAGCAAGTTCAACCACCAGAATATTGTGCGCTGTATTGGGGTGAGCTTGCAGGCACTGCCCCGTTTCATCCTGCTGGAGCTCATGGCTGGAGGTGACCTGAAATCGTTCCTGAGAGAGACACGGCCTAGACCAGTAAGAAAAGAGAAAATTGAATTTTATTTAGTAAGCTGCTGCCACAAGGCAAGTATGTAACTATAAAAGAGCTGATCCTGCAGCTGCTGTTTCCCACCATTTTAGAGGGTTGGAAAATTTCTGTTGCTAGAAGACGACTCTGTTGGCAGGATGCTACTGGGGTTATGCAGAGGTGCCTCATTTCCTGGACTTTGCTACATAGCATTACAGATACTATCTAAAGAAAGAATAAAATTAAAATTAAAAAAAACCCCAAACTTCTACTCTTACCTTCCTCACACCCTCTGGGGGTGGATTGAGGGGAAACATTAAGCTAGTAATGATAAATCCATTCTTTAAATTACTGATCAGGTGCATTTCTGTGGCTAGCTGTCAGTACCAAGTTTGACACAGGCAAGAAGAGAATCAGGCCTGGAGCTGTTGACTTAATAGAAAATATCTTTATTCCAGAGTTTTAAAGATTTTCCCACTGAAATCAGCATCAGTAGGAAATGAGTCAGTTAGAAATGTATGAGAAATAAATTATGACTTGAAGAGAGGAATCAGTAGTTCAGAAGAATAAAGTTTGCTCTGAGCACCCAGATCAGGGAAGCACCCAGATGTTGTTGGAGTTTAGCACCATGGCCCAGCTTCATACTTTGCCTCTACATTTCTTTGACACAGGGCAAAATGCTGGATTTTATCAGTACAAGAGAAACACAAATTGAATCTAACACATATAAATAAGATTATTCTTCAAGGCATTTGGAAACAGATTAACTTTGTATTTTTTCCTTGCAATTTGGTTTTCAGACATATAAAATGGTGTGTTGCCCATGAGCGGTGCAGTCTTGGATAGATTGCAGTGAAGTGGCTCCTGCCTGGATAGAAAGCTAAACACCCAGAAAGTTGAGATGTTTGAAATCGGAGCAGTCTTTATAAACAGAGGTTGGCTTTCTGTAGCACCTAGGGATGCTTTTGTTAGCTTATACAAATGGGCTGAACTTGGTGGTAGGTGAGTGGGAAAGCTCATGGTTGTTTTCAGTGTGGGCTCCGTTCTCATCCAGTGCAGAGCAGAACGGCATGGGCAGGATATGCTGCCTGGGAGGTGCTTTGTTCAAAACTGCCAGAGCAGGCTGTGCTAGATGGATGAAGTGGCAGGTGAACCAGGATGGTGTAGGGCAAGGGTATCCATCACTTTGCAATGGAATCATCTTTTTGGCTCATTAAATTAGAGGGAGAAGCCAGCTCAGAGTCTTGTGAGGAAACACCAAGAACATTAGTGTTGAACAGCAGGAATTTTTACCTACTTGCAGTAAGATGAAGCAGTTGCTTTTGTGGATGGAAAGCCTTTAATCTTCATAGGATGCAGTCACAGGAGCCTTCTGAGCTGAGGGATTTCTTTCTGTCTGCCCCTACCCCAGTCATCAGTTCCTCCTTGCATGCGAGGGCTTCCATTTCTGTTAGCAGTAGCTCTGTGCGACCCCTGTGAACGCTCATGTCAGAAGAGGTGGGCAGTTCACTCCAGGCACAGCATACACTACTTCCTTGCTGTTTCTCTTTTTGCCTTTGCTCTCCTTCCCTGCCTCTTCTTTCATTGTCTTTCCTGACCTGTCTGAGGTTATCTGGGACTGACCATTAACTACTACTACACACTTCTGTTACCAGCACCTTGAAATCCTCCCCTATTTCTGCTTTTAACTTTCTCCCAGGACTGAAGCAGACCTGGGACTGAGGCTGCTGTTTTCTGCTCTGTCCCATGCTTGTCACTCTTGCGGAAAGCCTGAGGTTCAAAGGCAGGTGGGCAAGTACAAGCCAGAACTGATTCAGAAAAATAATTTCCAGTCCCTCTGTAACAGCTGGGTGAATGTGCATGGCCTATGTGCAGACACAGATCCCTGTGTTTCATTTCCACTCCCAACAGCTTCCTTCCCCTTGCCTTGCCCTGCTTCTGCTGCCATCCCATGCAGTGGATGCCTGGTGAGAATGACAGGGTAATTCATTCTCTGGCTGCTGGGGCAGCTTCTGAGGGGCTAATGGTAGCTGTGAGTGCTGAGAAATCAGCCTCTGGTGCACAAGCTTGACTGCTGGCTCAGAAACTACGAGGCTAGGAGACTGACTCACTGACAGAGGTGAGATGTGTCAGGGGCGTTGTGCTCTGCGAGGTACGGGATGCAGCTGTGGAAATGGATTCATCCTCTGCATGTACTTGAGATGTGACAGAGCCTCTGCACATGAGGCCCATGGCTCAGTACTGTCAACTGTATCTTTGCATTGCTCTTAGTGAACCGTGAGCTGCTTTGTTCCTCTTATTCCTCATTCAAGGACTGAAGGTAGAAAGCAGGCGTAGCAGACTGGATGTCTAGTTTTCCAGGTCCATTAATGGAAAGACAAGGAACACTGCAGAGTAAACAGGCTTTTGTGAGCTTTGCTTCTAACAGGAATGAACTGAACACACAAGACCTGGTTGACTGACTCAGTAGCAGAGGTGCACTGCTCACTGTGCAGTAAGCACCATATGAATTACTGTTGTCATTTTTGCTTGGTTTCTCTTTTTTTTTTTTTTTTCCCCAGTTTTGGCTTTTCTATCTGATCTCCTTACTACCTTGTCTTTTTCACCTACTTCTGTTTTCATTCTGATTGCAGAAGATAAAAGACTTACGTGCTCATTCTCTACCTTCATCCCCCAGGTGTTCTCCCCACTCCCCTGCCACTAACCTCAAATTCGTTGGCCAGTTTCAGTGAAAGTTAATAGAGGTGCTGAAGGCATTCTTATCTCCCAGGGCTCCTGAAAGGAGAAAGCGCCATCCTTGAATGACCACTGAGCACAACAGTTGTCTTGTTTGGCTTGCCAGCAAGAACCTGTGTGACTTGGAGCAAGACACACCAGCACACTGCTGTGAGCTCAGCCACGGAAAAACATGCAAGAGAGCAGAGGGAATGGAGGAGAAGGAGGCAATGCGAGGGAAGGGGGAAGTTAAGATGTTGTAAGGGACATGAAGTGAGAAGCTAGAGCTTCTGCAGAAGGTATCAGGAAACGGGATGCAACTTAATGGGAGATCAGGATACTGCCAGCGCACAGGTTATTGTATGTTATTTGTCTGTGTTTTTCACATAAATAATGAAAGCAATGTTCAGCCAACACGTGGTGATTCTTCTGGACTCTAAGCAAGAACTGATGATATGTGTAAACCAAATATTCATCCAACATCACTGATACAATACCAGTGACTTTTGTGGAATATTGTCGATTTGTGCCAGCCACATCTACTCTGTAAGCTTCAGACTGAAACTTCTCCATGGGTCAAAGGTTTACAGTCCTGAAGGGCTTCTCTGCCCCATTTCTAATAAAGTTTCACATCTATTATAGGATTACCCCTTCCTCCTCATCTGGAGAGAGGCATTCTGGTAGATTCAGAAATGCCTGGAATCAGAGCCTTCGCTCCTTATGAGTGTTGCAGAATTGTCCCTTCTGGGAAGTTCAGTGCTGATCTTTCTCACGCACACAGCACAGCAATCAAAGAACAGCTCTGGAAGATAAATTGTATATGGATAAATGATTCCCCTCCTTTGTGTTGTGCAGCCTGTTGCACAGAGCAGTGATTACGCTGAACAATACACAGAATTTCCTTCACCTTTAGCAAGATTCAGCCTCACCCAGGGAGATGTCACGCGAGCGCTTCCAGCGTGCCCAGTGCTCTGAGCAGTGGTGCATTGCAGCTGCCATTGTCCATTCATCTGGGGAGCAAAAGCTGTAAAGCGAATCCTTTGGTGCCTCAAGGCTGCTCCCCTTGCAAAATGTATCCCAAACCTCCATTTTTCAAACAAAGTACATGGCTAAATTGTCCTTGGGTGGGCAGTCACATCTGTTTTAGGACTGTATTTAGCCAAATAAAAGGTGGAAGGAATCCATCCGTGCAGGAGAAGGAAGGGAAAAAAAGGGAAAAAGAGAAAAAAATGCTATGCTGTTGAAATCAGCCTGTGGCTTCAGCCTACTGACTGCCTTGCTGTATAGCTCAGGTCTGGAATCGATTGCACGTAAAGAATTGAGCTTTTTACTCAGTTTTCACTTCAGGTTTCTGACCCTTGCTCAGAAGAGGAAGGAATGGATAGAGATATTCATTTCCCTTTGGTTATGCCCTGAAAGTAAAAAAAAAGGCATCTGCGTCCTTTCTTACTGTAGCCATATTGTGTAGCTGGTGAGTCAGTTTAACATGCAGAGATAAAAAAAGATTATTCCCCCCTCCCCATGAAAGTGGGGTGAGAGAAAGGCTTTGTGTTTTCAGGAAATTGTTAGTCTACAAAAAGAAAGGTTTTAGGGGGAGATGCAGTCTGGTGTTTTAAAGAATCAGTTAAGTATATATATGCAACGAACTATACTGTGTTAATAATAAAATATAGGCAGGTGGTACGTAGTCATGAACAGGCTTTGTTCACATAAAGATGGAGCATTTTTCAATTATTGCATTAGTTGAGTGTTGAGGCCAGGTTTTTCCTAATCTCTTTAAGACTTTTCTTAGGTTTCAGCAGCCAGTATTTACTGTTTAACTACTGGCTGCTGCCTGCTGCAGAGCCTGGACTTCTTTCCAGTCCCAGTTAGCAGTGGTTTAGATCAGGTGGGATGGCCAGCGCAGCATCATGTCAGTCTAGAGATACGTTTCATCACAACTGATGGGCTGACAGGGCCAGCAGTCCCTGTCACTGGAGAACCCGTGCTGCTTTGTGCATTGGTGGGAGAGACACGTGGGCAGGTGTGCCTTTTGGGCACTGGGCATCATGGTAGGTGTCACAAGAGAGAGCCAGAGGGTGGGACAGGCTTGTTTGGTCAAGTGACCAAGGCCACAGAGAAACACTTAGCTAGCAAATGGCAGCTGTAGAGTAAGCAGTCACAGAATCATAGAATGTCTTGGTTTGGAAGGGACCCACAAGGATCATCAAGTCCAGCTCCTGTCCCTGCATATGACAACCCCACAGTTCACACCGTGTGTCTGAGGGTGTTGTCCAGTCTCTTCTTGAACACTGTCAGTCTTGGGGCTGTGACACCTCTCTGGGGAGCCTGTTCCAGTGCTCCAGCACCCTCTGGGTGAAGAACATTTTCCTAATGTCCAACCTGAACCTCCGCTGGCACATCTTCCTGCCTTTCCTTTGGGTCCTGCCCGGTTGTTTGTCACCACACTGGCAGCAATGATCTCCTCCTCACCCACAGGACTGGCTGCAGGGATCACTGCTTCACACCTTGGTGCAGAAGCTGATGGTTTTGTTTCAGAGGCCAGCAAACACAAGCTGGTACTCAGCCTGCCCTGCTCACTAAAGCATCTGCTCCTGCTGGCAAGGGCTGTAGCCTTCATCAGAGGAGCAGGGACCAGGAGTTGGCAGCCTTACTCTTCCATAGCCCTTGGCTACACAAACCTGTGTCAGTGCTCCAAGGGGCAAGATAAAACCTACACAGATGTGGAGGAGGGAAAGAGCAAATGTGACTCATGCCATTATACCAAATGTCATTCTCATTGTTCAAGGTGACTTTAGAGAAAATCTAGCAAAATTACAAAGAAACTGAGTGAGGACCAGTTCAGGCTACAGATCTCCTCAAAAATCTGGCTGAAAATTCACAAGTGTTTCCCATGAGAATGGGGAGCAATTCTTACAGAGCTGGAAATTCAGATCCAGCTGTTCTGATTCTGTCCCTGGGATTTGCATGACATTGTGCCTGCACATCCTTCACAGAGTTCATGCATATGAGCTCTCTATTGTGCATTTTTGCTATTTTGTGTGTTAACATCTGAGCTATGTCACATGTTGGAGAGTTCCCAGTTCTGTACCAGGGATGAATCATGTCATGTTCTTGCTTTTAACCCATGTTTGTTGCTTGCCTTTTGGTAGAATCAGCCATCCTCCCTTTCCATGCTGGACTTGCTCCATGTGGCTCGTGACATCCCTTGTGGGTGTCAGTACCTGGAAGAGAACCACTTCATTCACAGGTAGGTGAACACACCTGTGTCAGCATGGGCATGGCTTACACACAGGCCAGCACAGACTTGTAATGTGCTGCTTGATATGTTTATGTCCTGCTGCACTCTAGTGGCTGGATACCTTTAAACAAGGTAGATAAAATCAGCATAATAGAAGCAATTAACAGACAGGCTGCTATAAACCAGGGTGCAGAGGACTGAGGTTTTACCAAAGTCTCAGTGCATGCACTTGTGCAGCCTGTTTTGCTACTCTGCAAATGGAAACACAATCGCGTGACAGAAGTCTTCAAAGCTCTTCCCGTCGTAAATTTTGCTTAGTGCCTTTCTGCTCATTCTGGAACCCTTTTCTTCTCCCTCTTGAATAATGGAAGTACAGCCAGAAGTGCAGCACCTTATGACTATCATTACCTGGTCCTGCAGAAAGGGGTGTTTGGCAAATGTCCATTATTCTACCTGGAGCATTATGTAGAGATGAGTAGAGAGAGATTGTAGTTCACTCTCCTGAAAGAGCTACCCACAAGATATGCCACCACATTATTCAGATCTCAAGGTTTACTTCAGCCCAGCAGAGGTGAAGCTGGAGCTTTACCTGCACACATGGATTCAAGCCTGTACCTTCAGTCTTCAGAACACCTGCACATTGTTGTTCATCCTGTCCATGACAGTACACCCATTTGACAATGTTTGAACAAGCATGGTAGTAACAGGTCAGCGGATCATTCCCCAGACAACTTAGTGTTGGTACTGGCACATTGCTGAACTCAGCCCCACTCCTTGCAACTCCTTAGAGACTTAAAAATAGCTCCTGGTGGGAAGGGAGGCTCATGGAGGTCCATCCTTTCAGCTGAAAGTTGTTACATGGAGATTAAAGAGGAAATGTTAAAAAGCTAAACTATTCTTGCTTTTGGGCTAGATTGGAATTTGGGACATCACTAGTTATCCATAAACACTGCCTTATCTGGCTTTTGTGGGCTCTCTGCAGCTCAGGAAAGTAGCTACTATTCTTTGTTTTCTTTTTGGCTGGCAAAACGGTTGAATGATTAAGTGGTTCTTCTCTTTCTCTTGCTTTTCTTCCCTTTCCTTGTAGGGATATTGCTGCCAGGAACTGCCTCCTTACCTGTCGAGGGCCTGGGAGAGTGGCTAAAATTGGAGACTTTGGAATGGCCCGGGATATATACAGGTAGCAGAGCTAAGCCCAGGGTATCTGCAAGTGGCAGCTGGCTGAAATGAGTGAGGAGTGGTGTTTGTGCAGGAGAGCAGGCTCTACCCTGCTCTGCATAACGCTAGCAAGGCAGAGTGGAGAGATCCCACCCTGCTGAATCCCAGCTAATGCATTTTTGGTGTTTGTCTTCGTGCGTAGTTTAACTGTGCTCTGCAGACTTTTCCTACTCCTGACAGCTTTCTTCTGGGTGATGAAGTCTGATGGTCATGGAGGGCATTTTTCCTCCCTCTTGTACTATGTCCTCAGTTTCTTGTCTTTAGCTTCTCCACACTGAATGGCATCGATGTGCCCTTTTGTTTTTGTGGTCCCAAATCATTCTGAGTTTAATCTCTCTCCTTGATACTACCTCTGCCCCTTTGGTTTGATGTCATCAGTAAATCTCCTCAATTTACTGCAGATAAAGGAGGAAGGTGCAGAGGAAGGTCAGGAAAATGTAATCAACCAAACTGGAATTCAGCCAGGATGCAGGGTTAACTACTCTGCTCTTGCGGGAAGTGCCAGGAAATCTTTAATGACCACAAGCAGTCAGGGCTGTAGTTTGATACCTCATCTTCCAGATAGCACCTCCAGAAGCGCAGCACCTTGTCCTGCTGTGCTGAGGAACTGATTTGCCTCTGACTCGGAAGAAGGAATGCCTTGTTCTCAAGTCACCCACACTGTTTATTCCAGTGCCTTGCCTTCTTTTTTACCTGCTTGGGGATTCTCCTGTGCAATTACTAAGCCAGGCCTGGCTCTGCTTAGCTTGAGATCTGACAGTATTACAACCTGAGGTGATGCAAACAGTGTGCTACCTGCAAAAGCCCAAGTGTGTCAGAGCTGCTTATTTTTTTTCCTTCTCTCCTCCCTCTCCCTTCACAAAGAGCCCCCGCTCTGCCACACTGTCTGATGGGACTCTGCTGGGGCAAAGTAGCATCTGTCACACAATCAGCAGAACCAACTGCCAAGATGAATGCTTTGGTGCTGAGTTTTCAAAGATGCCTTTGAAGTTTGCACATGTTTCTGTGTCCAGGAACATCCTTTGGATGCTCTGGCTGTGTAGTTATGAACAGTGATACCACAAGCAGCCTACTGCAGCTGCCAGTATGGGATCCGAGGCTTGTAGATTTTATTGTAAATGACGATGACACTAAAGGACGGATGTTCTTCCTGTCTCAGGAGCACGGGAGGTGGTTTGTGTACTCCTGTCCCAGCTCTAACAGTGAAGCATCTCCCTCATTAACCCCTGGTTCTCAGGGTTTTGCATTTCACTTGCAGTTCTTCAGACTGGGTACATATGGAACAGACCTTGTTCATTTTTGGTGGGGGTGCACAAGTTGACCATGTGTGAGGCAAGGTGGAGATCTTGCTGTGGCTGAGAGGTGCAGGAGGATGGCCCTGCCAGCAGCAGAGCGGTGTGTGAGTAATTCAGTAGGAGTGTGCACACAGGTAACCATAACTTGGGTTCACCAAATCAGGCCTAAAGCGAGGGACATGAGAGCAGTCATTCCCTGGTCTGCCCATTTCCGCTGTTTTTGTGAGAAGGAGCAGATCTCTTCAGCTGTGCCATACTGTTTTGTCTAAATTGGTCTCTCCTCTGGCTTATAATTTGGATATTTGTAATTATAAAAATTCTAAATTAATTATATTTTCTGAATTCTTGGCTCACTCTCTGTTTCGTTTGTTCTTTGCAGAGCCAGCTACTATCGGAAGGGGGGGTGTGCAATGTTGCCTGTCAAATGGATGCCTCCTGAGGCTTTCATGGAAGGGATATTTACATCAAAAACAGACACATGGTGCGCTTCCTTTCTTTCTTAGTCCCATCTGTCTGTCTGTGTTGTAACCTCTTTTGTAGAGTGTGAATATTTTGTAAAAAATGCATGTTCATTTCTCATTTACTAAAAAGACAAGCTAGGTCTTTCAAAGCCACTAATCTTGGAGGAGACAATAGAACAGAAAGATCAGACCTGTGTGAAGGCAGGTGCTGCCAGGGAGGTGAGCAGGCGGGGAAGGGAGGTTGAGGCAGATGCAGGTGCCACTTTGCTGCTACAGGGAGGAACATCTTAGTTCCACGCTGAGGAAAGCAGCACGGGAGACTGCAGGCAGGGTCCATCCTCCAGTGAGGAAGAAGAGCATCATGTACACTGGCCCAGGTTGCCCAGAGAGGTGGTAGATGCCCCATCCCTGGAGACATTCAAGGCCAGGCTGGACGGGGCTCTGAGCAACCTGATCTGGTTGAAGATGTCCCTGCTTATGGCAGGGTGGGTGGACTAGATGAGCTTTGAAGATCCATTCCAAACCAAACTATTCTGTGATTTTATGTATTGTGGCTTTCATCTTTCTCCTGGCCTGCAGCAGCACTGTGAGCTCTTGAGTTGCCAGTGGCCACAAGAGGGCGAGGGAGATTGGGTGAGCAGGAGGCAAGAGCTCGGGAGGTGTGTGGAGGGGATGCAGCTCCAGAGCAGGCCCTGGCAGAGGGGTGTTGATATGAGCTCTCTGTGGCTGAGCTGCTACCTGTTGCAGCACCAAGCACAAGAGTTTCCCATTGCTGCACATAGCGCTTTGCAATTTGAATCAGTAAGGGGGTGATTTCCAAGCAGCTGAGCAGATTTGGAGGGAGTCCTGTCCTGTTGTCCCCAGGGCTTTGCAAGCCACACCACACAAGCCCAGCACTGTGATATTAGCTGATGAATATTTTTGTTGTACTCTGAGCTACAGGTGGGGGCTGTGGGGCTCAGAGCATCAGTGGGTATTCATTGGTGTGTTATTTCATGCAGAGTAGCTTAATCGAGAGGGAAAGTTTGTTGTAAGTGATCAGGCCACTGCTCCACTCAGTGCTGTCTCCAGCAGGGACTGATGTCTCAGAAAAGCATAACCTGACTTTCTCATTTATTACATCTAGTTGAGCAGTGCTGAGTACAAGGGTAAAGCAACCATATTTACCTACCTAGGCTTCACTCACTTAACAGTCAACTATTAGCATTCATTAAATTACTCAAAGTCCACTGTTACAACTATGCAGCTTATTTATGTCTGAATCCTGCAGCGGTGATTTCCACAAGCTGCCTGAGAACAGACCACAGAGAGCAATGTTGACGGTGCTGCATCCAGGGGTGTTGCCCCTCAGTGATGGTCATTCCCATATCCTTCACTTTGTTTTCCTTCTCCTCTGTGTTCAGGTCCTTTGGCGTACTGCTGTGGGAGATATTCTCTTTGGGATACATGCCCTACCCTAGCAAAAGCAACCAGGAGGTTCTGGAGTTTGTAACCAATGGAGGAAGGATGGATCCACCTAAAAACTGCCCTGGCCCTGTGTATGAAATTTTAGCTTCGATATATTCATACAAATAAGGTTACGTTTGGATGCTGTTCTCTAGTCAGAAGTTAATCATTTGTAAGATTTATCTTATCTTGACTGATCTACCTTATTGAATTTAAGTGCCAGTGACTTCCCTACTAGTTAAATTTTCTGTGTGCTTTGGAGAAGAATTCCGGGCCCCTTGGAGAAGTACTGGCTACTGCTTTTGCAGTCAAAGATGCTGCCATATTTCTGTGTCTTAGGTTAGCCCTGAAACCACTAATATATGAGGTTCTTCACAGGTAGGGAAAACTGGTCTCCATTACCTGTAGCCTTGCCTATCTCTAGTGAATTTCCCAAGGGATTTCAGGTGGGTGGGTTATTTCTCTGATGTGCTGTGGACGTCACCCCACTGGTGACCACATTCCCGTGGTTACCATCACCTCAGCTGTCTGACTCTGGGGAAGGCAGAGCACTTGTATTTATTAAAGTCAGAGTGGTGATGTGTGCTCGTGGTTTCTAGGATGCAGCAAGTTGCTGTTCTGTACCAACAGGATCTGCTATTTATGAGCATCTCCCGTTCTCCTCTTCCAGGTACCGCATTATGACCCAGTGTTGGCAGCACCAGCCGGAAGACCGGCCAAATTTTGCCATAATCCTGGAGAGGATTGAGTACTGCACTCAGGTATCAGTGTTCATTTGACTCGACTGAGAGGGGTGGGGAGGGTTCCCGTTGAGGAGCAGTTTAGGCGAGGCAGAACATGCAATGAGCAAGCAGTACTGCATTTCTGCAGTCAGCCTGGGACCATTACTGTGTCAGCCTGGGACCAGTGGCTGGGGTATTTACCCCAACAGAAGGCTGATCCTTCTTGTCTTTTACTGCCAAAAGGCACAAACTTAGCTTTACAAAGAGTAGACCTGTAGTTCTGCTCCTAAAGGCACAGATTCTAACAAGCAAAAGAGCTAAGACAGGTCAGCACCCATACATGTTTCCCATGTGTCATGTCAGCCACTCCATCCCAGTGTTCACCCTTAAGGTGTGGTCAGCACTGAGCAGAAGTGGTCCTGGCTTAGAGCACCTTTTCCAGGTGGTTTCTGCGTCTGCGCACATTTTTCTAAATCTGGCCTCAGTCAGTTTTCTTTCCCTCACTGGTCAGGAGGCTTGGTCTGTTTTTCATGTGTGTTTGGATCCCGGGATGGAGAGGCATTGTTTTCTGCTATCTATAGCTTGCCATGTCATCCTCAATAATTAAAAGTTGCTCAGATCACCACATTTTCTCTCAGTTTAATTTTCAAAACTGCTTAAATAGCTCAGAACCGCAGTCCCTATGGATTCAGGATTCAAGGGGTCTGGCAGTATTGCCTTCTCTCTGCATTCCCATTCCTCCCTTGTTGTGTGGAAGCAATACTTTCATGGCTGAAACTTTCTCATATTATCTGAGAATGTTATGAACTTCGAGATGATATAGATTCCAAAACAACATTCCCACGGGAAATCTGGCTGGACATAAAAAATGTTTTTCATTGGCTTTGTTCCTCTGCTGTTCTGTGATGAGTTTTAGGGTTGCTTTTTTTTGAAGAGTTCAATTTTAAGGGTATCCTATTGCATCTCATGGCTAACTGTATTTTGCCAGCATCCTCTACCTATGGAATATGGGCTCTGGGTGGTGGGAAAGATGCTCTGTGATCATAGCACGACAGCTGTCAGGCATGTCAGGTTTTTTACCAAGTCTGAGTATGCATGATGGTAGCAGGCTTTGAGAAATCCTCATTGTTCTCCCCGGCAGGATCCAGATGTCATCAACACTGCTTTGCCAGTAGAATACGGCCCATCAGCTGAGGAGGAGGAGAAGGTAGCGATGCGCCCTGACGATCCAGAAGGAATTCCTCCTCTCTTGGTCTCCACACACCAAGATAGAAAGGATGACAAGCAAACTCTGCCATCTCCACCACCCCTGCCATCAGCCACTGCTGCTGGAAAAGCTCTCGGCAAAGTGGGAACCTTGGAACCGCCAGTCCCGGGGAAGGTGCAATCATCCTCAGTGGGGGGACATATCAACATGGCCTATGCCCAGTCCAATCCTCCTTCTGAGCTGCACAAAAGCCGGAGCTCCAGAAACAAGCCCACCAACCTCTGGAATCCAACCTACGGTTCCTGGTTTGCGGAGAAGCAGGCCAGCAAGAACAGTTCTCTGCTGGAGAAGGAGATGCCCGAGAGGGAGAATTTGGGACAGGAAGGAAACTGTACTGTGGGGCCCAACATTGTGACTGGCCGACTGCCTGGGTCCTCCCTGCTGTTGGAGCCATCTTCCCTAACAGCAAGCATTAAAGAAGTGCCTCTCTTTAGGCTCCGCCACTTCCCCTGTGGGAACGTCAACTATGGGTACCAACAGCAGGGCTTACCCTTGGAAACCTCCACGCCACCTTGCACGAGCAGTTACGAGGACCCCGTCCTTAGAAACAAGAGCCACATAACCCAGCAGGGGCCGTGAGAGCCCTCTACCCTCTTGACTTTTCCCCCTGTGGCCCCTGAGCATTGAAGAGATGTCCTGTTACCCAACACACCACGAGCAAGGGATCCGGCTGCATCACCTTCCATTCTGTGCCAGCTTGCTCCAAAAGTGCCACCCTCGAAGCTGTAATTTCAACTGACCTGAGAAGGTTCCAATCATTGGAGTAAAAGAACCAAGGGGGAGGGAGGATACAGGAAAGAGATGCTATCTGCAAGGCCCGGCTGCTGTTGCATCAACTCATACGCATGGTTGTTGTCATGCCCTTCCTGTGAGCTTTTCTCAGTTGTTCATTCTCTGCTTAAGTGTAAAGCTGCAGCTCACCGAGTGTTTCATGTCTGGGGTTTCCTTGCCAAACCTGTGGTTGCTGTGGAACACCTGGAGGTCTCCGGCAGCTGCCAGAGGTTGTAGTGGGTTTGGGGAGAGCATCCTCCATCCAAACTGAAAAAGGATACAAGAGCACTGAATGGTGACGCGATGGCACGTGCCCAAGTTGTGTCCCAGCTACAGTCCGGTCTTCAAAAGTCCTTGAATGCACAGTGGTGATGGCGGCAGGGCAATACACTGGTCATACCACATTCCTTGAAAGAGAGAGGAGAGGAAGCACAGAAGATGGGTGTAGATGCTATGAGGTGTATTCTGGGTTGGGAGTGGGGAGGGTGTTGTTTGGCTGGGGTTTTTTTGTTTTGTTTCCTTTTTTTTTTTTCCTTTGCTTAAGAACTAAAACGGAGTAAAGCCCTTTAAAATTCCTTCTGGCCTACGAAAGTAGGAATGTCCTTCATCAGGAACTTGTGCATGTCAAGCAGAACCAAGGTGAAGTTTTAAAGGACCATAATCATGAGAGGAACTTTCACCATGCCCTGAAAATGGACAGCCACCCACGTACCTCAGAGGTTTACAAGAGCCTTTGATGTACCCTGTACAAACGACAACATAAAAGCAGAAGACTACATCGTGCCACAACCTGGATGCCAGATACCGTCTGTATTTGCGAGGTTTAGCCCTTGTTCTTTAACAAAAAGTGTATGATACTGGTTTAAAGATAAGCACTGCATTGACTCATTTTGTACACCTCGTGCATGAAAAATATTCCAGTTAAGTGTATTGTCAAAACATAGGTGTAGGAAATAATTCATGTGTAAAGTTGTGAATTAGTAACTTCAACTTAGGGTTGCAAGGAGCTGTTTTAGCATGAATGCTGTCTGAAAAAGGGATGCCTGTTTCCAAGGAAATAGGTGTAACGGAGCACCAGCAAAGGAATGTGGATGTGTTCTTCAGTCTGAGACTCTTCGTTTCAGTGAAGTGACTGAATCTGGCCCTGGATCCAAACATGGAGGTAAGCTCCTGTCCTCATAAGGGAACAAACCAGAATCCATATATGCTGCTCCTAGCCTTTGACACATGCAGACCGACAGCAGAGGGCTAGGTTTGGGCCACCATCCTTCTAAAAAAATAATAAATAAGAAGGGGGAGGTAGTGTGCTATCCTAACCTGCCCTTCTGCCACCTCTGATACACAGAACAAAAAACCTTTTTTAGATGAATGCCAAAGCTGAGTGTGAGGGTCGGGTAATAGGGCTCTGTTCTTGTGTTGGGAAGCTTGAGTCAGGAGCTGCTCCAGA
Source organism: Patagioenas fasciata (assembly GCF_037038585.1). Taxonomy (NCBI): domain Eukaryota; kingdom Metazoa; phylum Chordata; class Aves; order Columbiformes; family Columbidae; genus Patagioenas; species Patagioenas fasciata. Next base: position 20,667,351 of record NC_092522.1, read on the forward strand.
TTTCATGTTCATCTGCTAGTAATCCAATGCTGCTGCGTGAGCTTGGTGGGGATCACAAGGGTTACACGCCTCGGCTGCTCTCCTGCTGCGTGCAGGCTGCTTTAGCTTGCATTAAGAGAATATTTGTGATCTGCGAGATTATGAGGCTCGCAGCTCCCATCGTGGAATAGCCACTGGGGAGGGATTCAGTCCAGCGTTGGACTGTGTTCCTGTCACACGGGCCGCTCATTCAAGCTCAATGGGGTAGTTTTCCAGAGTCTCAGGAAGGCTGATTAATTCACCAGGTAAGCACTATCAGAACAGTTTCTTACACTGGTCTGTTACTCACATATAATAGCAATTTTCATTTAAATATTTTAGTTTTCTCATTTTCAAAAGGGCTGAATCTCGTCATCATTGTTTTATTTAGCTCTTCTCTGCATAGGAGCACTCTGAATGTTTGCTGTCCTGCCTTTTGCATGTTACTGAGTGCAGGATCTGACCTGTACACTGATGAATGTTCTTAAATAATACACAAGAAGTTGCAAAGTTAGTGATGTTTGACTAGTGGAAATTATTAATTCTTAGATCTGGGGCAGAAGCTCTGATGTGGCACAAAGGCAGATAGGCTGCCAGGTGATGATGTCAAAAGTAGCATTTCAAAAAGAAGCGTTAAAAGAGCGAGCAGCAAGATATGATTGTAAGTTTGTGGGAGTGAAGGGGGTAAAAGGCCCCTGCCGTGCTAGGCAGTTATTTTATCCCAACTGAAATACTATTAGAAGAATGAGAGTTGCAAACAAAGGAGGAGCTAAACACATTACTGCTTCTTACCTATGGAATACGTGAGGAGATAATTCTGGCCGAGGGAAATGGTGAATTACTGCGGAAATTCTCCAGTCTGTTGAGTATGGTGCATTGAGATAAATCCTGTTCCTGCACTAGCAGGTGGTTTTCAGTAATCTTCCTGCCAGTGTCTCCAGTGTACAATGCTTTGTTGTGGGGTTTTTGTGTTGTTGGCTTCTTTTGAATCCTCCCCATTAACTCTTGGAATTGAGAGGAATTCAGAAATCCAGTTTGCGCATATTGTTAATATGAAAAAAAACCAATTCTGAGCTCTTCCAGAGGAAGCATTCAGGCTGGTAGCCCTGTGTGCTGTCCAAGTACAGTACCCCAGTTTGCAAAAATCATTTTGTAAATATTGATGCTAATCAAATCTTGCCACTCAAAAACAAGGCTTGGAGCATTTGCCTGTCCTCTTTCTTAGAAAACAACTAATGCCATCAATGACAAATGATTTCCATGAATTAATTGCCTGTACTAAAGGCTGCTCTGCTACCTGTGTGCAGCTGCACCACAGAGTTTCCTGGTCGTTCTGCAGTGGCATTGCTTAACTTTAAGCACCTGTCCTGTTGCCAAGGCATTGCCAGGATTTCAGTGACAGTGCAAGATTTTACTGGTATGGCTGGGATGCTGTGAGGAAAGCTTTTCTTAATGGTACCCAGTTCTTCCATCACTCAAGTAACAATTCACACTCAGGCTCAATCCATTACTACAGCATCCCAAAGGGTAAGGCCAACAGACTGCAGTTCAGAGGTTCTAGACTTGGCGTGCGTGTAAAGAGCTGAGTAACTTACTCAACACAGTTGTAAGGAGACTGGCTTACATTCTGTACAAGGAGGTACTTGATAGAATTTATCATTTCTTTTGCAACATCTAGAAGTGTTCAGTGTCCATGTTTCTTGTGTTCCAACTTCTAGCAGTTTCATTCTAGCACATTTTCTATAGCTGTACACCGTTAGCAACAGCATTTTGTCCAGTCATAAACCAGGAATTTTGAATTTGTGTCCTGTTCAGTTCTCAGAGCTGCAGGGAACAGAGGGGCTTAGTCACCATGAGCTATCAAGACCAAAGCAGCCCAGCATGTGTTAATGCCAAATTCCCTCACAGTGACGTAGGAGGGAAAAAAAAAAATATCAAGTTATTTTAACCCTCTTACTTGTTTTTGTCTATGACTTTTTAAAAAAAAAATATAATTCATTGAGACAATATAAACAGTTTTAACGAACTTGTTTTTAAGACTTAATCTTTTCCATTGGCAATGATTACGTTCTTGTCTTACGTGTCTTCCTCACTCTGCAGGGGAGCAGCAGGAAGCAGTATGAGCTACAGGATGTAAAGCACGACTGGGAGAATCCTGTGCTGCCACTCTTACTCTGAAAATGGCTGATTTCCACCTGGATTTTAACTGTTTCCTGTAAATGTTAGGTAGGTGTCTGATTCTGTAAGCTGCTGAAGGTAAATGAGGTTGGGATGCCTGTTTGTCTGCCTTTCCACCTCTCCATCTTCCTTTTCGCTGCTGAATCTTGTTTCTCCATCCTGTGCCTGGAAATGGAGGCAAGAAGTTTGGGTGGTTCTGCTTCCTCGAGTGGTGGCAGGAGAGTGGCTTTGCTCTAGCGAGGAAGGAGGTTTTGATACCACGGGTTGAAGGCAGGGGGCTGCGTTAATGTGGCTGAGCCCCTCTCAGTGCTGTGGGTCCCTTGGTGTCCCCCCGTCTGTGCCCAAAGGCCACAGGTTCGGCACCAGAGCAGCCACAGCAGCGCTGGGGGCAGCTGCTCACGCTGCCTGATGTAAGAGGTGTGAAATGGGCTCTGAAGGACTTAACTTTGCGTGTCTGCTCCTGTTACTGAGCCCGTCTGCTGGCTGACAAGAACCTTGAGATAGGAATAACATAAAACAGCCTTTCACTGCAGCAAAGACATCAGCGTTTGTCTGTCCCAAAGCTAAACCCATCACAGGAAAATGTCCGAATTGTCTGCATCTGGCTTCTTTTAGTAACAAAGCTTCATTATAGGAGTGTCTGTCTCATGTACAGCAGTTTATGCAACATTGTTTATAAAGGAAGGGCCTGTGGGCTTCAGGGATACTATAAAGAAAAATACTAATATATGGTCATTGAGTATTTTGTATTGAATAGTGTATTTGTATTGTAAACAAGTGTAGTGAACCACAAGGCATGAAGACAAATAAAATGGCTTTCTCTGTGTTGCGCTGTGTAATGATTGGGTCAACGTCACATCATTTTTGTAATAACCAAGGGATGGCTCTGGAGATCAGTTTTCACTTGGTAAAGCTACAGAAGGACAGAGAAAGGAGTTGTGGTGTTAAACTGAGAGTCACCTTCCTGGTTGGCAGCAGCAAGTTTGACTTGTTTGCATTGCAAATGTCGCATCTCCCAGTTTCTTCCAGAGAAAGGTGCCAAATCACCAAGGTTGGCCTTTACCTGTAGGAGACTGGCCAGTATAAAGAGAACAAAGTATATGGTTGAAGAGAGAATCTAGGTGTTTGCATTCTTTAACACTTATATCCCAAGACAGCATTTTTCTTTGAGTCTGTATGTGGACTTTGAGTAGGTCTAATTACAAGCTGCATTTTAATACAGTGGAGTGTCCTACAGTCCTGTGACAAACATGGGAAGAGGTTGCTCCTGCCCTGAAATGTTCTTTTCCCCTCTCTGTACCACTCCCGTGCTGCAGGTAGCTGCTTTCTCAAGAAATGCTCCTTAAAATGAGGACTGACTTACCTATAAACCGTATTCTCTTGCACTGGCTTGGCCATATGCTCATTCTCCTGCAAGACTGATCTGTGGTTTAGTTAACAAGACTCTTTCCTGAGCAAGTATCTGGCAGGCACTCCTCCTCTTCCTCCGTTTCCCCCCTTCCCTGAGAAGGGAGCTCTCCTTTGCCCTCCCAGGAGCACCTCCAGTCCCTGGGCCCCCACCACATCCTGGTTCAGATCTGGCACTGGCTGGAAACCTGTGCTCTGATGTACCTTTTTTTTCCAGAGTTTTCTGTCTGCAGCAAGGCAGGAGAAAGGATGCAGGTGGGTGCTCTGCTGGGTGGCTTTCATGGACATGGTTTCAGTTTCCACCTGGTGTTGGACAAGGCTTCTGCAAAACTAGAACTCTAAAAGCTGTGACTTAAATACTGGACTTGCCTCCTCTGCAACACTCACAGGTAACAAAGCTAACTTCTCAGAGAAATTAGGTAATGTTTTGAAAATCTGCAGAGCCAATTTTGGATCCTTGTGCCTCAGATCTTCCTAGATAGCAGCACTTCAAAACACAGGCTTCCTGCCCAGAAAACCATTACTGTCAACATCTGGAAAACTATCCCTGAATCCAACAGGATTGAACTCTAGAAATGAGTTCTCCATCCCAGGACACTTCAAGAAAGTGATTGTCCTATTGTCACACCTGTGACCTTTCCAGCCAGTGTCCAACAAATTTTGAAAGATGTCATTGCTGAGAGCACTGAGGAAGTACCTTTTCTGAAACTGGACCCCAGAAATGTGCTGTGGCACAAGGACAAGCCTCGAAGTCTGCACAGGCAGCACAGAATTGCTGGAGACCATCTCTTTATTTATTTATAAAACAGATAATATCTATTTATATGGCTTAAGGCGACTTTGAGGATCATTTGTCTTCTTTTCTAACCAGTCCTGGGCTGTGATTGCACAGACCTCAGGACAGCACCTAATTTCAAACTTCACTGCCAGTTATTTTCAGAATCTTGTTTTATGACACAAAGTGTCCTTCTGCAAGAACTGGAGAAAAGGATTATGGCAACTTACCTTGGATTTAAGGAAGCACAAATCCCTTCACATCACCAACTTGAAGACAGCCATCAGTAATCCCTTCTGGAACGGAGGGCATGATTTATTTCTGTTTCAGGCCACATAAATTTACAGAGCTTCTTGCTTTGGTACAGAAGATTCTCAGCTCTGTACTGATAACAGTCCTGACTTGCTCCTGTAACCTACAGTGCTAACCTACAGGCAGAGCTTTCAGGAGAAGGGTGCAGCAAGCTGAAGCTGAAGGGAGAGCACGCTGCCCCAGAACTCAGGTGGCACCTGTGCCCTCTTGGCTGCCCCTCAGACAGGACTGAATGAAGTCCTGCAGGCTTTGCTACCCGGGCCCCAGAGACTCCCACTTCCAGCTGACCTGGGTACAGCTACAGACCTGCAGAAGGTGCAGCCTGACACCCTTGGAGGAAAAAAGAGTTACCAGTGAATCAGAGCGCTCTTGGATATAACTTATTTCCATGTGGTTCTTCCTCTGTGCAAGATACACAACATAGAAATGGTGTGACTACAACCAACTGCCTGAGCTTGCTGCCTAACCCTCACGTGCCTTCTGTGGAACTCCCACCGCCCGTCAGGAAAAGCAGGTACAGCCATTCCATCGTGTCAGGCAGGAAAAACAGCAGCTCTGATAACAGGTGTTTCATCACAGAAACTGAACTGCCCACCCGGGAGCATGGTGCCGGGACAAACCAGCAAAACATGCACAAATGCTTTGTTTGACAGCTGGCGGTTTGGTACCAAACAGCAAGAAGATATAAAAACTACTGGTTTATATACCACAGTTGTTGTTCCACCCTTTATCTCATTTGCCTAATTTGTACCTAAGAACAGAAGTGAGAGGATGTACATCCTGTAACAACCTAATGGAAATTATTTTTGCCAAACTATTCACCAGGGTTTTATTTTACTAACACCAGCAAGAAACAGATATTGGACAAAGTTCAGTAGATGACTGAACATCTACAGCTTCAAATACAAAGCACTGATTTTTTTTTTTACATTCAAAATTTACAGCTTTTTTTATTCAGTTAAAAATTCACATAAGTTAGAATACAATACGCATTATTTTAAATACAGCTCAGGAAAAATAGCTACAGCACTATTTAAAAGAAGGTAACAGCAGCAGAATATTGTCTAAAAATAGGTTATTATGATGTAATTTAAAGTGTCACTTCTTCAAGTAGGTAAGAGTGAGCAGATCATTTAAGAATAAAATTACTGTTCTGGAACACTAAACCATCCTGATAATGTTTACATATGCTGAGCAATTAAAATACAATATATGTTTAAAACCTGGACAAAATGTTAGCAGTTTTAAAAAGCTGATATGCAAATAATGTCACATCAAGGTGCGTTAACAATGCTGTACCTAAAACCATCTTTAATTTCTCATAAGACTCTTAAAATAAATTTAGACTGCAAACTGTTCCAAAGGAAACAAAAAAGAAATGTATTGCAAACAAATCAAATCATGGTAATAGCTTACTTGAAAACCCTGCATATAATCCATACCACTGGCAGGAATTACCATGCTGTATTTATACAGTCTTAATATTAATGATGAGGCTATTATGTATAGTTCCACTCTGGGTTTATTTGCATTTAAAAACTGTGATACTCATAGCCTGCAGCACACCAAACAAAAAGTCTTTAAAAATGAGGGAAAGCTCTCCAGGAGAGCACAAAGTGCATTATTTTAAAGAGTGCTTCTTATATGTAGCTCTTTCTACAAATGCATCCAGCAAAAAGTGCTTTTTACTATAAAGACTGACATGCAGCATTATTTGTGCTTTTTTAAGGGCTTTGTATTTAATTGCTGCTGTACACTAGGATAGCCACAAATACTTCTATTTATCAGCCCTTTTGTGTTCCGGAGAGGAGAACAGGAGGGGCGAGAAGAGGAGGGATCTGAATGATAACATGTAAAAATACTTCACAACTGCTTGAAAAAATTGATCTTTTCTTTTTTGCTTTCTTATTGCTAGCAGCTGACATTGGAACTGACAAAGTGCCTGGTGACCACACTAATGTCACTCATTAACCGCCTCCTCTGTCAAAAGCGGGCAATGTGCAAAGCAGTATCAGTTCGTTACTACACGGAGAAAAATACCACATGAATCACAAAGCAGCTTCAGAGAATGTTGGTGATACTCACATTCTCTAACTGGAACATTATTCGAATAATTCAGCATCTCAATCCCAAGATGCTTTTGCAATAATCTTCCCAGTCAGAAGCTGAAGAGTGGTTTTACTTCTTAATGCGACTGAACTTTGTCTCTATATATATATTTTTATTTATGTTAAAATTTATCTTAGATATACTTATATAGAATTAATAATTTAAAAATAAGTTTGCATTCTAGATGGGGTCTTCTGTGCTTTAAATACTTATTTCCTATTGTATGAGGACATTTTGGCTCAGCAAATATCATCTACAAGTTTTGCCCCATTAATCCCACGATACGTTACTCGGCTGGGTCGAACCAAGACCCCATGGTTCAGCTTACAGGTGAAATAGCGCTTGTCCCCCACAGAACCGTCATTCTTTCCCTTGGCACTTCTGAGTTCGAGCCCCAGCCATATCCCTGGTGCAAAGTCTGTAGGACCAATGTACCTGATTGTCCCCATTTCGTTGGAGCTGGTCAGAAGAACCTGAGAGCCTTCGTGCAGCTTCACCGGTCCCTCCATGGTAGCTGTAGTGGTGTTACTCCAGCTGCGCCGCAACACGGAGCTCTTAGATCTAGTTAGGAAAAAAAAGGAGGAGAAGAAAAAAAAACAAAAAAGATATTTCTTTCTATAAAGTATCCAGGCAAATCTATAATTTTGTGAAGTGCAAGGGCAAAAAAACTCAAATTCCATTCTAAAATAATTGGTTTGATCTCATGTTACTAGCAAAACATGTAATAACATCGCCAGGCTAGAGCACACAGCAGTCTGAAATGCTTGGAAAATCAATGTCCTCTCACCTGCTGCCAGGCTGTACAGTATTTACTGCAGGTGATAGTATTGGTAAATTCAGCAGTACAAAACATTGTATTTGGGGCTTCAAAGAGTTTAGCCAAAACTACTTTTAGTGTGCAAGGATCAGTCACAATCACCAGGACAAAGTGGAGGCCTTTACAAAGAGCTCCTGAACTTCACCCAGCTGTGTGAGAACACAAGAATTTGGAGCATATGCAGTGAACTGGAAAACAGTTTCAATGCCAACCTGAATCCAAGGACTGTACTCCTGGACACCCACAGAAACAGAGTCTACTACTGGTCCATTTTGGAAGAAAAAAAAAAAGGAACATGTAAAGATCTAAATATTATACACAAAGGTTTTATTTTGAAGAAGACACGGTAAAGCTAACAGCCAGCTCACCCAAACATTTTTAATTCAAAACACTCACCTAACAAAGGAGTTTCTTCTGTTTATCTCCTTTTGTGAAGACGCAGAAGTGGTGCTTAGACTGCGTCTAAAACCTAAGTGGAAAGGTTAAAAAGCAGTGTAGTACATTTTTATAATATCTTTATGAACTCATATTCTTTGTGGGTTTTTTTATATTCCTTCTTCTACATTTGATACACATTCTCTCCTCCAATTTGGAACTTAAGTGATGAAACTTCTCATGAAATTAAGTGCCCGTTACATTTTCAAATGTTCAGAGAGCACAGAAATGAAATTAAACAAATGGGACAAGGGTAATTTGCAGCAGTCTTTTCACAAAAAGCTGAGGTAAGGAAAAATAAAAATACTTCAAGTTTCTCACAGGAGTTTCAGTAACTGCATATAGATCCCTCCCCACACTTCATCAATCTCAGTTTAGATTAAGGAGAGCTTCAATTTATGGTTAACTCTGATTAGAATGCAATATGGTGATAAGGGAAGAGTGGCAACAGTCTTAACTCTGACAATTATTTCTGCCAGTTCAGGGTTAATAACAAGGGCAGTACTCCACAGTTCCTTTCACTGGCTACATTCTTAGGAAGGGAGCAGCCAGACTATTGGCTGGCATTTGAGTTCCTTGAAAACCCGTTGTGCTTTTGGAGAAGGGGGCTTTGTGCTGTGGGTTCTGGTTGTAGGACGGTCACCTGCCCAACCCAAGTCACTGCATCTTACGCTCCTACCTGGAAAAGTGTGATTTAGTTTACTCGATGAGGTCTCTGTGAGTGAATCCAAAGAACCTGTTAGTCTGAAAAGCAAGAACATAATGAAGAATTCATTGCAACTCAACTCTGAACTGCTGGAGTCCTTTTTGTCAAAGTTCTCATTCCTTCTCTTCTCCATCCAACTCCAGGAGACACTAAACTTTCAGCTGTAATCAGGCTGCTATGTAAGAGGTGCCTGAAGCAAACTCATTTATTCGAGTTACTTGCCTTTTATTCAGCAAGAAAGCATGTATAATTTTGAGGTAAGGTCTTTAAGTTTGGTGGAGGATATTCAGGGATAGAAAAGCAAGAACATGTCTGGCAGAATGATGAGATACAAATGCAGGAGGAAAAAGCATGGTATTCCTCAAATGTTCTTCCTGAAACCTCACAAAGAGACTATGAAGTGGTGGATGCTCAGTGCAGTTATCTGGAATGAGAACAGCATTTCCATTCATGTCCAAGGCAACCTCCTTTTATAACCAAATTCAGCTTAATGCATCAGGATTGGGTTATGGAACTAAGATTTAATGAACACAGAATGTATCAGAAATGGAGGCCCTGGATTGAAAATACCTGAACAGGTTGCAAGAGAAATAGGGAGCTGCATTTCTAATCTGCTTTAAAAAAGCTGATCTAAAACCTACTAGTTTTTTAATGGATGCTATAAACTTTCATCAACAGAAGAAAACATTTGTTTCTTCCATTTCTGCTACAAAATGTTTCTCACTGGAAACGTATTAAGAAAGCGTTTGGCGACACAAACATTACAACAGCGTCAGTGCTTACCTCTGCACACGAGATGGTGGTGCAAATATACCATATCTGGGAAGACAACTGAAGTACTGAACGCCTCCAACAGAACCATCGTTCTTCCCGTGAGGCTTGTCCAACTCAATTCCGCACCAGAATCCTACATTTCAAAACAGTAAAACCACAGTATTTTGAACAAAACACCACGGGCTTTTCTTCATCTAGATAGTTCGTGCTGTTGGCATTTATCCACATCAAGGAAAATGGTTTCTAGTTAGAAATTAAGAGTTGTAATATATATATTTTTTATTATTATCATCCATGTAACTATGCAAAAACGCATATCATAACCTAAAGAGAATTATCTCCGCGTTTTTGTTTGCTTTCAAGAAAATTATCGACATTTGATTTAATGCAGAAAAGGTAAACCCCTTGATATACGTACTAAAGGCAAACAGAATGTTGCTGAATGTAACAGTGGCCATTTGACAAAAAAGGAGACGAGAACAAAGAGCAGCAGTGGTTCAGGTTTTCCTCTCCAATCCTCTGACCACACCGTTTATGCCTCATCTGAGATCATCAACAGTAAAATTAAAGTTTTGATATTAATTCGTTCCTTCTCTCCATCTAGCAAGTTTTAATTAACACAAATTGCAAGGCTGGTTGTATGATTTTGGGAGAAGGGTGTAAGAACCAGACCTGGCCAGCAATTCATCTCGTACAGAACACTGAGCAGGCATCAAGATGGTAATAAGCTTGATCATTCATAACCTGTGATAAATGTGAGCTAATTATGTAAAGGTGCTAAATTTCATACTCCATTAGCAGTCCTTATGCTATCCATCCCCAAAAGACTCAAAATTTAATTCAAGTCACTTGGTACTAAGGCACTGGATAAAATGGTAATTGTAATTAGCAGCCCAAGAAACTCAGGGCTGACAGCTTATCAATTAGAAGGGCTCAGAATGTCAGGTGTTGTTCCCTTCCTGTTTCCCAAATGAAATAAAGACCTGCATTGCAGTAAAAAGAAATTAAATTTAGGTAACTTCCAGAGCTTTGATCCACATTAAAATTGAAATACTTAAAAATGCATCTGTTACATTTGCTATAAATTTCTGGTTTTGCAAATGGTGAAGACTTGTGATCTTTCCATCCTCACTTCTTACAATACCATGTTTTTCTAGGAAAAAAAAAAAAAATAATTTCTTAACTTGGAGGGAGAGGGAGGAGACTCACATTGTCCAACAGCTTTCTGATTTTACGCTTATTACAGTAAATTTGGAAAAGCAATCCTTTTCTCATTGTTTACTTTTTAAGTAACAACACGAAGGTAAGAATGATCACATGGAAGTGTAGAATCAGTTAACTGCAATATCTTAAGCAAAGACTTGCCTACAATGAAATTGGGGAAAGGGGCAAGAATGAAAAAAGTATGTAGTTTGTACCACAATCTCACATTCTGTCATTCTAACTTTTTCTTCTTTTGTTTTAAATATTGATGCCACAAAGTGTCAAGACAGAGTATTGCCGCTCACGTATCAATCAAATGACCCTCATTTAAACTAGGCACTTACACCAATACCAACTGGTTTTGCATTACTCTTGCAAGATTTTAGATAAGGACTTAAAGAACATGGACTTCAGTTGCAAAAATTAGTATTCATAAATCAGTTTCCATAATTCAGAACAACGCAATTCCATTTGAAAACACCTGCTTTCACTGCAATGTGGTTTTTAGCAAGGGTAAGGGAGGGAGGAGCTGAAAGGGAGAAGGATGAGAGAATGGCATTTTGGGGCTTTTTGAGATGCTCGTAACTGCTCATCTGTCTGACCTAAACACTTCTTAGTTAAGATTTAAACGTTCACAATTACCCTCTTAAAGATGCTAAAATGATAAGGATGAGACATGTATAAGACATGGTAAGAGCACCAGTATTGCAAGAGAGAAGCTGTCTCAAAAAGACTTACTACAATAAGTACGGAGTAAAGGCATGTGTTTTCAATAAACTATATACCACTTCGGAGACTAAACTGAGGATTTTCAGAAAGCTTTGTAACAATACCTACAATTTCAACATCAAAATATTTCTCCTGATTAAGCTGAGTTAGTGGACAAGTAAAAAGTCATATTTAAAACCATTATTTTTCCTGGCAGTTACATTAAGTTTAAAAAAAAAAAAAAATCAATTAAATTTAGGAAAGAGGAAGGAAGAACTTTGAAACAAACCAGTAAATTTAGATATTTGTTTTGGAGGGAGTGAGGAAAAAGATGGAGTTCTCTTAATGTTCATGTGCTCACATATCGGTTATTCCATATTGATTCTACAACATACGCGAAGACTATTGCAAATACCTGGTGCAAATTTTGTCATCCCACAAAATCTAACAGTGCCTGTTCTCTGTCCAACCACCAGCACTCTGTCTCCAACCTGAATTTCTCCTTCATCAAAACGATTTTTTCTTGTAGCAAGAGAACTATACAACCCTGTTCAACAGAAGAACAAGATCTGCGATTAGTGACATTATATCTTTAAAATTCTAAAAATACTTAAATAGTGAGCCAAAGGATTAGTAAACAGTATCTATCTTTAATGTAGTGTACCTTTAACCCATGGCAACATACTGCAAATTTTGCTTAGACAAGGAATTGCTTTGCTTCCTCATGAACTGTGGACTACAGCCTTTTCTCTGCAGTTGAAAGGCACAGTGACCAGCTATAAAAACATTTTTTCCTCTTGAATGTGTGCTAAAACCTTTTTTTGAGTTGCTCAACTCAAGTTTATGGTTAAACTACCTCCCAGGTGTCTTTCCTGAACTATCTCAGATTCTGAAACAGCAGAAGTAGTTCTACATAAGTATTCACTACAGCAGTAAACTCCCACCTGTCAAAATACACCTCAGTAAAACAGACCATACCAGCACTAATTTTAGATGAGGCAGAAGAGACTCTAGTCACTGCTTTTTTATTGCTGCTAGTTGCATTTCGCTTCTTGGAGTAATTCTGTTTGCCTTCCAAGGAGGTAGTAGAAGAGGAAGAGCTGCTGTACCCAGGAAAACCTAAAAGACAGAAGCGGAAATAGTCCTTCAGAGATCATTTTTGGAAAAGGACAGATGAAGCAGAAGGGAAAGCTTCTGTATGAAGGAGGTTATCTGTTCTCTGTGGTGGGCAGAATACAGACTAAAGAGCCAAAACTAGAAGTTGTTAAGCAGCACTTACACAAACACCTGTCAGGAATGAGACAGGTGCACCTGACCCAGCCTCAGGAATACGGTGATAGCTGAGTGCTGGAAGAGGTCTCCAAAAGCCCATTCTTTTTCACTCTGCAAAAGTTCTAAATAGTCCCAAGCAAATTTATTAAAATATGGGAGCCTTACTAATAAGAGATCACACCACCACACTTTCAGCATCCAGCCTATTAAAGATTTGATGAGAAGTAGAAGGAAGGTGATATTATGTGAGTGAATTATTGTCTGGATTAAAGCCTACTATATTCCATTACATACTGTATTAATATTAAAAACTGTACTCTAAAGTAAGAATGGGAAATAAATCACTTTTATCTGCATTTGCAAACCCTGATGTCTAAACTGTCTGATAAGATTTATGTTCAGCTTTCCTCCTTCCTTTTCAAGGCTCTCCCCAGTTCCTCCCTTTCCTACCCTCAGGAAGGCATGCCTAGCCCTCAGTTTCTCAATGTGAAAAATTAAGATAGTATTGGATAAAAGTTACTCCTGGGGAGATCTTGATGGGACACGAGAGGGAAATTTTTCACTATGAGAACAATCAGCCTTTGCAATAATTTCCCCAGGCAAGCAGTGGATTCCCCAACACCAGACACTTCTAAGTTGCCGCTGGACAGGGTGCTGAGCCATCTTTTCTAGACAGTATTTTTGCCAAGAAAGCTGGGACCAGATGACCCTTGTGGTCCCTTCCAACCTGGTAGTCTATGATTCTATGGCTTATAGAGGTTTCCAGCATTCTGAGAGGCTTAATACTTTAGGTTTCACAAAGCAAAAGAGTTAACATGTTCAATTTTTTAATCCTTCAGTTTGGCAAAACAGTAAAGAACTGCAGAACAGTAAATTCAGTGGGTCAAAGCAAAAGCTTAGGTACTTGGAGATATCAATCTAAAGACTGAGATATTGGCTGCAGCTGTCCTACAATGAAGAAAATGCAAATTACTAAATGATTGGTGACTAAACAGGCAACCTTCAAGTCAAAGGTATTATATAAATATACACCTGCGTTTGTGAACACATACTGCAAGTCCATATTTAAAAGTCAGTCCAGTAATGGATTCACTGGAGGTCAGACCATCACCAAGCACTTTTACATGAGTGTAACAAAAGCTGCTGAAACTAAACCAGCCATTGAGATGCTTCATTTTGTAGGAAATCATGGGGCAGGAGAAGGAAGAACAAAAGGGACTTCAGCAGGTCTTACAATCTACTTCTCTTCATCAGGCAAAACACCTGTTTGTTAGCTCACTCCTGAGAAGCGAGTGTTTGACCTGTTCTTAAAAATCTCCCATCAGGGCGATCTCAGGACCTGTCAGCAATATATTTCACCACATCATTATCTACACTGTTCAAGGGATTTTTTTCCCCCCTAATATAAAGGCCTAAATTACCACAGTTTTAGCTCAAGATTTCTTACTCTTGTTACACATGTTGTTAATCACACAATCACAATTCCAACAGTCTCTACTCCTAAGTCATGTTTTATATCTCCAGTTACTGTGGTGGCTTCTCTGAATTCTCTCCAGATGACTCACATCTTTTTGAAATGTGGTATTTAAAGCTAGATCTGTGTCCTAGCTGAGGCCTTACCTGTGCCAAGTGAAGCATCCAGGTCACTTTGCATTACCTCATGGCTGACAGCCCATCGCAGTGTGCTTCCCCTTTTGCAACGGGACAGCATAGATGACTCTCGTTTACCCTGTAATCCTCAGTATCTCCAGGTCCTTTTATGCAGAATTATTACTGGGCATATCATTTCCAGGGTGTATTTATAGAGTTGACTGTTTCAGCCTTGCTCCAGAACTTTGTAGTTGGCCTTACTCCTCTCCATCTTTTTCCCTCCCCACCATCCCCCCAAGAGTTTTTCCAATTTGTCAAGGGTTTCTGGGGAGTTTGTTTAAAAACAAACAAACAAACACCACACAACAGAGTCAGCACAAACTCCAGGAAAACCCCAAGCTGAACTACTTTCTAAGTTGGATTTTTCTAAAGGTTCTGCACCTGCTTTATAGCAGTATCAGCTAAACCACTAAATCACAAAATGAGGCTTCACATCACTTACAGCCTGTGAAGCCTTTGGAGTCCTATTAATTGCAGATATCACATATCCATCAAACACAGACACTATCCTGCCAATTATTTTCATCGCATGACCAGAACCTGAAGACCAAGCCATTAAGTGCCCTCCATGAACAAAATGTTGGAAACCTCTGTCTACACAAGTTTTCTAGCTCACCTCTGAAAAAGTACCTGATTGGACAGTACTTAAATACCTTACACTGGCCTCTTGCCCAAGTCTCTTCCTTACAACTGCTCACTGAGAGAGGATATAAAAAGATGCTTTTCTTCAAAGAAGGTATACTGAAATTCACACTTCAAGTTATTCAAAGAAATATTGCTTTTACCAACATTCATAGTATGATTCTAAAGAGAAAACCTCAAAGGAAACCGGATTGTTACAATTCGTTAAAGACAGCCCTGAAAGCGACGTCCCTTTATGTTTTCATTTGGCAAACAACATACTGATGCAATAGAAGTCACTATCCCATTCTGAAACTAGATAATTGCAGAGGATGATTTGTATGTAAAAGGAACTTTTGAAAATGCTAGAGTTTCATTTTTCATATTTGAAGTTCGTTATTATGAGGCTTCCATGATACAATGCCAAGACTGTTAAGTACTGTTAGATGACAACACTTTATAATACAAGTGTGAACATACAGATACAGGAGAGAAAAAAAATTCCAACAGAAGATGTGCACGACTCTTCATTAAAATCTAGGCAGTAACGACACAGGGCAAAAGGTCTCCTCCCCTCAGAAACCCTAGAAGGTAACTCTGCAGATCCTCTGGAAAATCATTCACTACGAGACACCTTTCAGCTCTAAGGGCTTGTCAACATTCTTGGCCACACATATGGATCAAAGCTGTTATCAAACCAACACAGAACGCCAGCCAAACACCCACACAAATTACTCTTGCTCCTGGGAAAATAAATGTGTACAGCGTGCTTGGGACTTGAATACAGACAGGCAGGGAAACTCTTTCCTATAGATAAAGGACTTTTTCAGAGGTATGGCAGTAATAATACTTCCTCTGGTCTACTCAAAATTTTTCTCAAGATGTTAAAAAAGTTTTAAAAATTTCATTACCGTCTTTTGCAGGTACAGCTTTGCCCCTTTTAGGAGTCATAAAGTTGGTTTCAGAAGCACTGTCTTTTTTTGGCATATTTAATCCTATAAAAAATAATATATACAATTAAATATATACATCCTAACAATGAAAAATAATTTTACAGGTAAGTCATACACAACAAACATTTGACAGATCTGCAGATGAGCGGATGCATGGATAAAACAGACAGAACCGTACAATTTCTTAGACTCTTGATAAATGGGTAAGACAAGACTGCAAAATTGTTCTGATGGATAAGCACAAATGTTTAAACCCCTTAACACATTAAACCAGTGCAAACTATCTTGACCAACAATAAACAAATTATCTGAAAATTATTAATGTTTATATTGAAGGAGCTTTACTTAAATTTTTGAAACATTTATATTTATTATATATGCAACATACACTTTCATAGTACTTAAGGTATACTATTCACTAGGATTAATTTCGCAATTTCTGCAATAAAGATTATGCATAAAAGTTTAGAGATCAAATCTTCAGGCTGTCTACAAATACTGAAGTATGGCAATAGCATCTCTTAGAGCAGAAATGTTGTGATATGCATGTGAACTAGTATTGCCACAAAGTTATAATTTGTGAACAGTCATTTTGCATTTCTGACAGTTTCCTACCCTAACTCAATGAAGAACAAGCTTATCTATGATGAATCCTCTCCCATCATGAAAGAAAAATCGTATCTTTTTTATGTAACTATTTCTCTCAGCTTAATTCAGCTACAGGGAGTGAAGTAGTTCACAAATCTATTATATTTTCAAAAATTGTATAGTTTAGCCATTAAGGCATCAGAGCTAAAAACTAGTGTTTGTGACAGATAACATATTTCTCAATTTGATCACAATAATCCTTTTTCTAAAAACATGAAAAAGACCTATTATCATCAATTTGATGGATTGTTCAAATCCAGTAGAAACAAATCGAATTTGAAAATCATATACAGTATTATATTTTACTTTGTAGATATGATTATAAGCTGAAAAAAGCATATTATTTTTTCTTGGATCATTGCAAACCAGTGTATCGCAGGGATGAAGTTTAAGAGAAATAAATGTAATATGGAGATGGATGTAAACGCTGCAAAACAAAGTTCTGCCTCTGCAGCCTTATCCTCCCACTCCAGCCTGTGGATCAGCCAGGCACATTAAATGCTAATGGAAATTTCAACACAAGAACATCTTATAAACGGCAGCTTCCAGATGACTGTTAGTGGGTGTAACTCTGCTGGGCAGATGATGCATAACTCACTGATTTTTTACCTAAAGCAAGCATCAAATGTTTAAAATTTACAAAGACACAAACGCACCTTTGTGACAGAAACTGCCCGGAACACGCTGTCTGTGACAAAGGAAACAGTGCTGCTTTCCATTTTAGATTAGTGAGTTACAATCAGTTCACAATAAACTGAATCAACCATTGAAAAATACTAAATAGAAAAGTCAGCTCAGATCCGCTCCTCATTTTTCTGAGAAGCTTTTTATGCAGGATATCCATTTATAAATAGCTTAAATCTTGTGCTAAATGTAAATACACATAATTAGGGCTTGCTTCCCCCTCAATCTATGTAGGGAAGAGTTACACAAGTCATCCAAAATGCTGCCAAAACCCGTCTTTTCTACCAGCCTGGCACATTCTCTCTGTGCCCTGCATATCACTGGTAAAGAGCAGAGTGTTTTAGGGTGCTTGAGTAAATTCCATGAGAATGTGTGCATATCTTCCATCCCTTAGCATGTCACCTAAACAGGGTTTGGAAGGGAAAAGAAATGCTAATGTAATATGCTTAATGGCATCATCATGTAACCAGCCAGACATGGGGCCAGGCTATGCATGGTGGGCACTGTACAGAGCAGGAAAGAGCCTGAACTCCAAACACCTGGGAACCTAAACAGGTGAGAAAAGATGCAGCATTCTTCCTTCACAAGAAGAGAATTCAGAAGGATTGAATAATTTGAATTAACTACTAAAAGACTAAACCAGAGACTGAGCCTAGAACTCCAATGAGTAGACCAAAGCCTTATTACAAGGACATCTTTCTCTTCTAATTCCCCTCTGGTCTTACTCAGATAAATTAATTAGCAGATAAAATGCAATCCGTTAAATAGTTCCCTGACCATTTTGCCAGAAAATAAACTACATTTCTTCAATTTCTATACATAAAATTGTCATAGATTAGTTTCTAGATTTTCACTGATTTCAGTGAGAAGTTTCAAATGACCCAGGATGATCTTAATAAATGAAATCACATTAAGTTTAGACATTTAACTAATATCACAGTCAATCAAAAATTAACTTTAAAGGCTTGAGAATAAACGTTGAACTTTTTTTTAACAGACTATAAAGTCTAGTCTATAAAGACTAGAACTTCTTATAGTACATCAGACCACTATAATCACTAAGCGACTACACACCATCTCCTTCCAGTGCCGGTTTAAAGGCTAGTGAATGAGAACACATAGCTAATGAATATCAACTTCTCATCCCAAGTGATGAACTAAAAACAAACAAGTATTTTAATATCAAAATTTATAAGATTGGTGGTAATTCTTGAACATTAGTATCCTTCTATCCTGTCTCAACACACAAGTAAATACCCACCAGAGTTCACTTTGGAAGTTATGTGCGTCACGTCTATTTTCTTGGATTTGACCAAAGGTGAAGACCGCGTGGAAGAACTTCGTAAAGAGCTTTTTTTGCGATCGGAAGCTTTGCTTATTTTAGAAAGAGGTGCAAAGATACCTGGAGAGAAAATCGGATGTGCCAAAAAAAAAATCAGGAGTAAAAATAATGTAACAAAACTTTCCAGCTACTATCTCTTACACCATTAAGTTTGGGTTTTGTTCAGCTTGTTATGCTGCTGAAGCACTTGCAGGGTAGGAAGAACTACCTCAAAGGAACAGTGAAACCAAGAGACTTATCAAGAAACTTGAACAGAGTAATTCAGGAAGGCAGTAAAACTATCGATTAGAATCTCCTTTTTGTCCTAATAGTAACATTCAGTCTCCACTGTTACAAAATGCAAGACTTTGTATATCTGTGAAATACCAATTGAAATACCTCAAACTGGAAGTTAGAAAACAGCTACAAGTGTGAGCCTCTTAAATTAAAAGGAAGACAAAACAGGTAAAGAAACATGGGCCATTACTGTTACAACACAAACAAATAGCGTCAACAATACAGATGGGAAAACAAGAAAGACTATTACCTTACACTTTCAAAGAAGTAACAGGAAATTTTGACTAGTTGGTTGTTTGAGTCGTTTTGCAAATAGTTGCAGCTAAAAAACTACACGCAGCTAAAAGAATCAATAAAACAAACAAAGCAAGCACTACAAAGAAGAAAAGAAACACAATCCATTATCTGTATTTATTCTCTCATATCTTCCAATACTTTTTTTAAATTCAGGTTTCAAAATAATTTAAAGAAAAATATTGAAGGTCATACCGCATTTCGGTGCACACTTGAAGTATTGGACTTTTCCAACGCTTCCATTGTTCTTTCCTTCTGGTTCATCCAGCTCCACGCCAGCCCACTGGCCACTGGCAAATTCTGTTGTGCCACAAAATCTTAATGTACCAACCTAAAGCAAAAGCATCAACATAGAATGACTTTGCTAAAAACTTATTGTCCACGAGGACATAGTCTAGACTACAAAGAAGAAAGCAAGTCACCACCAAGCTTTCAACCAGAACAGAGAAACGCAAACATAACAATCTCCCTTGATTATTGACATTCCTATCTTTGGATGCCAGCCACTGCATGTTCCAAAACGCATTAGTTTTTCTGCATATATTTTTGTATCAAACAAATGCAGAGGTTATTGACAGATCTCATAACAGGCAACAATGAGACACCACTACTGTACAATACAGCTCCAAGTCAGTAAGATACAGCAGTATATGTCTAACTAGAAGTTTTACTTCCAGTGCCTTCCACGACAATAGTTCCAGAATCACAACTGGGTGTCTTGCTGAACTGGACATTCCATGGAAATACTAGATTAAAAACTCCATAAATATATATTTGTGTGTATAAATATAAACACATATGTATTCTTATATATATTGCAAAGGTTAAAGGGTAAACTTCAGAGCATACTTAATTTTTTTCTTTGGAAAACATTCAAAAATCTTTTATTCCATCTGTATGATGGAAAAAAATTTAAAAAGGCAGGAAATGTTCTAACATTTTTTGCTGTTGCAATATATACTATATAGACTCTGAACAGATAAGTATATCAAGAATATCAAGACAGACCAGTCCTGCCAGTGGGCCTCAGTCTCCACAAATATGCATTATAAGCTCACACACTTCATCCAAACGGAGGAGGAATAACTAACAGAGGTGCATTTAGCACAGATTTAAATTCATTTTTATATTTGATTTTTAAATTAGTTTTAGTAATAAAAACCTTTGATCTTTCAGTTGCTCAGTTTTCATTTACCTCATGTGACCTTAATACTATTAGTTCACTTTTACCATGACTGCACTGTCCAATCCACCCTCAGATATTACAAAGACAGAAACCCTTTATTTTCTTTACTACAAAAACTTCCAGTTACTCTTTCTTAATGTTCTGTAAAGAAATAAAAACGTGATCCGGACCCTATTCTTCTTTTACTCTGAAGGTCTCTTTTAAACTTGATTGTTATAGGCAAGTACATCACACTAATCTAGACCTAGATGTTTTCAGGCCCAAGTACAAGCACAGATCAAATTCAGCCAGAGGAAGCCTGGCCAAGCGGCCCAACAGATTCCTCTACTCTCCAGGCACCAGCCAAAGGGCACGTACTGGGCAGAGGAACAAGAGCAGCAGGCATCTGAAACAGGAGATGGAGTTGGCAAAGCTGACGCTCCAATTTTGCACAAGCCCTAGGACTTGTGCAAGCAAGGAGCAAAGGATATCTCGCACAGGAGAAACGGGCCAGGAACAGGAGGAAGTTTTCTCCCAGCTGTTAGTTTCCCTGCACTTGCATTTTCATTGAATGTCGGTTTGATAAGATATAATCTAGCAACAGCAGGAGCCTGTGAAGCTGAAGGGACCTCAAATCACATACACAAACACGTGCTTACACAGCTTCCTACCCTGTAAGACAACTAGAATGACAGGCACAGTAGGAATCGAGAGAGGAATCCATTTTCCCTCTGGCATCTGCTGTGCATGGCTTTCAAGCTTCATTACAGCTGATACGTTAGGAGACTGCAGAAGCAGGAATGAGCACAGGAATCCGTAAATATTGCTCGTAAAAATACTGCCATCCCAGCGCCCTCATCCCCGCTCCTGTATTCCGGAAATGAGAACTGATCCAAGAGGACATCAAGAATCGGGCACCATTTTCATCATCCTGTTCACACTTTTGCTCTACCCTGCATTTGTGAGTATAAAAGGGGAGGGGAAGACAGGGCTGAGATCCACATATTCATTTGGACAAATGGAGAAAGGGAGTGGGAAACAATGTGGGAGTAATGCAGAACCACTCCTCACATACAAAGACAGGAAGAGAGGAAAGCAGAGGTGGAAAAGGAAGACCAAAAAGCACAATCATAGTTTTGGTTCCCTTAAAAAAACTGGAAAGCCCTGCTGGCCTTTGCCAACAGAAAAACAGCCTCCAACAACTTCTTAAAACCACTGTAATAGTATATTCAATTAAAAAAAAAAAAAAAAAGTAACAACCAACCAAACCCAGGAAGCTTTATCTATACACAGTAAGCACATTACAGTACAAACAGTACCATGGGCTTTACTTGGAGAAAAAAAATACAGAAGAGGACTAATTTCTTCCCTTTTGTGCTATAAAGCCTCCATTAACTCGCAATTACATTATCTCCTCTTGCTTTCAGTGTGCAATGACTTTCTGTAAAAGAAACTTCCATGAACTTCTACTGCCTTTAAAGAATAAGCGCCTTCCTGTATGTACTTCAGTTAGAATGCATTCTGCATAGTTACTGATTCCTTTACTTTTCCTTACCCAGTTTCAAGAACACACCAAATGACAATACAGAACGGAAGCTGCTTCGTGCTCTCGGTGTGGTTCACTGTAGAACACTTCAGTTGTGACAATTACAAATCTGAAGTTAGACTAGAAAACTTATTAAAGCTACTCAAACAAATTTTGCTCACAAATGCCTTCTGTATTTACCAGAAAAATATTTGAAATCTTCAAAAGAGTTCTGGCATTCCTAATTCATTTCAGAGCCCTTGCCATCAGAACAAATAAAAGGTGTGACTACTAACTGCAATATCAATGTTACATTTTGCAAATACATTTTTTAAAATGTGTCTAGCAAAGTAGCTTCTTAAAAGCTATTCACATTGGAGCTGTACCAGAATTAGCTACATTCTTACACTCGCACAGAATCACGTATTATAACAACGCTGTTGGCACAGCATTGCTTCAAAGATTTTAGCTGCATTGCACCAGTGAAATTGGGTTACTACAGCAGAAGCAGAATCAAAGTTTTCTTTTACTGCCTTCTGGAAACTATCAGGGGTAATTCACAAATGCATACTCAGGACTGAAAGCTGGGTAACTCACAAAGTCATCTGTAAATTTTACCATCATTTTGATGTGACACCAAAAATGTTAATAAAATCTGAGCCACATTGATGTACTACAGAAGACTGTTAAAAAAATGTTTACAGATACAAAATGCAGTCTGTGCCCTTCAAAACGGCTTTTCATAGTAGTGACTGTAACAAATAACTGTTCAGCTTATTACTATCTGTAACTAGATCCTTACTGCCATACAGAGTTCATACCTTCCATAAAGTATTTTACACCCTCAAATTTGAGGTATGTCTCCAAAGGGGTAAATAAATTGACTGTCTAGAAATCGTGAAGGTAGTATCAGGCTGGTTATCATACCTTCTGTCCTGCAATAACAACACGATCTCCCAGTTTCAGGCCAAGTGATAAAAGCATGGCCTTGCCAGTGACGTGATCGTAGTTTGGAATCATGGCTTTTGAAATGTCACGAGAGAGGCACTGCATCCAGCAATATCTGCTTGATTTCTTTTGCGCTGGCTGCTGCATCTGCCATTTCCAGGGGCATATCCACTGGATCAGGCACCACATCCGCTGGAATCTGCCCTTTGTCATTCTGTAGAAACATAACATAGCATAGGACTTTGTTTTGTGACAAGATAGACCTGGTTAGCAAAACTATAGTAGCTTATGAAGTTCATTAGATATTTGATAATATAAACAGTTATAAAAGCATCCACATTTTCACAGAAGGATACCAAAACAGCCTTAGATATACAAACTAGCATTTACAGTGACTTATTTTCAAAAGTGCTAAGTTACCGAAATTTTACTTTAAAGAACATTATTGCTACTCAGAACACATGAAAAGCACACCTGTATGTATACATGTAACTTAACATAGATTTAGAAAAGTAAACAAGAATTCTAGTCTGTAATACCAATACTGTAATGCCAATACTTCCCAAAGAATTTAGTTTTACTCAGTGTATAGCTTATTCCTTGATGAGGCTTATTCCAAGTGTAAGAATTTAATTAATACATATTGCATGCACAGACTATACAAAGTTGATATCTCATATAAATACTTGAATAAAGCTGTTCAGATTTAGACATAGACTATTGTGTCAGAGATGAATGAAGGAGAGAGTCCTTTGCAAACACTTCCCATTCCCAGCAGGCAGTGACTGTGACTCCCCTGTGTCCCAGGTGAGACTGGCCCTTGGCCAGAGCTGCTGGAGTACCAGCTCACCTGGAGACAACTCGAACTCCAGGCCACAGCCAGACTGCAAGTGCAGTGTTGGGCTGCCAGGCTGCTATGATGGCAAGTTCTGCCCGCAATCTCTTCAGCGAAGGCATTAGTAACAGATCTTCACCTATCTGCCAATTTTCACAGTCTGTGGAAACATAATTATCTTGGTCTTCCAAATTTGTCTCAGCTGAGCCCCTGGATTCAGAAATTACCAGAAACCCAATGAGGGAATGACATAGAGTAAGACTCTGTTTGCTTTGCTCCCTTAAAAAACAGACTGAAAGCTCAACCTTCCCTGAGCCCCTATAAATCTCCCTGTCTCATCCTTAGAAAACTATCATCCTTACTCAGCATTTACACTGCTGTCCTCATATGAGCAAGCTCTACACACTGTCTCTGGTCAGAGCTTTATCATGGGATTGAAGAATCAAATACCTATCATTTTCTAAAAATCTACAGTCATTCCATAAGTAAAAGTTCAGCCCCATTCAAGTCACAGTACCTTAAAACCACGATATAGCCAGGTTAAGGTTGAGCTGGCAGCTTGTTTTGAGTTTTTAGTCATCACATGAGCGATTGTTTCAGTCACACCAGTCCTACAAATCTTTGTGTTACCACAGGGCACGGGACCGAGCACAGGCAAGGCAGCAAAAGTGGGCACCATGGCACCAGACTGGTTTTCTCAAGGGCAGCTTCACCAGCTCAGGCTTGTGCAACTACAAACCAGCACTCCCTGGGACAACAGCCTTTCAAACATACAGCTGCCATGGAATTTGAAACATGTACATGCACTCAATAGTAACGAAACAAAGGAGAAAAACAGCATTTTTAAATTATCTAGATTGAATTATCATGAAGAACTACTGTATGAACAATGATGTTCCAGAAGATTTCATACCATCAGTGATACATAAAATAATGGCTTTTGAGTAGCTTTAAAACAACCATGATTTCTCATTTAAAAAAAAAAAAAGAAGAAAACGGAGAACTGAAATAATGCCTATGCTAAAAAAAAACAAAACACCAAAAAACAACAACAACAAAAACCCACAACACTAAAAGCCAAGATTTGTGGCTACACACACAGCAGCATTTTATACTATGACTCACGCCAATTATTTGGTTAGTAAGTGAAGCAGTTAATGTTTCTTCATTACCAGTTACTTATGCTAAGACTAAGTCCACTGCTAAGCGATACACTGCGTTTCTGGAAGTCACAGAGTGCACTGCTGTATTTCTGAAAGATCCACCACTGCTGTGACAACCGTTGCAAGACACAAAGGAGTATTAACAAATGAAAGTCCAAGCAACAAACAGAAGAACACCTTGACAGCTATTTGAACTACTGAACTAGACCATGACACAAAGCCAAACTTCAACACAAGAGTATGAGAAAGCATACGAAATCCTCCACTATGAGTTACAAATAATTTTTCTGAGGCACTATCACTCCATGTAACATACTTTCAGCTAACCAAAACCCCACACGGACTGTTCAGTCTATCCACTTATTCACTTTTTGGTGAATCTACAGCCTAACTCCTTACCCTAAAGGCAGGATTTGCTCCATGTTCCAGCAAGCACTTGACAGCTCCTGTACACAGGTTAAATGCAGCAATATGCAAAGCTGTTCCAAAATCAAAATCACTACAGGTGGCATCCACATCTGCAATTAAACATCACATGTGAGGTATGTAAGTGTTATGTGAACATTTCACTCTACAGATTGTTTGAGAGGACATTAATTTATTACAGTTTATGCTAACATGTATACAGATACCATTAGTTATGTACCAAATGCATATAGGAAGTGATTCTACATAGAATATCAACTTTAACTGCATCTGTTTATTCACACCATGAATCAATCTGGAAGATGAGCATTTCCTTTCATTCATTTTATAATACTGATGACTTAACTGCAAAAATGTTGCTATCAAGATACCCAATCTACTGTGCCAACATTAACAAGTTAGTAAATTTAGGTTTGCATGTAAATTAGTGTTTCAGAAAATATTTCTATTTTATTGTTTCTAGGTATCAAATTTTAAAATGAGAGGCATCTTCAACCAGTTGTTTTCCTTTGTGAGCAGGTAGTGGGGCAAGCAAAAGCTTACTACACCTCTGCTTTACATTGATTTAGTTACTAATGGCCAAGAACAAAGTAAGAGCTAGCAATTTTTATAATTCGTTTTCAAAGAATTGCATTCTGAAAGGTCTTGCACTGATAGTTTGGAAAATAGAGCACTGTATTTGTCTAGAAGATATTTAGCATACTACTTATTTCCATCAATTGTTTCCAATGTATCTTTCAATCTGCTATGAAGTTATTACTGTTCTATAAGATTGAAGTTTTAATGCCTATTTAGTCTTTGGCTCCTCTCCTAAACTATGCAAGAGATGCCAATTTGAGTCAATTATGTATATGACCATTTATTAAAAATGCCAACTGATTTAATACACAACCCAAAAGCCAACAAGTATTAGACATAATGTTCCAATTTGAAATACTGGTGAGGAACATAAAACTTTCTACCTCAGGGTTGTACAGTCTCCTGGTATTTTCCAGTTACAGTCTCCATCACAAATAGCACTAGCCTTTCTCACAGTGTGACAAAGTATATCCCAACTGTATCAACATCCTTATATAGCTATACTAAATTAATATTTTGAGGGCAAATAAAGCATCAACATATATAGAAGACAGATAATTACATCTGTGTATATATATGTCAACCTTATATACTAGAAAAGATTGATTCTGAATTTTATAACGATCAAAGGTAAATTTTTAACAGTTTTACAGTTGCACCAGTATGAACACAAACTTAGCTATTTTAAATTTAATTGGCACATGCACAAAAAAGACTGCATTGACATCACAGCTACGTATGCAAATGTACCTTTTACAGATCAAATGTCAAATAACTATTGCCAGTTTAAAACTCAGTAGAAGCTGTGCAGTTGTAAACAACCACTGGAAACTTCCATGTTTGATAAGGCTATCAAAGCATTTTCTGCACACATAGGAGGAACCAGTTTGCAGAGATGCTGATCAGTAACATCAGCTGAGTCAGCAACAGCTGTACATACTCCTATTTTTAAAAGTAACTGATATATAGGTTTATGGGTTTGTTTTTTTCAAATTAGACTACTATGACTTCCTCAGACTTGCAAGCTTCACACTTGGAGTTTGTAAACCCTGTTTTCTTACACCTTTGTTCTATGTCTAAGTTGGCATAGTCCATGTGACAAAAAGAAACACATATATATCAAATGTTATCCAGTAACTATGCCCAAACTATCTATGGAATATTAATATGCAGCAATAGTCTGTCATTAGCAACCCATGCAGGTTACAGTCACTCCATAATGGTACCACACAACATTTCTAATTCTTAAGCTTTTAACAATTTTTCTATTTAAAACCTTTAAAAATCTAAGATCAAATTAGCTCTCTATTCTAACCATCGAGGAGTAAATCTGTATAAAGAATTTAACTGCAGAATGTCATAAAGGACATAGTTTAGCGGTAAATGAAAAGGAAACATCTGTGGTACCAGCTGTTTCACAATGGGTGCCTCAGAGTCAGTACAGCACTGTCTTGAGGAGCTATTTATACATCAACCATTTTTTCTCCAGTTCAGCATGAATCCACCCAAGGCACTTTTGCCTTCTCTGTACATGCTCCCTTCTCTGAAAACTGCCTGATGTAGCATGGAGCTAAGATTATTCTTTCTGTTAATTCAGACCATCCATTGTTTCCATGTCACAGCTAGGGCAAATCATTTGATGCATTTTCTGAGACTTAAAATAAAAAAAAAAAAAAAAATCATCTGCTGATCCAAGAGTTACCAACAAGCAAAGCATTTAACCAGAGTAGTTTCCTTGGAAATCTGAGCAAATCCTCATCCCTTCTGTAGGCACTGCACAGGAGACGAGAACACCAAACGCAAGTGAGGACTGAAAGAAGAATTAATCTGCTGATGCAAATTATGGAGACCAGACTATTGAAATGTGATGTTGCTTCGTCTTTTGTTACCAACCTGCACATTACCTCCTAAGCACATCACACCAATAACAGCTCTGTTTAACAATTATTTCCATGATGACTCGCAACACGGTAAGCAACCCTTGTGTACTCCAAAAACCTACCACCTTTTCAGAATTTTGAGACAGTCTTTAGCTTCAACTAGTAAAAAAGGGAATTAATCATTTTGCAAAATAGCACAATCAGAAGGATATTCATTGGAACAAAGAAACATTTGTACAATTTTAGTATTAAAATTGCTTACTGGTTTTGATATTTGACAAAAGTAGGAACTAATGGTTCTGGTTCAGAACCATTTCTGTATTTCCATTTGCATTAGTGTAAATAGGACTCCAATTACCAATCCTTTATATTATCATCCTAAAAGTTACCATTTATTTATGCCAAACACTAAAGTCAAACTGTTTCTTACACATGACCTTCTAGATAGCCAAGATGTGGGAAAAATGAGCATGTCAAAGTTGCTTCGGTCACTAGTTTGCCACGTATCATTGCCAAATTCCCACTTCTCCTTTACCCTTCTCCCAGCATTTCAAACATACTCCTCAATGTTTAAGGCATCTTAAAAACCCTAAGAATTCACCAGAATACTTACATCATCGTTTTTCTGCATACATTCTTGTAGTCCTCAACAGCTTAGAATTAACCTGTTTGCTTTCCATTCTATTAGATATTTCTCTATCATCTTTTACAAAGCTCAAGTTTATCAACTTCAAAAAACAGCAATGGAATCAGTGCATTAAACCACAACAAAAAATAATGGTAGGAGAAAATGAACCAATGAAGCTGACTAAAAGAACAAGAAATATTTATATAATATAATGGGTAAACAAACCCCACTCTTAAAGACCACTATCCACCAGCTTAGGCTCAACACAGTAACAAAATACAGACAACTACCTGAAAGAAAAAGGAACAATGCCTACCTTTTGGCTTTGCATTTTTCAAAATAACTCTAATAAGTTCTGGAACATCAAAGTAGGCAGCATAATGCAAGGCATTCATATTTGTCCAGCGGCTGCGTAAACTGCTATCAGCACCCAAATCAATAAGCTGCGTCGCAAATTTTACAGCGGTTTCAACATCACCTACAAAGCAAATTTCATAAAATGTGCATCAGGGATTTATTTAAATGGCATCAAAAATATGCACATGCTTACGTGTAACCATAATGTACATTAAACCCCTAAGGCTCATAGCAGAACACTTACTAGTAGATGTCTTTCTTCTTAAGATTAGGACATAGGAAAGCTTTGCCTTTTATCATGAAGGGCTGAAATGTCTACTATAGTATATAGCAACACTACCTGTTTATCTCTAACGTAAATAACATGTCACCCATCAAAAACAGGGATTTTAGTATCTGATAGAAGAAAAAAAAATTACACTTCACAATACTGAAGTTTATGTTAACAGACCTGCTGCCCCCAGAAAAGCAAACCTCTGTCAGACCTCACTCAGAAACTTAGTTCAAATTCAGAGAACTGGGTTTCGGTCAACAAAAGAGTAGCACAACATAGAAAAGCTAATCGATGTGTTCAAACAGAATTAAATACACTCTTATTCCAGTACTTACGATCATAATAATGCAAATGAAGTTTATTGTTTTCTTCTGACATGATCAGGGTGAAACAAAAAAAAAAAAAGGAAAGCCAGTCACCTAAATGTTCTGGTTTCACTGACGTAAGAAAACTGTCGATAGCTTAGTTCACAGTTTGCACCTCAGTCTGAAGCAGCCTTTGCTGCATTAAATATATGTTTCTGTTGATAACATTGTTTGCAATACCTATACCACTAACTCAACTTACTCCCAACTGCCACAGCCATAACCACACCACAGTTCTGTATCTTCCTTTCTGATGGCCACTAGAAGGGATAAAACCAATCACTAAAAAAAAATCTACTGCAAGGAAAAATTCAGTAATAGTTGATGGGATTAGCCTTTGTCAGGGTTTTTACATATATAATGATGTTTCTTTACTCACCAATACCATGAGCCCCTGATTTGCAAGTGTAATGCAAAAGAGTCATGTCGGTCAGTCCATCTCTGTCATTCACATTGCAACCCCTTTTAATGATCTGAGAAACAAGTGGAAAACAAACACATTTTAGCTCCAGCATATCACTGACATCAGTATTATTTAGTAAGTTATTTCACATATATGGACTCCTGGATTCATTTCAACAGCTAATAAAAAAGAAGCCTGTCAGAATAGAGTCTAACTGCAGAACTGAGCAACATGCACAAATGTAATAAATAGTATTATGTGGATATCATTAACCTTCATTGTTTACAGAATTTAAAGTTTCTTTATATTATTACTTCTAACATACATTTCACATGCTGAAAAGTTAACTGCTTAACTGAACAACAGGAAAACAACATCATTTATCAAGTCTTTCTGCTTGCTCTTTGGTCTCTCAAAAATTCCTGCCTCCCTCCGCTCCTCCCCCCTACCCCCCCCCCCCAAAAAGCCCCCAGTTATACTATGGCAGGAAGAATCTTTGCCATACTTCCCACCTGGCTAGAAAAGCCTGCAATCCAGAAGAAAAATAGGAAAGTAGGATGGAATTACTAGAAACAAGACGCCTTCTCAAAGCAGCCTACTGCAGGTTGCAAAAAGATTTCAGATCCTACCTCATTTTGTGCCTTGGAAACATTGCCTTTAAGGTCAGACCTCACTGTAAGGTCAGACATTGGAGTTTATGATTGCTGCTAAGTATGAAACTGAAACACCAAGGTGAAGGGTGTCTAAATAACTGCTTTGAGAAGAAACATTGTTTCTATATTCCGTGATTCTGTGATTCTACCACCAATCCATATGCACTGATTTTTCACCCAGCATCTTTCCCTTTTCCAAACGAACGCTGACAACATGTGCAATACAAGGCACTGATCACTAAGTACTTGTTACATGGCAGAAATTGTATCTGCATTTATGATTAGTTCTGCTTCTCCCTGAACTGTTTGTATTTGTTGTCACCATAATACTTTAACACTGAAAGCATTCAAGGATCTCCATTTATACCTCACCTCATTCCCAATAATATCAATGTTCTGCTGGACCTGTGGAACCCATTGCCTTAAGATAGCAAACAATTCAGAAACTGATGTTTTGGGGTTGAAAAGTATTTCTTGGCATGCTGCATCATTGGGATCAAAGAAGGAAAACTCTGTTAAAAAAAAAAAAAAAAAAAAGGAATCATTATGTACAATCATAAGTTTTAACATGCTTCTAACGTTTCAAACCCAGGGGCAAAGAAGAGCAGAGAGAGTCACTTTACTACAAGTCACAGTGGAAAAATCAGAATATTGAATTAATTTAGAAAACTGTGTTTAGCATCTGGTCTATTTTTTTCTTTAATACTAACATTTATCTTGTACTTCTGAAAAAGCTGTGAATTAGCCACCAATACAATGGTACTGCAAGACTGATTTTAAGTTTAGGCAAGGACCAAGAGAGATGTACAATGATTATGCTAATATTCTTCCTTCAAGCTAGCAAAGGACTGCTGGTTCTAATCTGTTGCCTAGCACAGACAAGCCTCTTGATCTCTCAGTGATTATGTGTACATGATTTCTCCATATGCTGCAAAACATGTATTTTCCCCCTTCTTCCATCACAATTTACATAAAGCATACCAAAATATAAACATGTGCACAAATCAGGAAAGCATTCCATGGCTTCCAGTATTTTCAGGTATTTCATGAATCTATCAATCCCAGTTGGTGGCAGCTGCAGGTAACAAACACCTTCAAAAATGAAGCCAAACCAAGAATGGAAAAAAGATGTATTTTTAAGATTTTAAGCCTCACGTTGCTGAAGGCAACCCAAAGTATAGGTGTAAAAAACACCTTATTATTAAAGTATAGTATTTCATGTTACTTACAGGTGTATGTGTGTGCATGTATATACACATACTGTATTTTAAATTTGTGGAATTTCTTCAAACTCTGGAAAATTGTATGAAAGAATCTGGATAGCAATGGCTATTAGGAGAGGGAATGGAAGCAGAACCTACTGTCATCAGCAAATTACTGAATCATGGAAAACAATGAACTTCTGGCTCCACTGCAGCTATCAGGGAGTTGCCTTTTAAAAAGGTTTCAAATAAATGTACAATGTCAGCTTGCATCAATCGCAGATAAAAGGCTCTCAGAACAGACATACAGGTTAAGTAAAACAGAGCATCAACCATCTGGGTGTATGACATGATATAAACTACCTCTAGATGAGTCATCATTACCTTCCCTCAAAAAGAGCATATCATACTTCTAGCTTGGATTAACAGATAAAAGCACATATGGTGCTCACTTCCTGGCTGTCTTGAGTTTGCATTGCCTTGATCCAACGAGGATGAAAAAGGACAACTTCACTGATATTTAGCATGAATTTTTACCTGTACCTAGCACACCAAAATAAAAAAAAGCAAACCCCTTATCTCCCAGCACTACACAAAACATGTTTCTTACCTACATCCCATGCATTGACACAGATCTACTGATGTATTTACTGATATGTAACTTCTGCATAAACCACAGTTGATCTCATTCTGACAGCTATGAAGTAAACAGACAACTAGCCAACAAAATCAATGATCTTCCCCAACATGCGTGATTTTTTAGTCTACCAGGAAGCTTTCTAGCTATGAACCTGAAGCAAATTATATATCAGAAAGCAACTCTTAATAGACTGTTACAACCAGCATGCTAGAGTAAAAACCTGAGAATATATTAAGTATTAATAACGATCATCCTAAGTGCTTAACAGGTGATCAGCTGTAGTGTTTGCAAACCAAGAAATGCTACAGAAAATCTGTTAAAACAATAAGTTCCACAAAAGGACAGTGGCATCTAGAATACTTTAAAACACTGCCTTCTTGACCTGTATCTTTCCCATGCATTGATTACAGTGCTCAACTGTATTAAGGAAAAATAAATGCACTTAATGTAACGACCAAGAATCTTTGTCTGTTGTGGTTTAACCTTCTTTACCCCGATTCCATAATATTACTGTTACACAGGTTACAGTAACCTCCTATAAAACGAAATTTTTTTTATTCAGTAAGTAGGCATAGACTGAGCAGGTCTGATAGCAAGTGATATTGCGGTGGTATTAGGAGACATCACAACACATAATGGCTAAAGAAGGATGAATGGAGAATTTTTCTAAGGGATAAGAAAACAGAATGGAATAAATCACAGCAGTAGTTACAGTAGAATAGGAAAGACAAGTTATGAGAACACGGCTGAACCATGTAAAAACACGTGTTCATGTACTAAAATATATCCTACGGAACTGTTAAATTTCCAACCTGTGCTAACTCATCAAATGGGTCTCAAGAACACTGAGTCTGTCAAAGACAGAACATTACATTATGTGTATTTATTTTTCCTGAATACAGTTGATTGTTGTAATCAATGCATGGGAAAAACAGAGGTGGAGACTAATTTTGAAGCTATATAGATGCTATTAACATCTTCTGCAACATTCAAAGACATTAAAATTGTAGCTATCTATGAAGATCCTTACAGTGATATTTAATGTTTTAATTTTTAATTAAATTTTATAATAATTTATACATGTTTTAAATTTTATAATAATTTATACATGTGAAGACAATTCAACATTATTTCAAAAGCTGATCACTGATACTTGCTATCGTTATCTGTAAACACTCATTTCACAGTCCTTACCACCACAAACACCTACACTTCCAAGAGAAATATTCCCCTATAGTGTATTGCTTGCACACTGAAACTACGAAAGTCTAACTCTAGAGATTTTAAATGTGATGTAGACGCTTAACTACATTTAAATACTGCAATTTAACATTTAACACAATATCCAGCTCCACATCAAAATGTAAAAAACCTACGAACATCTGACCACACACAGAGAAGAAACAGTATGAAGGAAAAGATAGTATATTTTAAATGTATGCAATCAAAACAACAGAAAAAGCACAGGTCTTCATATTTAATTTCCTTTAAAAAAGAATAGAGAATTCATTTAACAAGCAGTAAACTTTTTCTGAAAATAAGGAATAAATTAAGAGTTGAGAGTTTTTCTTACAATTCATTATTCAAATATATTGTCTGATGATCACATTCATTTTCTCTTAAAAGCACATACCACAGTCTGAAGGCATTGGTGCAGCAGCAACAGAAAAAGTAACAGAAGTTTCAGAATTTGGGAATAAGAACCGTTCTCTTTCAAAGAGGGAATCTCCTTCCAAGGAGGGTTCTGGGAGATCCTCTATGGTCATCTTCTAGAAAGCCACTTTAGGAGGAAAAAAAATAAATAACCTCATTAGAAATACTTTGGAACAGTCCTATTGGAGTAAGATACAATGTGCAATGAGACTAAAATATTTTCTTTTTGCAAACATAAAATAATACTATTGTATTCTTACAAACAAAGGAAGTTAATTAGTAAATTTAGCAGAGTATGGTGTTAAGGATAGCCAGCTTCTAGTTTTGACTTGGTCACTAAACTTGCATGTTATTAATGGAAAACATTATATTTCTCCCCAGTTTACCACTTGAGCAGTCATGAAAATAGTAATGCTATAATTAGCAAGGACACAGTGATGATAAATAGATTGTTACATTTTATAGCTTTATGAAAATGTGAAGCTCAAGTACCCTTCCTCATACTCTGCATGTATATTCCTTTCCTTCACCGTGAGGAAGCACAAGCTACCAGCTACCGCCTTCTACTCTTTTAAAGTTCTCACCACTTTAATCTTCCCACACAAAGCTGCAGACAATTCATCACCGAGTGATTCACTCCTGGACTCTCAATTCCATATCAGCTCCTTTCCCAGCTTCTCCCTTCTATGTTTTAAAATAGCACACTTACCACAGTGTTGTAACCTCCACCCTGATGTTGTTTCTAGACAACTTTTCCTGCCTTAGCGCAATCTAGGAGACAGAAGAAAGATTAAATGGCTGTACAAAGTCATACTGACATTTTCCTAACAACCAGGTCAAGTGACATTCTAGTTATGGTTCACTTACTAAGACCAGATTAGAGCTGGTTACCACTTGCAAGACATCTAGTCAGGCAAATTCAGTAACAAATAATAAAAACATTATTCTTAATAGAAACAGGCGTTATTGTCCTATCAGAGACTATAGCTTACAATTGAAAAACTGGAATTCTGCATCTTGAATTTTCATGGTTAAATACTCAGGGTAAAAGCAATGCTTCTACTAGACAACCTACATTTTTATTCTGGAGATTGCTATATAGCACTCTCTACTCAGGAATTTGTTTAGCCAGTTCGCGTGACAGAAATAATTCATGGAGCTTTAAGGTATATTTGGTTTTATTATCTTTAACCTATACACATGAGTAAACAGGCAAAAGAAAAAGTAGTCTGTAGTAGACTTATAAGCAGACTCATTTTGGGGGTTATATCCTACACACAAGCAGCTAAGCGAATAGATTTACTCTAACATTTCCCCAAATAAGCTTATCACACTATTTGGGAACCTCTCATAATCTACATTCTAATACAAAAATCATTTTAACAGTGGATTACAGATGCTAAACTTGAAGTAAATAAATGAAAGCCTTCTCTTCTTGGACACCATGAACAGTTCACCCTATCCTCAACTTGGAAAAGAGATCCAGATGAAAACTGCTCATTTTTCTCCAACTAGTTTATTTCTTCAGTCTTATGCAACTGTATAAATGCATGTGCTGGCACACCACTAAGATCAAGAAAGAGGCCATTGGGAAGGGCAGGACTATTTCTTCCCACAGCATTATCAAATTGCTTCAGCTTAAGCATTTTTAGATTCAACAAGGCCAAAAATATTACTAATTATTTCAATTATTATTTTCATCCAGTAAGGAGAAATTAGAGTTTACATTTTGAATGGCTTTATAGTCATCATAAATACGACAGCAACAACTTTCTCATATGAGGGACTAGAAAGTCCCTTAAGCTCCAAGTCACTAAATCTCTTTGGCAGGGCAAGAGAAATACATTTGCTGCCTTCTGGTATTTGTTCAGAGGCTATGGCAAAACAAAACAGAGCAAAGCTTTGTAAAATGCATGAATCCACAACAGTTTTGCACAGGTAGCACATCAGACACTCTCACGAAATGCACGAAGGAACAAGTAATGTGCATGAATGTAGAAGAGATGACAGCTGAACCTGTTAAGTCAGAAAAAGACAGGAAAGCAATTGTAAGCTTTTTAAACAGTGCTGCCAGTGCAACAGTGAGGAAACAAAAGAAACACCATGAAAAGTAGCCAGATCTGATTAAGTCAATGGTAACAGGAAGAGGTGAGATTTGTAAAGTACAATAACAAAAGCTGCAACAACTAGAAATCAACACAGACATGTGAAAATTAATACAAAAAGCTTTGTTTATTGCACACAGAAAAGCAGATTGAACAGAAGAGAATACGTGCATTTGCAAGTATCCAGGGCACCTCTTACTCTAAGGGGCCAGAGGGGAGAATACAACCTGTCATACGAGTGAAAAGAATTCAGCACGCAAGCTACCAAAGCAAAGCAGGCAGGGAAACAAGCCCTGTCATTGGGCTGGTGACATGAAGACCCAAATGCTACAATGCATGTGCCCACCCAACACTGTAAAGAGTGACTTCCCAGGTTCACACCAGTGGCAACACCTCCTGGCCCAAGCATGCACATCCCTCCACCAAAGGATTTTAATTTGGATCCAGAAATAATATTACCATGTCATGACACAGTACTGAACCGTGAAATGTCAAGGCAACATGCTGTGCACCCATGACAACCTCCAGAGCCTGCTAGCTCAGGCACAAGAACATCACAACCAGTTAATGTCACACACGCATACCTAGAAAGGCAAAAGGAAAGTAAAAGGTTGAAAACTATTCCAAAGGAAGGGAAAAAAAACATCATCCTCGAAGTAATGTCTGTTCTGAGCATAAAAAAAACTGCCTGAGGTACTAATAATATCCAAGGTATGTGGACTCAGGTGGGATGTCCTGGTGAAACAGAATGGAAGGTCTTCCAGAAGAGCAGTGATTTCCCTGCATTAGTAGGAGAAGTTTAGACAAACAGCATGAAATGGTTAGAGATACTAAATGAAAGGACAGAAATCTCCTGTTTGCAGTACTGCCAAACTACCACTGAAAGCAGTTTAGCACAGCACAGGGTACCATGCTTACCGTTTGACAGCCATACGTTCTTCTAACTGAACTCAATCTGAAAATGAAAAATATAAAAATTATTGGAAAAAATAAAACAAAACTTAAAGGAGTCATCAAATATGCATGCACTTGTGCTGGCAAGACTGAAGAGTAACTACAGGATTCCTGATATCCACACATTACAGAGAGCTACCACTGCACATATATATTTAAAAAAAAAAAATAGTTGTATAATACAGGATCCAACTTTTTCCTGTGCTCCAGATTCTGCAATACGTGTTACAGCACAAAGTTTTCCTGCAAGTGCTATAAAATGCTAAAGCACTTCAAGGTATTCAATAAAATTGCACTGGGGCTCTGACAGCAGAAGTTGTCATGAACGTGATGTTATTTTTGACAATAAGCACATATAATGGACTACTTATTGTGTACTTATATGCGTTCAAGAACTAAAGCTAAGTTCAGAAAGCAAGACTCCTGCACATACACTATCTGCTGGCTCTATAAAATTTACAGCAGAACAGCAGACACATTACGTATGTACACCCCAGACTGGCTTTTCAGCTGGCGTGCGGGGCCTCTTGCAACACGGCGCTTGGTCTGGAGAAGCTGCCAGCTTCACAGAGCTTCAGAGCGGGCCGCGCTGTTTCTGCCTCTCCGAGCTTCCCTCGGTAGCTCCCGCAGCAAACGCCGGTCCGGCCCGGCCACGGGCTGGTTATCAGAGCGAACCCTGGGAGCGGAGGTTCCGGCCGCGGCCGCCGACTCGCGGGCCGGAACACCCGGTGATAACCTCACCGAGCCACCAGGCCACCGCACCGCCAAACCCCGCTCCCGCCCTGCCCCATGCAACCCGGCCCACCGGGCGGCCCCGGGAGCCGCGCGTGTGCCCGCAGCGGCGGGGGCCAGGGCCGGGCTCGGCCCGCCCGCTGCGGCGGCCCCCGCACCACCACCCTGCCCCCACTCCGCACGGAAGCAGGCCGGGAGAGCACCGGGAGGCCGCCGGCTCCCGTCCCGCTCCCCCGCAGAAGGTGCGGGGCCGCGGTCGCCCCCCCAAGCCCTACCTGCTCCTGGCGGGGAGGGGCGCGGCCAGAACCTCCCGCGCCCGCCCGGAGCTGAGGGAACCGAGCGAGGGCCCATCCTCGCGCCCGCCCCTGCGCGGCCTCCGTCCCGCCCCTCTCCGCCCATTCGCCTATCGGCTGCCAGCACCGCCCTCCTCGCCCCGCCCCTCCCCGCCCACCTGCCTATCGGTTGCCAGGACCGCCCGCCTCGCCCCGCCCCGCCCCGCCGCGGGGACTGTCCCCGTGGTGCCGGCGGGCAGCGCGGGCCGGGTCCGGCGGATGCTCGGCCCGAATCGTGGGTGTTCGGGTAATTCCGGAGCGGCGACAGAACAGCGGGAGGGAAAACTGGAAAAGCTAGGATAGGAGTGGTGGCTGGGAGAAGAGGGAGAGCAAAGGGAGACGGCGGCTTCTTAACTGATGGTTTCGGGTGCCCGGTATTCGTGGGTGCTTAACACCGTAACGTGTTCCTGCCCGCACAGCTGCGTGAAAGGGACTGGCCGAAGGTCACACGTAATCGCTGCTAGATTTAAGCACCGAACTCAGAATTCTGCATTTCCCAGTGCATTTCACTAACCAGCTGGAGGAACGAAAGTAGCAGCTTCCAAGAAGGCATTTCAGGGGGTGCTTATCCGTTCCGCTAAACCTAATAAGGATCTAAATCCAAAGATCGGTAATCTCTAAGAAACCCGTGCGGTGGTAAACCCATTTTCTTATGGCTTGAGCCCAGGCTACTTGAGGGGAATTTGACCTGGATAAAAACTCAGACAAGTTTTGCTATGTTTTTATGCTCAATGTGGGTCATAATGAGTAAATACAACTAATTTTTAGAACCAGTTTTTTGTTGCTGTTTTTTTCCAGTGATAATATTAATTGTGGAAGGTAGGCAAGGCAAATAATGGGAAGGACAAGTGGCAATTACCTCAAGTGAAGTACTGGAAAAGTCAAGAGCTGTAAGTGCTCTCAGATCACAGAGACTTGAAAACTGAAGGCAGTGGAACATGGAGCTGCGATGGTAAGCATGAGACCAGATGGCTAGAGAAAAGCTGAGAGAATTCTTCCATTTCTTAGAAATGTTTCATACTTAGAAAAGGCAAAGAAAAATTGTAATCCAGGAAAATCCAGGCCTGCAATTTTCACCTCAAGGGTACTTTAGAAAGAGTTTGAAGCACAAAGACATGGATGTCAGTGAGATCAAATGTGAGCTTACTATTGGCAGTTGATATCTGCTTTTTTCAGGATTCTTGATGTTCTGGGAAAGGGAAATAGTTTATGGCTGATACTGAATAATGGACTGTAGTGAAGTGCCTGAAATGGAAATTATTAGCAATTCTGGAGAATTTCAATTGAATTGCAAGTGCAGAGGGAAACAGTGTTGAGTAAGTTAAATGGAAAGTACTGGACTGGGGAAGTTTACCAATGACATCCTGGGATATTATTCTTGGAACTTACCTTTTTCATATTTTCCTTTAGAGATTTTGACAGAAGAAACAGCAAACAGATGAGACAAAAAAAAATTGCTATTAAAAGCAATGAACTAAGAAGTTTGATGTATGGGATCTTCTTATGGAAGTGACGGGAGAAGAGGAAGATGCAATTGTAGTCAACAGTTATACAATGCAAATCATTACCAATACGATGCAATGGCATAAAAAGCAAACACTTATCTTAGGATGCATAGCTGGAGGCTCATGGCAGGGAAGTATTCATGCCAGCAGGTTCTGCCATACCCTTGGGAACCTGCATGCAGTTCTGACCACCCTTTTTCAGCAGGAGGCAGCTAATCTAGCACGTCCAGAGATTATTTGCTAGCACAGTCAAGGAAAAGAAAAATCTGGTTTAGGAGGTTACCAGAACATGGCTTGTTTAATGCAGCAGAATGAAAGCTGAGGCAGGGTAGGGTTGCTATTTGCCATAAACTATGGAAAATGCTCTGTGAATTCAAAGGTAATCTTGAATGTGAGGATAAAACAGTGTGTGAATACTTTCATGCTAGAAAATGAAAACAAGCACCTAACAAAGCATCTTGGGTTCTAGAACATCCTTCTGTTTGGAGAATTAAAGGCAAAAAACCCAAACATTTTAGCTTATAGAGTGAATCTTGTGACTTAGTTCTGCAACCGCAAAGGGTACTGGACACCATTGCCTCAGAAAATTCCTGCCTGTCCTGACTTCCACCCCTGGGCCCTGCAATGGAAATTTTTAAAAAATATGTTTAAACCTCATTCTGTACCTTTCACAATATCTTTTTCAGCACCTCCTACATGCCAGGATATGAGTCTAAATACAAGCCTGTTCAGCCTATCCTGTCTGACTCATTCAGTGCTGCCATGGGCAGCAGAGTTGCTGAGCACCTGGAGAGCTCAGAACAATGGACTGCAGCAGCTCTGGCAACTTCAGAGGGAAGACGTGGAAACAATGCTTGTGAACAATAAGCTTATTTTAACTAAAATATTATTTCACTTCTTGGACATTACTAACCAGTTCCTTCATCTTCACAAATGTATGTGTCAGAGCAAAGGGATAATTTAAGTGGCTTTGGAAGACACTGCAGCTTTGAGTAGAGCCACTCCAGAGTGAGGATTAGGGCAGCAGAGAGGTTCTGAAAGGGAGCACACTTATATACTACTTTCAATGTGGCTTTGGGACAGCAAGCATGTTCAAAAGACCATGGATACTGCAGGAGCTACCCTCAGAG
Source organism: Patagioenas fasciata (assembly GCF_037038585.1). Lineage (NCBI taxonomy): Eukaryota > Metazoa > Chordata > Aves > Columbiformes > Columbidae > Patagioenas > Patagioenas fasciata. Next base: position 20,707,987 of record NC_092522.1, read on the forward strand.
CTGGACGTGGAACAAGGAAGCTGTGCATCCACCCACAATCAGGATATTTCTCTCCTACAAAAAAGGCCACTGGTTACTGTCAGTTTTTCCAGCCCTGCCCATTATTTCCCAAGGAACATGCCACCCTTCTTCCCTCTGAGCTTTAGCCAGTGCCCTGCTGTGTACATTGCCCTTTCCAGTTTCTGCCAGGTGTGCCAGCTTCTCAGATCACATCAACTGCTTCTGGATCCACAGCAAGAGCCACTCGGTTCCTCTCTCATTAGTGCCCCAGCACTGAAAGAGTAAACACCTGCTCTGCACACATGCATCAGGACTCGCAGCTGCCACGCTGCATCTGCCTGTGGGTTTGATGTGGTTTCACGCAGCAGTCAGTGCACAGCATGGTTGGAGAAAGCTCTGCGGGAGGAGCCAGGAGGAATGCTGTGATTATCTTTGTTCTCAGGGAAACCCCAAGTGATTTAGGTGAGGGAATCCACTGGGAACTAGAAGAGGCACAGGGCTAAATATCTGTTCCCTTTTCTATAGCATCCTGGGATATTTTTCAGGAATATGAGTCACCTGGACCTCATTTCTAGATCTCAAGTCCACGTACCACCTTCCACTAGAAATGACACTGCCTACCTGTTGAGTTGCCAGTCCCTCACCTTGTAGAAACCTACTTTCCTTGAAATTGCAAGCACAAACCTGCTTCCACTTGTGGGAACTGATCCAACCACTGCCTGGGCTAATGAGACTGTCCCCTTTCAATTTTCTAGATTTGCATAACTCTGGAAATCTGTACTTAAAGCTTTATGCTTTTTTGCACAATTCTTACTCCTAACTCTTACCTTTTGGCAGTTGCTGTCTTAACCATTGAAAGCAGCAGTGAATGTATTAGTTACAACAGATAGCAAGCTTTTAAATATCCATGGCATTCTTAGCAAAGAGAAACTATGACCAAGTGACCAGAATACATATTCCAAAAATAATAGACAAATGTAAATATATCTCACAAAACTATTGCTGACCTCAGGTGGCATTAAACTCACAATTTTTCTCTACTCCTTTGGATCATCTTGGGTGTATCAACAGCTCTGAGCAAGCAAACACCCAGAACTCTTTAATTTTTTATATATATTTCTTCTTCTGTTAGTTCCTTTGTAAAGTATTTTTGCTGGAGCACAAAACCGGTTTCCCCTGCCTGTTTTCAACAACTTGTTTCTTCTTGTCCTGCTGCTGTTAAAAAAAAAAAAAAAAAAGGTTCTGCTTTTGCAAAAGAGGTTTTTGAAAACATTGAGTTCATATTTATTGTGTCATGCAATCAGTCTGAAGCAACCTGCTTAGAAGTTAGACATAAAAGAAGAGAAGGCATAAGTTGAGCCTCAGACAGCCAGTTGTGAAAAGTTTATCCTTGACCCAGAGTCAATATGAATTTTGTCTTTCACTTGCACCATCACCACTAATAAAGGCTCTGTATAGACTCACTGGGTTCATTTAATTATTTGCAACCAGATTTCCTTCAAACCCTGATACTCCTATTCCTTACCATTGTCAACAGGTTTCCACAGGGGAAACACTATGAAGCTTTGTAAGTGTTTCTGTCAGTGGTTACAGAAAAGAGAGAATCTACTCCATCTCCCAGGACAGCATCAGCTCTGCAGGAGAAGCTGAAATAAAAAGCAGCAATTTCTTATTTACTTAGTGATATCTAGGCCAACAATATGAACAGCTCCCTTGTTATATTCAATTTGCTGATATAAAAGAAGAAAAAGCAGGTTTCTTTCAGAGCAAAATAGCTCTTTAAAGTTGCTGTTATCACTCAAGCGCTTCATAATTCCTCAGCGAGCAGAGTGCACTTTCCTCAGAAATCATCCACAAATACAAACCTTAAATTTTTAAGATCCAGTATGAGCATTCATGCACATTTCTCTTTTAAATCTTGCAACTTCTCTGTTGTGGTTTAGCTCAGCAGGCAGCTAAACTTCTCACACAGCTGTTTGCTCACCCCCGACCTCAGGAGATGGGGAAGAGAATTGGAAAAAAAAATAAAAAGGTATACCTTGTGGGTGAAGACAAAGTTTAATAGGACAGAAAGAGAAAATAATAATAGTAACAACAACAATAATAATAATGATAATGATGATGATGATGATGATAATAATAATAATAATGATGATGATGATGCAAGTGATTCACAATGCAATTGCTCACCACCCACCAACTGATACTCAGCCAGTTACTGAGCAGCCAGTCTCCTGGCCAGCTTCCCCCAGAATCTATACTGAGCATGACATCACATGGTATGGAATATCCCTCTGGTCAGCCTGGGTCAGCTGTCCTGGCTGTGTCCCCTCCCGGCTCCTTGTGCACCTGGCACTGCCTGAGAAGCTGAAAAGTCCTTGACTACTGAGTGACAACTAAAACATCAGTGTGTTATCAACATTATTCTCATTCTAAATCCAAAACACAGCACTATACCAGCTACTAGGAAGAAAATCAACTCTATCCCAGCTGAAACCAGGGCACTCTCACAAGCAGTCCCTCATTATTATTTACCTTATTTCCATATTTTTTAAACTTATGTTACTGGTTTTACACTGTCATTTCATACAGTTTTAGTCAACTGACTCTTCCTTCATAAGGCTCTAAAATCCATCCCGTGGTTACAGCATTGGCAACACCTCTGAGGGCTGAGTATCACACATCTTCGCCTAGATTCAGGCCTTTTTCTTGCCTTTTCTAAGGCACTTACAGTGCCACTTTCAGACTAGTCTTTGGTTTTTATAATCTATTGTACCAACTATGTCTGATGGGGTTTAAATATTTAAGTTCTTCCCTTCAGGAGCAGTGCATGACCAGGCAGCCCCATCAAAATGACAATACTACCAATTTTAACGGTAGGAAGAAAGTATATGAAAGGAAGAGGAAAGGCAATTTATACACAATCCACATGCAATGAAAAGCCTCCTTTTATCCTTAATTATCTTATTTTTGGTGCTTTCATAGGGTCCGTTCCTCAAACACAGTTTTGTGTTCATCTGGTGCACTTGTAAAAATCACTTGAGTTAGCAAGTTTACAGGTAACACCACTTGGGCATCCACTTGAACATGACCAGCTGTTGCCTTTTCAGCCTGTGTTCTGCAAGTGATAGCATTGTAAACCAAAATACATTACTATAGTAACTGCACTTGGAATGACATCAACATACAGCTATCCTAAATCACAGATTATAGATTCATCTAATCCCCTTACACTCAAAAATATTTCCCTGTCGTTCACTTCATTGATATGCTCTTTTACCACTGTTTTTTACCTAATTTATCCATTTTGTCTTTATTTTTGTTGCATGACCATGAGCCAAAGCATTTTCCTTAGCATTTTCCACGAAGTAGAGGATTTGGTTTTTCTAAAGCGCCTCAGACATTCAAAGCAATATATAAATACTTAGTAACAGAAGTATTGATGGGGGAAATGCAGCTTCATAAGTGGTTGGAAGCAGTTCCTGCGCTGTCACATAAGCTAAAAAATTTGACGCAACATTAAATAATCATGTTGCATATACATGTGAACTGCAATTACAGTTAGGATAAAACAGGTGCCTATTAAAAACATGTTTTCCATGACCATGATTCTCTAGTTAATAGTAAATATATAATAAACTTACTACTGTTTTAATATTAATATTTAAAATAATAAAAGACTATATAATAAATAAGCATAAACCAGGATTTTGCATTTTTTAACCATGCATGTATTTCCTGGAAGATATTAACACATGGCCTGACAATAACAAAAAAAAAAAAAAAAGTGACATGAATGGATAATCAAAGGAAAAAAGTAAAGAAAAATGACTTCCCAAATACAACAAATAACTCACATGGATTTAATTGTCAAAATTCCCAGTGCTAACAATGGAACTCTTGGAGCTGCTTTTCAAAGGAATGTCTTATGATATTTTATAGCCAAAGATGTCTCTTAACTTCCACTGTAACCAAAATAGGTGCACTAAGGCTCGCTGCTTGGTCTACTGTGTTTTCCTTGACTTACGAAGGAGGGCTACAGCATCCTGACTGTTTGGATCACTAGGATGAAGCAGCTGCCTAAATCTGCTCCATTTCTCCACTTTGAACATACTAGATATGTGCTTAAAAGGGAATGGAAAAAGAGCTGGGACCATTGTGTAGAAACCACATCACAGTGAGACCCAGAAGCAGCCAGAGAGTGAGCTACATGACTTGCAAGAAGCAGAGCCAAGAAGTAATTACCTGATACCTTCCAGAAAAGCTTTGAAGGAAATTACTATGCCATCATGTATATTAAGTACAATTTCTGTGTTCCAGAAAATTATTTTAGAGAAAGCACGTCGTTTTAAAAATTTTGCTGGGAATCACTGACATGCCCTGTCCCTAGTAAAACACTGTCCTGGTTTTGTTAAAACCAAGTTTCTCTTTTAGTGAATTTGCCTGTCAGCTAAAGCCTTCATATTAGCTGCATTTTCCTGGAGAACCAGATATATGTTTTGGTAAACATAGCAATAGAATGCAAAGTTATTGATAAGCATGGATGGACATCTCGTGAGAGGGGCAACGAGAAACAGGTGACCAAGAAACTGACCAACTGAGTATAACATCCCATTCACGTGAATACTTCATATAAAAGTGGGAGATCAAGAGGATCTCGTCCCTTTTTCCTTATGGCTGACATTAGGAGAGGACCTTGTGGGCCGTCCCTGCGAACTGAGGCCCAGTGACAGACTGAATCCAGCTCCGGTTGGCTGCAGAGTCCAATCCAGGACTTTGGGTGCTGGCTCTGCAGTTGCTGGGACTTTCAAGATTGGTTTTGTGTATTTTGTATTATTTTCTCTATTCTTATTAGTAGCATTAGTAAAACATTTTTAATTTTTCCAACTCTCTTCTCTCTGTCCTTCTTTCCCTCCTGATTGTCTGTCCCTAGTGGGAAGGGGGGAGAGGGGGGGCTAAAGGGGGAAGAGGAAGGGAGAGGGGGTTAGCAATACATCTACCACGGTTTTATAGTCACCCCACAATCAAAACCCTCAGCAAACACAATAATTTTATTGCCCCCATTGAACATAAAAAGAGATATCAACAACAAGGCTACAGAGAATAACAACTTTCCATGCAGATATGCAGCTATTGCAGTCCAGCACCAAGGAATGAATCATGTAAGCTGTTCGTTAAAGTCTAAGAATGTTTTATAGCCTTGGTAGCATGCAAAGATTTTTAGGATTCAGACATGTTACCCTCAACCATGCAGTTAGAAATCTAGAGAGAAGCTGCAGGTGTCTACCCAGCATTAGATTTGGCCACTGTTGTCTGTGACCTTGTGACACTGAGAAATGGCCACCTTTGGTAGAAAAGCTGTATCTGGAAATTAGAAGACTAATCCACTTAGGCCAGTCTGAGTAATGAAAAGGGAAACTGGCGTGGGGGGGATTGCTATTTTCACCCTCATCCACATACCACCCTTCATAAATCAATACTTGGAAAAGATAAATATCTTCTGCTTCATTCAATTCCTACTTTGGCTTCTTAAATTTCTCTTTCAGAAAGGATTATTCTGTTCTGATCTCAGAAGTGAACCAAACAACAGTTTTGTGGTTTGGTTGGTTGGTTGGTGTTTTTTTTTCAGAAATGGGTCTGTGTTTTTAATTTTTTAGCTTTTTTCTTATAGTTTTAACCCATAAAGTTTTGCAGTTCAGAGAACTAAGCCCTAAGTGATGAAAAGAAATAAAAGTAAGCAAATCACTTTTGTGACTGCAAAGAAAACATTCAGATTTTATCCCAAGACACTCAGAGGAAGGAAAATATGAATTTGCATTTAATTTTTCTTTCATCTAAAATTTTACAGTTTAGATCCATTAGAGGCAAATACCATCTCGACAACATATGCAAAACTTATTCTATAAATACTGTTATCGTGCAGTTCACCTTTTCAGGTTGTGAAACTATCTAGAAGAGGAAAAAAACCACTTTCCAAGAATTATCAACTGAGGGGAAGAAAAAAAATCAAAATCTTGTTTGGAAGTCTTAGAAGGAAGAGTAAACAGCTTGTCACTGGCAAGCAGGGGAAAAAATTGAAGCCCCTCAAGGCAGAAGTCTAACAGGTGTCTCTAACCCCTTGGATTTCGTGTCTTGTACTCTCCCATAGAAGTATACTTGGTCAAGGTCACCTTTCTCTTAGTTCAGGAGTATCATTTATGCACCTGTTCAAATAGTTTCCCTTCAAAAAGGCCTCTAAACTACAGTATCTTCCTTTGAATCTCTGCATTCAGCGTGTGTTATGCTTTTGCAACAAGGGAAATAAAGGAGGGACAGTTACCAAGTCCCTTTGCCTCCCAATATAGTGCAGAAAAAAAACTGCCTTAATAAATACAACACGGGTGCTGACTGGCTGGTGCCTGCTTACCCTAATGAGCTTAAACTCTTATTTGTAGTGGACATCTGTCAAGACAGAAGTGAGGCACACAAGTCCTCTTAATCCATTAGCTCTAAATCCAGCAGAGCTTTCACACTTCTTTTTTTGAATTGAAGAAGAAAACCTGAGTGGGAACATAAAATGAGGCAGTGCACAACTCAAGAGAAGATCCTGGGCAGTGAGCACGTGAGATTTTGAGGCAAACAGCAATGAAAACCAACAACAAAACTGGAATTGTGATGGAAAAGCTGTGAGAAGAATGCCAGTCTGCAGTTCAGGATGAAACAGTAAGTTTGAATTTTTGTTGTATTTTTCCTATTTCATTTGGATTTTTAATCAAAGATAAAGCCAAAGACAGAGAAAGGATGGGCTGCACACCCTTTCACAATGAGATTGCAAATACAATTGCAAGAAGTGGTCTTAAGGCTTTCAATAAACCCAAAAGTGTTTTGCGTATTGATCCGGGAGATAAAGGAATCCCACTGCTTGTTAAAGGTTCATCTTGCTACAATATTGATGAATTCCACCAGTATGGGATCCAGGGGAAAGAATACCTGAGAGAAAAGGAGGATGAATTATCGGACCAGGACAACAAAGATGATTTGCAGTTATCTTCCAAGGCCCATTCAGATCCTCAAGTTTCCAGGGAAGACAAGGAAATTGAGAGGACAGCCACAGATGCTGAAGTTGTTATGTCCAAACTGATTGAGTCTCAAAAAAGTATCACTGAGGCCATACAGATCAGAAAGCAAAGCTCCTGTGAATCAGAAGCGTCACCTTTCATTTGGGATGACAAGGATGAAAGCAATGCAAAGCAAATTCCCAAGAAAGGAAAGAAGCAAAAAAATCACAAGCTGGCAAAACAAGGTCGATCTAGCAAAAGTAAAGAAAAGTCCATTTCGTCGCCGTGCGAGACAGAGAAAAAAGTAGATTTCCCAGAACTGCTTGTTAAGGCTCATCAGAGTGCATACGCCTACTTAAATCCCAACCTCTCGAAATATGAAACTATACTTCATATGGCCAACCAGGCTACCCAAACTCAACTCTTCCTACAGCAGATGGTAAGCTTTCTTGTGCTTCGTTTTGATGAAATCAACCAGCTCTTGGAAGAAATTGCCAGTGATGGTGAAAGTCTCCTCAAAGACATAGGTGGGAATCTGGCATGGCCAGCAGAAAAAGGTGATTTGAAGGAGCACCCTGATCTTCTGCAACAACTACTGCAGTACACAGTCAATAAAATGCAGTTAGTGAGTGGGACACTGGCCTCTCTCACGTCTGACGCCCTGCAGGAAACATGCAGCTACCTGCAGTCTGCTGCAAGCAACCTGGAAGGAAAACTGAAAGCAAAGCAAAGCTTTGATGAGCGCCTGCTGAGGATGGTGAGGCTGCTTGAAGCCTCAGCAGTGAGATCCTCTCAGTCCCAGGGTGATGACAGGACTCTCTGCTCTGAGGACAGTGGCATTTGCGTGGACAACGAATCCCTCAAAGACTTCAGTGCTCTCAGCCAGCATGGAGGACAAGCAAGCTGTGATTCCTATGCACAGGGACATCCATCCCAAAAGTATGCCAGAACAGTGCGTGATGGGACAATGTCGCCAGGCACAGCCACATCCCATGACTGTGCACTTGAAAGGCATTTTAAAGATATATTTTACTCATCTGTGCGGAGTAAAGAAGCAACTTCTTGTCAGGGTAGAGTACCAGAAGGCATTTCTACCACGCCCCAATATGCAAACTTGAGAAAAAGTCATTCCTATAACTCCTTCCAGTCTGACTCTATTCAGGAAGATGAACATTTCAAAATATGTGAATCAACAGATTTTCCTTATGATGATGATGAAGATGATGAGGGAAGCACCCTGGGCGAGGATGATGACAACACAAGTTTATCAGATATGGGGAAGGATGCCCTGCCGAGGAGGCCCCTGTCTTCACCTGCAGTCACTGATAACACGCAAAGACAGTCCATCAAGAGGACAGAGAATGCAGAGAGAGAGGAAATTATTCTGAAGATGAAATATGCCATCAGTGAAAAAATCAAGTTTGTCCCAGCTAAATCCAGACATAAAGAATGGACAGAGGATGAGAGTGGAAGAGCGGTTTTAACAACAAGGCCCAGTACAGCAATGGGCAGACAGAAAACCTTCAGGAAACAACGACGGTCCAGGTCAGAGGAGTCCCTCAGAAGCCAGGCAGAGGACCTGACCCTCCTAGAGCTGCAGAGAACTCAGAAAGAGATCAGCAAAAGGCTTGAAATGTTTTATGAGAAGAAGGATACACATAGCAACCCAGAGCCTTGGAAATCAAGAGCAGCACCCTATTTACAGGATGAACAAGTTACAGCCAGGTCCTCTAGCAAATTGAAGGCCTGCCTCAGAAAATTTGGACTTCCAGTTATTCCACCCACCATTCCTTTCCAGAGAGGCCTGGCACCTTTAAATCCTAAGCATCGTATTTCACCAGTAGAAGACACGGACCCTTCAGATGCCAATGGAGTTTCTTCTAGCTTTCCAAATGCCTTTCCTCCTGCACTAACTGCAGAATTAAGCAAGAAGGACACAAAGGAAGAAGCTGAAGAAGACCTTGAGAACCTGCCACCACCACCACCTGAAATGTTAATGGACACGTGTTTCGATTTATCTGAGCCTGAAGAAACTGCAAAAATAGAAGGAAACTCTTCAGAAGATGCCAAAAAGCCTGCCAAAACAGAATTTCATGCTGCTAAGAGAGCACAAGTTTCCCCAAAAATGAAAGCCTCTGTCCAGTCCATTGACTTACTGCCAAGTAAAAACATCAGTGGCCCCAGTGCGATCACTAATAAAGGTCTAAGGAATACAGGAGCAGGGGACGAGAAACTGCAGAGGTACTCTCTGGAGCTGAACCCTACCAGTGTGCACATACCTAGCCAGGAGGAGATACTGGAAACCCAGAGGAAAGAGGCTGCAGATTTGTACAAGCAAACCCATAAAATCATTCCTCTTCAAAATCCCAGTGGGGTTTCAAAACCACACATCAACAGCTCAGAGAGCAAAGAGCCCAATTCACCTGCGACTTTGGTGCAGTACCAGAAGCAAGGTTCTCCTGATTTGCTCAGGAGAAATGAAAAAGGCTCAGCATTTGCCAGGAGGGTCTCCCCAACGAGAACTCCTCCTCCTCCTTCTCCACCAATGGAGAAACGGCTTTTTAGCCCCCCAACACACCACAGACGCTCTCTGCAGGCTTGTAGCAACCCGCAACCAAGCTCACCCACCACGCAAAGGAAACCGAGTCCCCCCGCAAGTCCCAGGGTGCCCAGCCCACCCTCACAGAAGAAGCTGCCTTCTCCACCACCCCAGCGAAAACCGCTCAGCCCTCCCACGGGACACAAGCAAAGCTCGCCAACACCATACCGGATGCTGGGCTCCCCAGCCTACCGCCGAGATGCAAGTCCCCCACCGTTCTCCACCGCTCCTTCCCCACCAACCTCCCCATCCCGCTCCTACAAGGGGCCAAGACCTGGGCTGGATGCTGGAGATGAGCACCAGCTCTCCTCCTCCAAGAGAGGCAGCAATGTTCATTCGATATTTTGCCCAGCCACCTCTTCCTTATTTGAAGCCAGACCTCCACAGGAACCCACCAAACCCTCTGTGGAAGCGACCAGTCAGCCTGAAGCTTCATCACTTTCCCAAAAGACCAGCCTGCTTTTCCGGCAGCCTGGAGACCGGACCAGAAAGCTATCCCTGAGCGCTGCCAATCCTCAGCCGTTTGTGAGGAGAAGTTTCTCTGACCGCCGACCAGGGGTCCTGTTTCGTCTTCCAGCTGCCGTGACATCTGGCAGTGAACCCGCGCTTAACCACGCAAGGTAAGAAACTTCCCACTCTAGGCCAAGGAAGCGGAAGGGTAGCACTGCATTGGCTTTCTGAGCTCCTGATGAGAATTTAATGTCGTTGAGAGATTTCCCAGAAAAGTGCTCTCTTCATGTGCAGAACAGACAGCTGGGCAAAGATACCATGGCAGTTGCACTAGGTGATTGTTGTAGATCACTTCCAACTGAAATATTCTGTTCTATTTTCTCACCCCAGATTTCAGTCTGCCAGTATGAATACAGGGAGGAGTTAAGCTTCCATGGGTTGCTCAAGCCTTACACTTACATATCTGCTGTGACAGGTACCCCAGGGAAAATTCAGTGTTGGTTTCATGGCACAGAACTTCTCTTATTTGCATGGGGGCTAAAGATAGCCACATTCAATTCTTAAAAGCTCTGAAGTAACCATCAGGTTACACACATCTTTAAATAACCATTAGGAGGTAGGCTTGGACCAAGAGGAAGGGTATCATTCCTAACTTCAGCTTCTAAGCCAGTAAACTGTTCACCTGATATCTCTATTAAAATGTTTCAAATCAGCTGGCAAGAATGACAGATAATGTGAGCTTCTGAGCTTCTCATGTAGGCTTTCAGAACTAGGTGCCAATTTCAAGTCTAATGAGTCCACAGCCCAAGCCCAGTTTTCAAAGTGGAGAAACCTCCCATGGCTACTGAAGATTAATTGCTCTGAAAAAGTCAGTTTAAAGAAATTGAAGCATCAACACACCAGTTCCATGTTTGCAAGCATTGGTGGCCATTTTTAAAAAAATCTGGGCTTACCTTTAAATTCTCTCTACCACTTAAAAAAAAAAAAAACACAAACAAAAACAAACAAACAAAAAAACCCACACAAAACAAAACAAAACAAAAACAAAAACAAAACAACAACTCAGAACCAGCTAGGAAACAGAAATGGTATTTGGGAATACTCAAAGATCAGTGTAACAGCCCGGAAGTAAAAAGGGTTGTTATTCTAGTTTCTTAGCATCTTAGGATGTTTAAGTCCATTAAGCTCTAAGCTACGCAAGAGGATTAAGACCCTTCTCAGGCAGCCTTTCCTCATGTGAGGAATATTGTTACTCTTGCCAGAGAACAGCTGAAATCATGTGAATCATCCCCATGAGCAGAGATTGCAAGACCAACACTAGCAGGAGACAAAACTGCACTTGTAAGTGCACAAGCACTCCGCACATTGTAAATACTGGGACAGTCCTGGATACTGAATGAGTAAAGGGACAGTCATAGGCACTGAAGTAAGGTGTCCAGGAATTCCCTCCCTAGAGACAGAAAAAGGATCAAGTTTCCCACAGGGACAGTAGAGAAAAGTGCTGAACAAAACATGTGAAGAACACGGAGAAATGCAGACCGGTTTGCATTCCCAGTTCTAATATTGCAATATATTCTGACATTTGAAAGTTTCCTAAAAGTCCTATATGTTGTTGCTGTGTTTTCTGTTGTTGTTGTGTACTATGTGAAGTCAGCTTTGCCTACTCCAGTGCCTGCTAGCAGATATAAATGTTTTCAGAAGAGGCTTTATATCAAACCTTGCAAGACAAAAGCCCTGGCAGTTTTATGGATCAATGTGAAAAACAGTCTTTTATAAATTGTTAGCTAATTTATACTTAAATGGGGTGTATTATCTTTCTATTGTAGTCTGTCAGAGCATAGAGAGTAATATAAAAAAAAACCAAAACAAACCACTGTAAATAAAATCTTCCCTTTCATGAAAAAAATTATATATGCTAGTGTTATGATATACAGCATTTTGGAAGAACGACATATATCCTGAGCCAAATTCAACTTACCATTTATACAAATGGACATCAAAAGTAGTCCTGCTGAGTTAGTCCAAATTTATATCAATATAAGCAAAAGGGAAAATTGGCCCATTAATTGCCACATACAGTGATTTAAAATGCAATACACTACCGTGTGTTTTCTTACATTTAAAATAAGCTGCCTGGAGGAAGCTTTTACAGACCTTACATCAAATGGCCTTATTTGAATATCACAGCAAATACACTGATGGGCAGAGAACTGTTTTAGGAACCAGCATAAGGCAGAAGCTCCAAGAGCTCCTCCCATCACTGCTGCTCATCTCCAGTCACTGGGGACCAGCACGGTTGCCACAGCTGTGAGCGCCACATCCCCATGCACAGATGCCGACCCCTGCTCTTGCAGCAGATGCCATAAGAGACAAACCACCATACCCTGGTCCGTCTTTCTCCTTCAAGTTCATTAAGCATACAAGGCTTCCTCTGCCTTGCCATTCATTCAGCTGACGGAGGGAAATTTCGAAACGTGTCCCCAAACCAGATGTTGTGCTCCTAAACCTCCTCGTTCTGGCCATGTTTGCATCTGGTCTCAAGTTCACAAGCTATTCCCAACCAGCTGTCAGTCTCCTTTCCTTCATTCCTTCCCTTGCTCTACCTCTCCTCTACAAATATAACAATGCCTATTTTTTTGTCTGTGTGGGGGTTTTGTGTGTTATTAGCAGCTCCAAGCACTAGTCACAGGAGGGAGGAGAGGCAGAGGCAAACCTGCAATAGCATCACTCTTTTACAGGTAAAACATTTTGAAAATCAGTGAGTTAGCCAGTTTCTACTATGCTCCCAAACTCAAGGATAGAGTCCTCCAATTTTTCCATGCCCAATTAAAACATCAATTTGCTGAGAAACAGATTGTTTAAGAGAGGAGCTTGTACAAGCAACATGTTTCTCATTAGGCAGCTGAGCATCCTCTCCCACCCACTCAATTTTAGAAGAAACACCAAAAAAGGGGGGTGACTTCCATCTCACTTGCTAACTGGTGTTGCCAGGCATTAAATGTCAGTGCTATACGCAGACTTGCATGTCTCCTGTACACTCGCTGATCCCCTAGAAGGCAAAAAGCATTTCTTTCCCAAGATTGTCTCCTGCCCATCCTGTTCTCTAAGGAGTATCAGGACTTAAGACATCATTAGCCCTAAGGCGGGAGCTAGAGCTTTTGTGTCCAGTCTTAGGGTACTTGATGAGAGTTTCAGGTTTCAGTGCTCAAGTCAGTACAACTGGTTCCCACATGGACAGCCAGTACATGGACAGAATGAGCTGACTTTGCTGGTTTCTAAGCTTGGTCGTTTGACAGCGATCAGCAGCTATTGGCATCTTATCAAGGCATAACATGTACAATCGCTCTGCTCACAGAAATCTTGCTGATCTGTAATAGGATTTCTGTGTGTGCAGTTAAACAAAATAATATTTTATTAAGATTCCTAATCTCCCAAGAGGTAGAACAAAGATAAAAGATTACATGCCTTTAAGATATTGTTCGAGGAGGGCTTGAGGATGGATTGTGTTGACTGAATCAGACCGAAAGCAAGTAGCCCAAGTGAGACCTTCTGCAACTGGGTGATATTTGGGTCTGGATTATTTTCATGACTGGTCACATATCAGAAATCTCTTCCTCAGTTCAAATAATTAAACTCCTAGCAGTCAGAATAGGAACACGACAGCTTGTCTGTAGTTGAAAGCTAATACAGTTTAACAGTTTATATACTTAAAACACAATAATGATTCCCAGATAACTCATGTTGAGCTTAAACCACTTTAATTAGTTACAGCAACACAGGGCACATTTCAGCATGAAGGCCCAAGGCGTGAGACATACATGACTAGCTCCACTGCTATAATAGATCTTGATTCATAAAGTCCCTGTGACCCTAAAGATTGCCAGTGTGACTTCAGGAACATCATTTACACTTTCCGTGTCTCAGTTCTCCTGACTGCAGCATCCCACAGTCATGTTGGCATACTCAGAAATCACTGTAACCTCACTCAACAGATGTGTAACAGAGGTAAGACCTTTCCTCCAGCAGGGTCGGAACAAGACTTTTTGTGCAAGTCTGTGTCCACCTGCAAGTAAACCCAGATTCATACTGATCCCCGGTTCGACATATGAAACGTTTGCTTCCCAGTAGACTTTTGGGAGTGAACAGTACAGTGCATATACACAGGAGACAGGGAATTACATAGTATTGTGCAGCATCTGTGCTTTGAGGGTTAATGTGGTCTAATCAGTGCTGTTTTAAAAAGTCACAATTCATTAGCCTCTTAACTTAAGCATCTTTCCTTCTGCAGCTTGGAGGAGAGCCCTAGGAAAGCAGGCGACTCTTGGAACAGCCCTTGCGTACCCGAAATCAAAGAGTCCAACAGATCCGCGTCCCACCCCGAGCTCTACATCGTGGGCCAGGGGCTGCAGAGGGACTGACAGCAGAAGCACCTGCAAAGAATCAAAGCCAGAGGCCCCAGGGGGCCTTAACCAAACCTCCAAAGCCTGGCTCCATTGTTTTTTTTAGGAAACAATATGACGGCATCACATGGAAAAACCCAGACTGGTCCTAACAATCTAGTGAAATATCAGTAGAGGGGTAGGCAGCTGCTTCTTCTTTGGATTGCATTTCGTGGCGCAACTCGAAGATTTACACTGAGCAAAAGAAATACTTCGCAGTTGGTCAAGTCTGAGGCAATTTGATTTGATAAAGACAGGACCCAGAGAGAAGTCCTTTGTTTCGCTGTTTGGCTAAAGGAGTTCAAAAACTTTCAGAAATTATCAATATTTGACAATTTATTTATTCAGGAGGCACCAAAGTTTCAGTTATGTAAAAAGTGTCTGTTGTGACATTTCCAGGGGGGAGGTAAAATCCTGAACCAATTGATTTTTCTTGCAAAAACATCAATGGCTTCAGCAAAACCACATCTTTACACTGGGTATTTGTCAACATGCAGAAAAAGAATAAGACCAATACAAGTTAAAACAAAATAACCTCTTTTAAAGGAGTAAAATTAGGGACCTTATTCCCTCAAAAAAGGCTTTGATCTTCTAAATCACCCTTGATCATCATATAATCTCATCACCTCTAGTTTCCAGGGTACAAGGCTTAATCCTGATTAGAGTAGTTTTGTAATAGCCCAATCAAACATTATGAATCCTGAGGCACCTAAGGACATGTATTTTTTTCTTTTTTTTAAAGAGAAGAGAATGCTAGCATAGAGAACCCTGCTCTCCCTGAAACAGATTTATATTCTTTCTGATTTATGCCGTTTGAGGGGATTTATTGTCATTTCACTGAAGAGTCTAGACAGATGTTTGTTAATAAAAACACAAGTTCTTTACAGTCGATTAATCCCAGGCTTTTACAGTGGAATACAGTTTCAGAATTTACTGGATCTTGCTCACCTCATTTATCATCACAATTAAGATGCAAATTTGAATTAATGTAATTTTAATTACTTTAATTTGATGTGATTTTATATGCAACTTCAGCACAGAATGAGATCCAGGAAAAAAAAAAAAAAGCCATTTGTGGTCCTATTTTGATAGGAATAGTTTAAATTTTTCTTATGGTTTTCATGATAGTGGCATCTGGGCACTCCGCCTTCACACAGGATTTTTAACCTTTCCTGCCACCTTCATGGTGGGAGAACTGAGACTCGTGTTGTGCTGTACAAAGGACCGCTTTGGATACTGAACTCCTGAGGTTTTAGTCTGGTGCCTTAATCACAATGATCCTTCTTCAATTATTTCAGTGCCATCTTCTGACACCTTAATTGTCATATTTAAGGTGAGGTATTGAACAGAAAGAAGCAACTCCCGGTAAGCAGATGCTGTGGATCGTCAGGGCTTTGTGAGCTTGAGGTGGTACAGCAGCCTTACCCAGAGTGTACAGCCAGGAGATGTCAACACATCCACCTTGCAGTCACACAGGCAGATGCACCGTCCCCTGTTGAACTGGGAAATCACTGCGGGTACTGCAAAGATCAACAGCAGGGCAAACTGCAGGCTGGCCTTCCCCCTCATCAGAAGTGTAGCTCCCTCCCAGATACACAGAGATACAAATACATTCGCGTGCACTTTGAGTTTGTCTGTTCTGCTGGCAGGAACTACCCAGAATGGAACCAAATCAGGAACATGACAGCAGAAAGTCAGCGCTTTGCATGCCTAAATGTGGCTTTGAAGATGAAAATGTGACAGAGTGGGAGGACAACTTCTGCTCAGCTGCTACAATCATTTTATCTCTTTATGGTTTCATGCTGAAATGTCCCGGCACCCATGATGGGTGATGAGAGAAAGTATTCATTTATATACCCCAGGCACCAAAATCTGTGGTACAAGAGCTACAGCGGCACATGGAGCAACACTTCAATTCAGCAATCAGGCTGGAAACCTCCTCACACATGTGCCAGCTAGACGTGGAGTCAGCCAAAGCATCTTCCCCCAAAAACCAGGCTCCCCTGAAAACCTGGCACACAAACTGTCATCCTACCACAGCATCTCTCCCAGCTTTGACTAAGCCCATGGTCGTCAGGAGGCTCATTGCAAACACAACCCCACTTGAACACTGCAGCTGCTGAAGGGTTCGGATGCTGCTCTAAGGACGCTGCAGAAAACAGAGAATTATATTCAAGAAACAGAGCTTCTCCAGGAGCGATCTACAACTTTATAATATGAATTTGTGACTACATACAGCTAACAGATTCTCTTCAGTACAGTTAATGTACAGGACTATTGCAAATAAAGTGTTTACCTTCAATTTGTATCGCAAGCATGAGATTAAGAGTAACTATAGTATGGAGGAAATTATAGTTTGGGTGGTCACTTTAAAAAAAAATGTTTATACAGTTTTTTTGGACAACACTTTCATTTTTCATTAATGTAATTTTTCTGGAATACAATTGTTTTATAAGACCATACTCAAATTTAAGATTTATTTTTTACTGATGTAAATAAATCAGAGTTTTTATATGCAAGGTATGAATTGAGCTCTCTTACATTCTGTATGCAAACGGCTTAAATCTTACCCCAATGTTATACTACTGATTTCTTCCTTAGTGCGCTAATTAGTGCCCTGTGCTATAAAAAGTCTATTTGCTTCCTCCTCACCACAGTGCAAGCCTGTTTTATGTTTTACTTGTACATCAATTAAGGTTGCATTTCCACTACACAAACGTGCCTTCTTTAGGCTACAAGATCAAGCCTGTACACTGACAGAGCAGAGCAGAGATCAGCTGTGCTTCCACCCTTCCCCTGCCCTGATTTAAGCTTGAGCTACCTGGCAATTTTGTACTCTGTTTAGTAGAGTTCCTGCATGCAACCACGGCTAGTTTGAGCAGCAGGTAGTGGTTTTCCCCTAAGGATTAAAACCAGAGTGCACCTGCTGCAGTGGAGTCTCATTGCAGAGGGGCTGAGCACAGAGTGAAGCAGTATCAGTTTTCCAGCCAGGGCTTCACTGCTGCAAGAACAGTGGCCAACAGCTCTGTGTGGCACTTTATCTGCAGACCTTTAAAAAGCTGGCAGGTGCCCTTGCTTCCAGTGACGCTGCTCACATCTCAGACCTTGCAGGGACTTGTCATTCCATACCCTCAGTATCTGAAGACCACAAGAACATGAAAGCACTACTTATACTCCAGTTACTTCTTTGACAAGAACTACTCCAGATATTAGCAATCTGGATGACAGCACTACGCAGGTTATCAATAAAACCAGCGTGTCACAGTGTTTGCGCTGCCACACCTCTGAACACCCAAAGCATTTCATAATCATTTATGAAGTTTCGTCATTAAGAGGAATATTCTGAGAAGTTGTTCCCTTTGCTCTATGTAGGAGGGAAAGAAATCTCAGCACAGAGATAGAGTAACCTGTTCTTACTGTCATGTCTCATCAGTAAGGAGCTGCCAACATCTCCTGAAGAGAAATCCTTCTAGATTAGCAGATCATTAATCCATCCACAGCAGATACACTCGGTGCCATCATGACTGCAGTGTGTATAGATGCTTGTTGCAGTTATGAACTTCAAACTCAGACTTTGATCTTCCCGGGCAAGATACTGCAGGTTTCATAATGCTTGCAGTATTGATTAGGGACTCATTTCCATGTTGTCCTCAGACAAATATAAACTCACTACTGTATATTGGATCAACTGAAAGTTTGGAGCAAAGATCCCAACTTTCCATTTCTTGGCCATTTTGGATGAATAATGAAAATGTAAATGTCAAAAAAAAGATGTGCAGATACAGACAGTAGGCACTCAGCTGGACAAGGTGGTCAAGACCCAGGACCACGTTATCCCTCTGATCTCATTTTGGTTCATCTCACATCTGCCTGCCCTGCATATACCCTGTTCCACCACTGCAAGCACAAAATTATCTGCAGCCTTCACCATCCCTAATTGCTCTCCACTTTACTGACATACTGAATTTCAAAATCTGGCCGCTTACCTGTCCTCATCCTTTCTTTAGTAATATTCCACTCTGTGACTGCATTAAGTAATCCTGTGAGGATTTCTGGAGTTAGACTGTATAGAGTACACCCTTTATCAAGGTTCTTTTAAAGGAGAAAGGGGTTATAAGCCTGTCTTACTCTGTATGAATCCCTCTTGCTTTAATAAAGTTTTCCTTGAGGCATAGATGAATTGATTATATAGCAATTAAGAAGAAACTGAAAGCTTTCAGTGTTAAAGGCTGCTCTTCATTTATTATTACTATTACTAAACCACTGGGTCTTCAGCATATGAATGAATGAAAGCTGAGGCCTAGGGCTGCCAACACAGCAATGTCCTTCACAGTATCACAGTATGTTTGGGATTGGAAGGGACCTCAAAAGATCATCCAGTTCAATCCCCCTGCCGGAGCAGGAACACCCAGATGAGGTCACACAGGAACATGTCCAGGTGGGTTTTGAATGTCTCCAGAGAAGGAGACTCCACAACCTCCCTGGGCAGCCTGTTCCAGTGCTCTGTTACCCTCACTGAGAAGAAGTTTCTCCTCAAATTGAAGTGGAACCTCTTGTGTTCCAGCTCGATCCCATTACCCCTTGTCCTATCATTGTTTGCCACTGAGAAGAGCCTGGCTCCATCCTCACGGCACTCACCTTTTATATACTTATAGACATTAATAAGGTCCCCCCCTAGCCTCCTTTTCTCCAAACTAAAGAGACTCCCCAGGGCAGTGACTGTAAAGCTGGGAACAAAACTTTCCAGGCATTCCAGTAGACACAGAAAGATATATAGCAAGGCTGACATGGCGCTACAGGTAAAACCTAAACCAACAAATTCACTGGCTGCTTGGCTTTTGAGTGTGACTCTAAGAAGTCAACCTAATGGGGCAATTTGCACCTTGCAGCCTTCCTGCCTCTTGAACCCAATATCAGTGTAAGAGTCTTATATTCAAACTCTAAATTAAACCTGTCGGTATAATACAATTTTTTTTTTTTTTTAATATTTTTAATGTTTTCCTCCACTTCGAAGTGTTGTGTCTTTTCTTGTAAATAGAGTTACCATAGACATTGAGGGCACAAGGTAATGCATCTCTCTGGAGTTTTTTAATACTGATGTTTTTTAATCAATAACCTGATATCCAATGCAGATCCTTTCATCCTCATATTTCGGAGAAAACACATGCATATACGTACATGCGTTAATGGCATACCAGTAGGCTTCCATAGCACGCTTTTTCATGTGGATAAACCAGGCAATGGGGAGCATGAGGGCTGCCCGGCTGGCGCTCAGCACTCTGCAGACAGACACAGGGCTCCTGGTAAGCAGTTACCTAATTCTGAATCTGAGACAAATATAATGTCGATCCATGTATCACATTAACAACAGCTGGTAACAGGATATCTCTAAGGTGCAAAATGAAGAAATAATCTAGAAAGCACCATGGACAGTTGAAATAAAATTACAATGCTACATTCTTCATGTTGAAAACCTCAGGACTTCAGAACTACTTATCCTACCAATAGCCAAGAGTGGGAGAAAGCACGTACTGCACCTCTGAGCTCTGCCAGCCCAGGCGAGGCAACAATTTCCCCATCCAGCCCTGCAGATTTCTCTTGACAGCCAAAGAGCTAGGAAAAGCTTTTCCACAGGGAAATAAAAGAAAAAAAAGCTGCTGGAAACACACAACAAGCGCAGTAGGCATTTAGATGCCCAGTGTATTCCCAACACAACGGCTCAGCAGCCTGTCTGCTCCAGCCACACAGTGAAGTTTGTCGTAACTGCCACAGAGGCTGTTTACAAACCAGCAAAAATAGAAAGGCACTTCTTTAAATAAACAGTGTACTAGTAACTTTAGGAGTCCTTCGATGGGTTTGATTTAGACTCCTTGCAGTGAAAAGGAGACTAGAACTTGTGCGAGCGTCTCTGTTCTTCAGATGATGCTTCCCAGGAGACTGACATGCTCCAGAAGTTCAAGGCAACAGCTCTGGGGCTGAGCATCTCCCACCACCCATTTTGGGATGGCAGGCCAGCCCAGCAAAGAGGTAAGCAGAAAGCTAGCACAGGGCCCAATGGATCCAGTTATCTTGAGGTTTCTATCTCAATTGTTTTTTCCTCCTAAATTTGCATAATACTGAGCCAAGACCTGAGCTATATCTAAATTTAATTTTGTAAGCCAAGCACTTAGCAGTACTCTGAAGCACCATCAGGAGGACCATGCATCATCCACGTTTGTTTATTACCATGTTTGAAGACTAAGAAATGTTTCTGATGTGAAAGAGCAGTGACTTCAAGGAGAGGGAAAAATACTACCCTTCCAACAGCAAGTTTCACTGTCTTTACTACGGTGTTTTAAAAAGATCTGAGAAAATATTAGAGCAGAGAGGGGGGTAAACAGGCAGTCTGTTTCCATGATTTTGTCTCCAAGGAAAACAAAAAAGACATATTCGCTTTGCTGGTAATGGCAACCCTGTAAGCTCACGGACTGTTCTTCCCTCCATCATGCTACCCTGCCTGGGCTTTACTAGGCCAGGATTAGATGATAGCTAAGCAAACACACACAGCCACATAAAATAGATTTTTTTCCTCCAAAAATCCTAATTCATACCTCACACATGCATTTTCTTTTGTAACATCAGAAACTGGCAACCATGCAGAATATGCTGACAGAATGTTATGGTTTGCACTGGGCTGTGAAGTGTTTTTTCCTAAGGCACAGGAATAATGGCAGCTACACGTTAAAATGTAAGTTTAGCAGATTCAAATGATTATGAAACAAAACTGTTAAACAATTTCTTAAGAGGCAGCAATGTCAATGATCACGCAGTTCATCAGGAGTCAGAGCCAAACCTAGAAGCGCTTGTTCCAGCTACACAGGAATTCATTACGCTGGGAAGCACTGGCCCATGGCAATGAGTTGTCACATAGCTCTGGGCTGAACGGCACCCAGGCTGGAGTATAAATAGATTTGTGAAACCCTTCTCACCTGTTGTTGGCCTTATGGTCAGCTCATCCTCTACAAACAAGTTACAAACAACACTACTTTACTGCTGTTCTGGATAAATGCACATATATCTGCCGTCTGAAAAGCAGGGCATGTTTTCCCCATGAAATACGTTTCCTCTTCTTACATATAAAATTGTGATTGAAGGCAGCTATAAGCCAGAAATTACTCGGATTGCAAATGTGCAAAGCTTTGGGATTTGGGCCAAGTATTCTTCAGGTCTGTTGTGAGCAAAGGATATATCTAGTTAGAAAACTTTATTCTATATAGGACCTTTTGGGTACATTGTCTCCCAAACGTGTAAATAAATGATGCCATTGCAATGCCAAATAATGAAAAGTAGCAGCGGATGACACAAAGAAGCCATGGCAAAAGACAAAGAGGAGGAGAGGGTCACTAAGGAAAGGATACAGTGGGACAGATTTATGCATTGTTGGAAATGCACTAAGGAAGATCTTAGGCCAGCTTTTACTGGGACAAGTGCAATCTGTAATTTTGAAAACAAACAAACAAACAAACAAAAACTATAGCTTCCTACAGGCATGAAACATGAACTACTGTCACCCCTGGGCAGGACCAAAAGAGGGGCACGCTGTTACCATTACCGTCAAATGGAGCATTAATGGCAGGATCACAGGGAGGTCCAGCCTGCAGGGCCACCCACCAGCACCACTGGGCTGAGTTAGCTGGTGGGTGGCCGTTCCCTGAGGAAACAGGAGCATGTTTTGTTTTCACTGAGTGATACTGAAAATAAAAAACTGCCAGAATAATACAGTAATCAAAGCAATAGAGATCCTGGTACTGGCACAATTATGCACATGTGAAAGTCATCTTATTAGAATAGCCAACTTCCCTTCTTGAAATAACACGTACTACTACTTGTATGTTTGCACTGACAGAAATGTGTCAACACTGAGCAGTTTTATAGTCTGATCTATTATATACGCTGACAGCATGCACAGACGAGGACTATTGTGAAAAGGAAGTGTCTCTACGTATAGATGTGTGCGTACAGATGTGTGTGCATCTGCAGAGGAAGCCCCAGCAGCAGCAGTTGAATCAGAGGGAATGTGACATTTGAGGCCGTGCCCGAGAGCCGGGGCACAGCTGCAGTGCTGGCCGCAGGGCACCGACGACGTCCCTTCCAGGAGCCAGCAGCAGGGAGTGACAGACCTGCACATCCTGCAGCCTTCACC
Source organism: Patagioenas fasciata (assembly GCF_037038585.1). NCBI lineage: Eukaryota > Metazoa > Chordata > Aves > Columbiformes > Columbidae > Patagioenas > Patagioenas fasciata. The sequence continues at coordinate 20,730,694 of NC_092522.1, forward strand.
CCAGTCTCCAAAGGGGGCCGAGGTTGTACGTGCTGCTCTCAAATGCAGCAGAGGTGAAACCTGTTAAACCACCATGAAAATAGCACAGCCTTTATTTATCCAGGGCACAGCTATTAGCACAGAGCATGGCTTTTACAGCTCCTTTACCACTGCCAACTGCATTCAAAGCTGTTGGGGGGCTTTTAAGGAAACACAGGGGCAGTTTGTTGGCCAGAGTTACTGTTTTTTTCAGCTAAAGATATCAAGGCAGAGTGGAGGCTTAATGGTTCGGGTCAACTCTAATTTTAACTAGAGTGGTTTTCTCACCTCTGTCTGTATCAAAGGCAGTATCACAGTATCAGGATTCAGTGTCAGCTGTCAGAGATTTGGTAGCAATGCAACCACTTTTATTCCCATCGTCACTATTTACCAAGGACTAAAATAGCCACCTCAGTGCAAATCCCCTCCCTCTGCTTGAGAGAGGGATTGCAGCACCTGGTTCCCAAGCTCACCTTTAACCTTGGCAAGAGCAAACTCTACCAGAATCACCTTATTATGATCCATGCCCCAGCTGCACCTCAGCAAAAGCAGCTCCCTTCAGGTGCATTCTTTAATTCTTTGCTCCACCTCTCACAGCAGCACCATGAAGCAGAATCAACATTCTTTACAACAGGAGCCTTCAGCCTCTGCACCATGCTTTGGGTCCAGCCTTCCTTCCTTGTCCTCCCAGTTTGCCATTCATTTTTCCATATCCTTCCCAAAGTCTTCTTGGCACTGCCAAGTTCATGCACGTACATTCTGCTGCAGGGGTTTGTGGTTGCACTTCCACAGGCAGATTCAGGGTCCAGCTAACCCATTTGCATGGCACATGCACTCCGAAGAGCGGGTAAGTCATGCCATCAGGTGTGTGCTTTGACTCTCGGTGAGAAGAAAGTGCCCATTTGAGGAAAAGATGAATTTTGCAGACTGGATTCAGTGTATGTAGCACCAGTCTCTCTGCTCATGCAGCTTCAGAGTTCTAATGCCCCCTTGCACAGGGAGATGGCAAAAGACCACTCCCTACTCTGCAGGGGAATGTAAACTTTCTTCACTCCTTTATGGTAGACACCATATTTACCTTTTCTCCCCTGCCTTCCCTTATGACAACTCTACCTTCATCAAGCAGGAAGAACCTTCTGTGACAGCCAGGGTCTGTCCTGGGCCTCTGGAAGGATGTAGGGTAAGAGTAAGCCAATGTACAAAGTTGCCATTCATTTATTTTCCTATCCTAACTTCTGTGGTTTAGCAACTGCACTGCACATTAAATGAATTAAACTGGGCCTGCAAGTGCAGCTTGCAGTTTCCTCTCTGGTGAGACTTCTGTAATAAAATTATAATAAAAATAAGTTTGAGAAGTTAAATATTTAAATTCTTATCAGTGCTGGAAGAAGGTTCAACACTGATTTGCCTTTTGTTTGTGCCATCCAAAAACCTTAGTAGCTTCTTAATGGCTTCTGAGATGTGCCCCTGTGCAAACCTGTGGCAGGAGAGCTCGTCTGAGCTGAATTAACCTTCACCCATTAAACCCTCTGCTTGTCACCAGAGACATTGTCAGCTAGATTTGATCTCACTGTTGTAGGACTGCCCCTCTTACAGGGAAACTGCCTCAGCTGGAGAGTTAAAAAAATAAAACACCTGGACAGAATAGGTACTGGCAGGCAATGCTTTATTCTCACCAGCTGTGGGGAGCAGTATGCGTGAAAGCACCACTCAAGGCCAACAGAGAGTTAAGAAACCAGTTACAGGGGTTACATTTCAAACCAACTTTGCAAGTGCTACAGCTAAATGCATGAAAACACGCTCTAGAGACCTCATATCATGTGCACAAAAGCTTTTTTCCCCCCCAAGTGCAGAAGGTTCCCCCCACATTCCCAAAGGCCCAAGCATAGCCAAAGAGAAAGTAAAACTAAAGGACTGTTATTCAGCCCAGCAAAAGCAGCCTGTGCAGGGAGCACTTACGGGGCTCCGGAGGGAGAGACCTGCAGAGGAGGAAAACAGCAAGAATAACTTTTGAGGTAGAGGAAGCAAAACCAGGAGGCCCTTGAGAGATGCCAGTTGCTTAATTAAAACAAAACAAAACAAAAAAGGCAGAAAAGCAACCTGTTGAAATAGATCTCAGGCAGTAGCAAACTGCAGGTGCTTAAGGAAGTGACATAGTTCCAGATCTGCAATTTAAACAAGGGGCAATGGGTACCAACTAGAACACAAGAGGTTCCACTTATATATGAGATCTGCAAGGACTGTGGCTTCCGCTGCAGGATCTCCAGAAACACTGGTGTTTCAGAGCCAGGTCCCTGGCTTAGATCGCATACCAAGACTTCATAGAGATGAGTTCCTGAGTACTCCCTGCTACCAAAAGTTGGGAGTTCAAAAAAAAAAAAACAAACAAACAGCAGCACAAAACATTTTAGAAGAGTCTACTAAATAATTTTGCCACTTTAATACTGTACTAAAAAGAGATTCCTTAAGAGGTGCCACAGTGCAACCATTTTATCTGGCAAGTTAGAGTCCTGCATAGCTTCAGACATACTGAACAATGCAGCACATAAACATAAGACCATAAAATTCCTGGAATGGTCAGATCTCCCTGGATTATTCTTTGACCTCCCAGCTTCCTACAAGGTCCTTGTATCTGTCAAGAACCTGTCAAGGCGCTTTTAAACTTCCATGGGCCCAGTGTGTCTCATGCTGTTATTTTCCTGTTTTTTCTTCTCCCCAAAACTTCTATTCTTCTTTCTTTCAAAACCCTGCCAGTATATGGAAGATTATGTGAACACAGATAAGGCTGCTTTGTTTTCATATCTGACTACACAGATGCACCAACATCTGCTGCTTTCAGCCTTTCCACTCTTCTCTCATCACTCCTCCCTCTTGTGCTTCCAAATCTGTGTATGGTGAAGGACTGGCACATCTCCTCCTCACTGTTTCCTGAATCTCAGGTTCAGAAGTGCTTTACTGGTCTGCATAGAAGGCAAATTCTTCACATCTCAAAAGACGGAAAGACATTTAGAAAATCTATATAGTTTTAAAAAAATATACCTTGTCCCACAATGCCTGCACACAGCTTACCTTTGCCCAGGACACCCTCAGCCCACTCACTGCCCAGCCAGCACCCCATGTGCAAGGTGTCACAGCCCCCTGCCACAAACCGCTCTCCTGCCCCTCCCCAGGGGTACCTCAGGGTGCTGGGTGGCAGTCAGATGGCACCCGTCACCTCACCACATCAGTCCATTGCATGTGGTGCACAGGGGACCACAGACAGGACGCATCCCCTGAAACGGGAAGAAAATTTCAGTGCATCTGGTGAGGTTTCTGCTGTCATTGGACTGGGGCTGTGAGCCTGACCTAGACATCTCAGGCCATTGCACCAGCAGCTACCAGAGACTTGTAAAGGGGCTGCCCGGCAGTTCGGCATCCGCTGCATACACTGGCATATACAGTGAGCTGCACATCCTCCCATAACCCCACTGCGTACCTTCTGGGCAAGCAGGTCCTGGCTTCTCATTCTATGCTTCTGAAATCAAACCATCTCTTCCTACAGTTCTAATGCTTCCAAAGCCCATCTCTTACTTTGTAAGTAAAAATATATGTATGTGCACATCTCTTAATTTCTATGTATATAAATATAGTATTTTCCTTTTTACAGTTACAAATTGCATTTACACACAGGTTTTATTTTTTTGGTATCTGTGCAAACTTCTTAGGGAACATGAGGTCAAGACATAAAACTTTAGAAAAATTCTTTTTTAAAATATTTTTTATTTTTAAAGAATTCTTAAATTTTTTTTATTAAGTTTTTTAAGATTTTTAAGTTTTTTTTAAAGTTTTTTTAAGGTGTTTTTTTTTTTTTTTTTTTTTTTTTTTAAACCAACATCAAAATATATTAAGTAAATGTGTAACTACAAACTCTATCAGATAAATCCTCTTCTTCAAACACACGGAATAAAACGAATGCCACCACCACATCCACCTTTGCCTCCAGCTGTCCCACTCCACACCCCTCCTTCTGTTTCCTGGAGCACATCAAGCCTTCACATTCAGGTTCAAAAGATCCCAGAGGTTTCTTGTCACATACTGAGGCTGGTTGGTGGCATACTTCTTCAGGCTGGGGCCCATCACTTCGTCAAGGCTCTTTGCAAGCTTGGTGAGCACAGCCCTGACACTGCCGCTTCGGACAGGCAGGGCCTTGTTTCCCAAAAGGAACCAGAGCGCAGGCAGGACATAGCGGTGGACGAATTGAGGTTTCCGGGGATAAACAGTGGCCACAAGCACTGCCAGGTGAGAGAGACAAACAGATTAACAGCCGTAATGTAAACAAGTATGTTCCTTGTACCTACAAGTACCTACAAGTTTTGGTTCTTGGAAGGCTTTTCTGGCTAATATCAACAAGCACAAAGGGCCCAATGGTCCAGAAACAGGCAACAGTGGCTGATCATCCACTGAACAGCATAACCAACCTCTGAGGACCTTAATTTCTCCAAATCAGAGGCTTTGTATCCATGATAGACTTATCAAAGTGAATAATACACATTTTGTAAATAATTTCACTATCTGCTTCTGCATTACAAATGCCAAAAATGGCAAATCGCTGTTTATTTCCGTTAAGAAGTTGTCTAAACCAGCTGCTGAAGATTTTGAAATGCAGCTCAGAGAGGTAATTGAAAGATTTCTAACAAAAGGATGATTACTTTTTTTGTGACCTTTGACAAAGAATGACAGAAGTCCCGTGTGGCTGTTCCTTTTGCTTAGTGGCACACAGCAAACAGCAGTATGACACCACACTTCAAAACTTCAGCCCAGAAAAGATGTGTGTTGCTTGACAGTTTTCTTACAAACATCAGTGACTAACTGAGGTCTGTGACAGAAGGGTCCAAACTGAGGTTTTTTCCCCTCATACTTAGTGGCTTCTAATGAACAGCTGTTTCAAACTTCAGAATGTCTTAGATAATTACCCAAACCCCATTGCCATGGCATTTGAGCATCTCACGAGTTTAATGGCAATTGCCCTCACAACATTCCCTAAAATAGGGGAACAGAGAAAAATCTTACACAGGCGCCTGATATTTAACGCATTCTGCACATTCTCTCTGACGTCTGTTCTCAGCTCATTTTCTGAACTGAGCTCTATTAAATACAAACAAAAATTTACTATCAATAAGCTCCTTGCATGGCAGATTTTGCTGAGAGATCAAAATCTGAAATGGTCTGAAGAGAGCTTTGTTATCTTCTGTTCAGTAGAAACGTTATGCAGTAACTATTTATTATTTTGTAGTGGAAGGACCTTCATTTCCTCTATGCTGTTAATCTAGCATCAGTCATCAACATTTAAACGGCTCCTGACAGTACCTAAAACCAACTCTAGTAAGCAGGAAAAGGGTACCTATTTTAAAATAGGAGTTAATTTATGTTTAAATGCTATTAAACACAGTGGTCACTATGGAGCTTCAGAACAAAAAGAGCTGTCTGTTCCCACTGAATCCCAGAGAGAACATCTGCGCTTTCTAAAGTAGTTCCAATTTATGTTCAAATGCTGTATTTGAAAAAGAGATTAAAATAACTGTAAAAGTAAATTTTATGTTTACAGAGATTTACTTTATCCAAATTATCTTTAAAGGCCCTTTTATATTTGTTATGGCTAAACATGCCCTTTTGAGATTCATAATGAAGAAGCAAAGTGTATTAAACCTTGGATTAAAAGATGCTGGCATAACTAGAAGTGGATTTAGTCCTAATTAAAGCAAGGCTATAAATACTCTTCTCTAGTATATATTGAGATTATAATTTTTTCCATTCATTGGCTATTGCTGGACAGAGCAAGCTACTATTATAAATCAATTATCAGCTGTACTTCCAGTGTGTTGCACACTGCTGATACAGTAGACTGTTTGTACATCCTGAAATGAGTCCATATGATATCTGCAATACAGGCAGGGAGCCTCAGTGGGTTGGGCTGAACTGCCTCCTTCTGCCCCTAAATCCTGCCTTGCACAAAGTCCTTGCCTGTAATATGTGTGTTGAGTTTTCACCTACACTGTGACCCCCCAGGCTCTGCAGGACTCCGCCTCAAAAGTTTCCAACAGGACAACAAGAATCCTATGATGACAAAACAAACCGATCCTCAGAAATACCAGTTGCCACAATTTTTTTTCTAAAGGATGTTGGTTCGCTGTAGAACAGGGACCTCTTAGAGACCTCCATGACCTTTACTGTACTGTACTTCAAAGAGAGAAGTCAGCCAGGGTATTTTTAGGCCTTCTCTTTCCTGGAGGCGGGTCCTGAGATGCCTCAGTGAGAGCTCAGCGCTGGAGCCCAAGCGCTGTTCTTCTCTCACACACTGCAAGCCTCTGCAGAGGCCAGGCAAACCCCTGCCAAATACACCAAGTACAAGTATTTTGCAGGAGGAACAAGCTCAGGACCTTCTGGTGTTTGATAAGCGACTGCACTGTCTATTCTGAGGTATTCCCTCTAAATATTCCCTCTGAAGACTTCAAGAAGTGGAGATTAGTTGAAGAAGGCAATACCTGTGAGATGTTCAATGACATCCAGCAGAGCTTTGCCGCTGAGGTAACGCGCTCGGTGGGCAAAGATTTGCAGCAGCAATGTGTTATCTGAAAGAGAAACATGTATTTCTGCTCACTCTTCCGAGGTTATAAGAAAAAAAAAATAGTTAAAAAGGGAAGGAGGGGAAAAGGCAGAGGTAACTGCATTTTGTAAAATGAAGGAAATTTATGCCAGTTTCTGAGTCCTTTACTTCTTTCCTTCAGCTTACTTGGGAGGATTTTAAATTCAAAAAGAAAAGTTCTCATTTCACATTTGTAAATCCAGAGTTAACTGCTGTACAATGAGCTGTGTTAAAGCTTCCACATCAGGGCCCTCAAAATTTAAATCACCTGTAAGCAATGAAAATGTTTTGCATCCTGGAGCTTTGCAGAAGTGACCTCCTCCCTTGTCTAAGGAAAAGGATGAGAAGGCTCAAGAGTCCACGCATCCATTCACACTTTAAGGATAAGCTGGTGTTAAATCTTTAAACTACCTGTTGGGATCTATGGACAACACTCCAAGTTACTCTTACAAGAGATAATTGCTGCTCATTGCCAACACCATCCACTCTCAGGTGCTCTTATACTATCTCTGAAATCAGATCTCGGTAGAGAGACTGAAAAACAACCTGATTTCCCAATACTTGACTGCCATATATATTTTAACGTCTCCTGTGCTGCCTGTTTTGGATTTGAGGTCTTGTTTTAATTAATAAACTGCTGCCTGAATTGGTCTGCAAGCCTCCAGTCTCACTGCTTTGATAAGCCAAGCAAAGCTTTTCTTGGAGGTAGAATGTTTGTGGGATGCACTACGATACCTCGCAGTGTCACCGGGAGTGGCACCAATAGGTAGAGTAAGCAACCTGCTTCTTTGTGAACCACTACAGAGTCAAATCCCAAAGGGGTTTTAAGTAGTACTGTGCTATTAAGTGCTCCGTTTTGCCTGAGATATAAAAAAGGTAGTCCCTAACAATCTCCTTGTGAGTGTGCAGTAATGAATCCGTTCTGCTACGCTAATTAAGCTTCTGCTTTGGTAATTACACTCTTCTCATTCATCTTTTCAAACAGACACTTCACTTTTTGTCCCACCCTCTTGCAGTATTGTCAGATGCTGTTTCACATTTGCTCTTCCTCCCCAGGGAGTTACCTTACAGCTGCTGCTTTGAAAAAAGATCTGGAGGTCTTGTGGAAGCACAAAATGTTAATTTGTCATTAATATTGGTATCTACATAGATTTTCAGGGGAACACTTGGGTTTGGGATGGGTGAGGGGGAGCTGCTTGTTTTCTTGTTTTTGTAGGAAGATAAGTATGTTAGCAGTATTCAACTTTCACTTTGAGAGTTTCAAATGCTCGGTACATTTTGAAACATTAAAGCTCAAGTAAATAACAAATTCACCCAGCAGTTACTTTTGCTGCCTTGAGAGACCTAAAGACAGAGGAGCTTTTAATAGCTACTAGAGAAAACAAGGCAACAGGCAGTCTGGTTCTTACTAACCCAGCTTTAATTCCCTGTACTACGTATCAGCTAAACCTGCTGGCCACAGGACAGGCAGCCCCGCAGTTGCTGTATTGAGCAGAGGAATCTGCTTCTCCGCACTCTCATTTTCACTGCGTTCCCCTCTTTGCTATGTTGACAACTACAGGGAAATTCCCCCTCCCCTCTCTCAGAGTGATGGTTCCTCTGGGAACCATCTGGGGCTGCTGGTCTGACTCCATGCCCTGGTGTCAGGCAGTGGCCATCTGAAGGGCATTTCTTTCATGACAGAGAACAGGGCAGGACAGATGTCAGAGGAGACAGCAAGATGTCTTGGTCCCATTGCAGTTGAGCTTGATTTGCTGATTCACCTCCACCTACAAGGTGGCTCCCTTGAGTGGGATTATGGTCCCAGGTCACAGCTAATGAATGTGTGTGGTCTTCAGCTGGGGACATCCAAACCAATGCCAGGGTTAAGGTAAACAAACTATTCAGGCACTATTGGGAAGCAAATTAGTTTGGTTTTAGGTAGAATTTTGGTCTAACAGATGGGGGGGGGTGTTTTATGTTCTTTATTTGTTTGTATGTCATTTGGGGTTTTTTTGTTTCACATCAAGTGATCAAACAATTTTCTAACCAGCTTGCATTTTTGCATGGATCATTAAAGGTGGCAGATGAGGAAGTCTCACCTAAAGCTCAGAATATGAGGCATGTCAACACAGAGCCTCGGTGCAATAGCTGGGCTCTTAGCTATTAAACTCATAGGAGCAATGGGGCAAGAGGTTGTGCTCTCTTACTCTTTGCTAGGAGCATTGAACAATCCTTTAGCGTTCTGGGGTGGTTTTGTCACTTTATAGCATATGGTATGGTTTTGCTCATGCATTTTTCCAGTAGAGCCTTCCTTCCCCCAGTAAAGCCCTAGGGTCTTGAATTTTGAAATATCTGTGATTCAGTTACCTGTTTGAACTTTTACAAATGTCCACAAAAATGAGCAGAACAAAAAATATATATCCCACCTTGTTTGCTTGAGAACCTGTCTCTGAGTAAAGCCACTGTGATAAGAGACAGATGCACCTTGCTCCTGTTCTAGCATCTGCCAGCATGGAAAATTTACAGTGACCTCTTAGAATTGGTGAGAGGGGAATGACGGAAAGCTTCATACAAAACCCTGAAGGGATCTATTTGCCACATCCTCTCTTAGCAGGATTCTGCAACTTTTCCCACACCTTCTCCCACGCACCACAAAAAAATCAGTAAGGGCCAAGAGCAGTAAAGGTCTCACCCTCCTCTCCTGCTTCATGATTAGGAACAACCCAATACTTGGAATACAGAAAGGCAGCAGGTCAGCAGATTCACTGAGTTTGCAAAGCAGCTGATGTGGAGAACTTGTTAATTTCACTTTAACACCTGCCTCTTCAACACTGAATTTTTCAGGCATATTCACCCAGTGCTGCATTTTCACAGCTGACATAAGTCTGTGTGGCAAGAGAATTTACAGCAGACCTTGGCTATAGCAATCTTGCCCCATGCAGAACAACGTTTGGAATAAGCCATCATTTACAGCTTGATTTATCTTGATTTATACTTGTTTATTCTAAAGAAGTGGGAAAGAAGCCCAGCAAGAGCAAAGAGCCTCCACCACACTTCCCCCTATGTGTTTCAAGGAAAAAGCACATTCCTTTCATCTTGTTTTAGTGGTTGTAAACTTAACAGAGTGCACATATTAGAAATCCAATTCAATAAAAACAAAATGCATGCAGTTTCCCAGGAAAAACAGTCATGACAGATGCTAGTCACTTCCCTCATGCTCTTATAGTGGAAACTTAAAATAATCCCTAGAATGTCCTCTCTGTAATAATCAGATCTATGACCCAGGTGATAAGCAGTGTCCATTCAGCTACACATCCCAACATGATACAACCGATTGGAATAAAAAGAATGCAGGCAGGACTTCATACACATCTTGCAGCAGCTGGATGTTCCCACAGACAACAACAGCCATCCACAGACTTAGCACTCACTTGGCTCTGAGATGGAGGAGCCGCAGCTGGGGAGAGTCAGTGTCAGAGGTCAGCCTTACCTAGGTGATCAATGCATGCTTCCAGCACCTTCACAGCTGCAGCATAAATCCCCAAGTGCTTTGAGTTCAGGTTCTCAGTGACTGCTGCTATCAGAGAGGTCAGGACTGGGTATAAGGCATCTCCAAGTATGGGTGTCATCAAAGCCAGTGCCTCCAGCGCCTGCTGGTTCACTTTCTTGTTGCAATCCTGAAGTCTCAGGACAAAAGCGTCAAAAATCTGTTAAGAAAACAAAGGACAGGAAATCTGGATTAAAATGTTCTTGTTTCAAGGAGAGATGTAGAAACAAGCACCCAGAAATGTAAAATATAATGTTTTCTGTTAGGTCAGCACTTACTAGCACAATTTCACTGTTTTCTTATGGGCTACTCACTGTAGTGGTTGCACCTAATGGTGGTTGGAAAGATCTTCATATTTTATTAAGAGGTTTGAGTGCAGACAGGATAGTTCATATGGTGTTTCTCTCTATATTATTTACATTATTATTTACATAAATCATCGCTACAAATCATTAAATTAATCCCATTTTAATAATGCAATATCTTTGGTGCAGAGGTATGAAAACAGGTATTTATGATACCCATTTTTCCATAAAGTTGCCTCAAGTACTGAGGGCAGTATTGATTTTGCCAAAACTGTGGCTGGATGTGATCCAAGTTTTGTTTTTATCTGTCTCAGAACCTGCATCTGGAGGAGTGCAGGGCTCTGATGAACTCTTCAGTACCCAGACCATTTGTCTAGCTAACAGGTAGACTTCTGAAGTTTAATGTGTTGTGTAGTTCTCATTAGAGCAGGTTCAGTCCCTAGACAGCCACATTATCAGGCACCATTTGCTGGAAAAGGGGAAAAAAAACAGCTGCTGGGAGGAAAAGGAAGAGATCTGTCTCTAGCCATTGTCTTCCTCTTTCCAAAGGGAAAAAAGGGCCCACAGGAAGGGTGAGAATGGTCCCAATCAGGAAAGGGATGAGGATAGAAGTAAATAGGCAGAGTTGTGTCTGCAATAGAAGAGAAAGTTTACAGGAGTATCCTTTAATTTTTGGTTTTTTTAATCAATGCATCCTGATACTTCTCCTCCACCCCAACTGATTTCTCTTCTAGGGAATAATTTCCAGCCTTTCAGTGGCTGTATTTCCTTTGTTTTAACCTAACTGGTAGTAAGATACAGCAAAAGCTACAGCAACAGGAAATTCTGTCTCATGAACAGCACCAAGAGACACCTACCAGAGAAATACAGTTGGACTGAAATTGCTTGCCCTGATGCCTGGAGTTGAATGAAATTATTTGGGGTGAGAAGAGACCAGCCTGTCCCAGACAGCTAGTAGGTAACATAAGACGCACTGTTTTAACTTTACTGGTACAGGCTTGGGAAGGGACCTAACAGGAAAGGAGCGATGGAGATGCCCTACCTACCTGGGAAATGTTAGTGGAGATGAGCTGGGGGTTGTTTTTGCAGTGGTCAAGGAGGAGCAGCACTCCCTCCATTCTTGTCTGAAAGTCCTTAGCTGTCAGGAGCTTGCAAAGCTCCTGGCGCTGTTCAGTCTCTTCCTGTGATGGGCGACGGGCTGTCTGACGGGCTGTCTGACGGACTGTCTGACGGACTGTCTGACGGACTGTCTGGCAGGCTGTCTGGCAGGCTGTCTGGCGGGCTGTCTGACGGACTGTCTGACGGGCCTTCTGACGGGCTGTCTGAGAGGGTGGCATGGGTACATAAGAGACAGACCTTAAAATGGAAAATAAAAACAAAGTTAGACCTTTTGGTGATAATATCTCCCTTTGGTTAATTGTGAGGAATGCAACTTGAGAAGACTTCCTAATGATGTGATTTCAGCTAGATCTTTATCTGAAAAGCAGCTTTGATCTCATGACAATCATTACAGGAGACAATCTGGACTTAACATTATCACTAGTGCTTACTGAGGAAAACCAAGGCACCAAGGATGGGATGCATCTCATTTATCTTCAGGTGTCTTCCCAGGTACTCATCCAGCTTCCCTATGTGTGGAAAAGTAGGCACTACAAAGTCTAAATGCCTCATCTTATGGCAGGTGTCTGTATTATAAGGAAATTAATTGTCCTGGAGAAGTGCCTCTACAACAGGTATGGGAATCTGGATAAATAGCTCAGATGCATCTGAGCAGATGAATCCTACCCAGACAGATCAAGGGGCATAACTGAAGGGATCCAGAGGATCAGTAACAGAGGCAAAAACTGAAGCCAGCCATCCCGCTACTGCGCTCACATTATTGCTTCCTTAGCAGCTGGATCCACAGCTTGACAAACCCAATGGGAACAATTCTCTTGGATCAGCCTCTCTCTGCCATGAGCACGAGAAGCTCCTAACCCCACTACTGAGGTGTGCGGTGATCTTCCTGCCACTGCTGAGCACAACAGAGCTAAATAAATCCACTCTGTTATCAGAGAAGGGCAGGTACAGGTAGCTCTCTCACCAGCATGGGGAGACAGCAAGGACCAAACTCCTATCTTGAATGCTGACTGAGGCACAAGGGAAAAAAATATGCTGTCCATCAACCAACCAATAATGGGTCTCAATGACATGAATAGCTACAGAGTCCACATTGATATGTCTCTTGACCAGAACTACCAGTACTGTTTTTGAGTCAGAAAGCAATGACTCAGACAGGCCAAACAAAATGCATAGGAAGTGCTATTTTTGGGAATGGCATCTTGGTTCTAGAATGGGACTTCTCATCAAATCACCCATCTCAAAAAGACTCCACTGAGATAATAATACCCTGATTGAAATTACTTGTCCCAAACCAAACAGCAGAGAAATGGCCCTCTCGCAGCCTCCACAACACTGTCCTCGCCACCGCACTGGATTTTCTGAACTAAAACTGGTGGGTGTCTCTTCCTCTCTCTCAATTTTTGTGGAAAACCCTCCAGAGAACTTGTGTTCAGCCTAATGTAGAAGTAGACATTTTTGATCACGAAATATTTGTGGGGCAAGGAAACAATCTCTGGTACCCCTTGTCTCCACCAGAAAGATTTTTTTGAGGAAGAGACATGCAAAGCTTGTCATGTGCTTTGTCAGATATAACAGAAGTGCTCAGTACCCTTCATTAGAAGGCAAGTTGTCCTGGGGCATCATCAAGCCATTTTTCTTAGACTCCTTGGCAGAAGGAGGTTTCTTAGACTCCTTGGCAGAAGGAGGTTCCTTAGACTCCTTGGCAGAAGGAGATTCCTTAGATTCCTTGGCAGAAGGAGGTTCCTTAGACTCCTTGTCAGAAGGAGATTCCTCAGACTCCTTGGCAGAAGGAGGTTCACATTCATGGTCTTCTGTCCCCTACACAAATATATAAAAAAACATGAATCTATAGAAGATAAAAGAGGAAATTATTTGTTTAAAACACAAATTATAACCAGGAAGGATCACTGCTACCAAGAAAGGCTTAGGAAAACATTTCCTAACTTAGAGAGGGAGATGGGCCAGAGATCCAGTGATGTCTACTATTTGTTTTCAATAACATAAGGTAGGTTATAGGTGCTACCATAATGGGCAGCAATACAAAATCCAGAATTCATTAGTCTTGTGCACAAGAATAATGCAAACTGTTAAGGAAACAAACTGGTGGGAAACATTTGGACTTTCTGGAGGGTGGCCCATTGTGTTGGGAGTTAATTTGGTTTACGCTCATTCTCCCTATCCCCGACAAAGGCACATGCCTGTCTAGAATGTAAATGAAAAGGAATGAAAAAAAATAGGGATGATTTTCCATGGGATGCTGAATTCATGAAGCTTCCTCCGGCTTCAGAGAGCATAACAGCAGGGCAGTGTTCCCAGAATACACACAATATGCGTACTAATTATGATTGCCTTGTGCATCTTTTGTATATTTGGAAATTTTTTTGGCACTAATACTTCATCTGTTGCAAAGACTCTATTACCTTCAGAAGCACTATTCTCCCTTCCTTGCTTTATTGGGGGGTGTGGGGAGTAGCATTGGGTTTTTTTAATGCTTGATGGTAGAACCATTTTCTCCTACTTTCCTTTCCTGTTTGTGGCTGATATTCAAAATACACCCACTTTCTTTCTAACTATACTAGTTCATTCACTGTCTGAAGATAAACAGGCTAAGGATCAACAGCTCATTCCCAGGAGCAAAATGATTCAGCAGAAGAAGAATGAGGTAAAGAAAGATTATATATGTTTAATCTCATATTAGCAATCTCAGTACTAGCATAAAGAAGACATTTCTCCTGCCAAGCACTTACCTTCCGCTTAATCATTGCCATAACAGCTTCCAAGTCCCGTGAGGGGGCAGACTTTTTCAAATAACTATCAAATTTTGGATGACTCATCAATAAATTCAGCATCTTCCGTCCATAATATCTAACATAGGAAAAAGAGAAATTAATACAGACTACTACTGTCTTTTCTTCCTGGCCTTGTGAATAAACGAAGGAAAAGCGTTAATAAACTGATATTTTAAACTCATCATGTGTAATACCTGCATGAGGAGGTATTACCTCTTCAGCAAAGAGATTTACCTCCTCTTACTGCAACTGCACAATGCTACCAGCTGAACACAAGAGGAGAACATAGGGTAACAGGAAAATACAATTTCACTCTGAAACTGAGGGTATGCTTCTGTGGAAGTGGAAGATCCCATGGGACAAGTGAAGACCACCTCCTGCTTGGATGTCATGGCTTATTTGCAGTGTCTTGCTGCCATTGCACAATAATTTACTTCCCCTTAACTGACAGAGAATCTAGGACAGATGACCTCATGCTTACTATTTATTATTCTATACGACATGTATGCACATGGGCAGCTAATTGATCATGTGTTCTTCACATCTATTAATGGGAATATAATTAATAATCAGACTAATGGTTTGGTTTGGTTTTTGGTTAGTTGTTTTGGTTTTGCTACTATGAAACTTCAGCTACTGTGAAGAGGAAATTTGGACGTCATTCAGCCACAGCCAACAACATTATACAATGATTGGGAAGAAAAATTTGTGACTACAATAGGCAATTAAATCTGCAGAAGGGATTTAGAATGATTGAATATATCACTTGAAAACAGCTGGATTTTTTCTAGGACAGTCTTAACCTTCCCAGAAATAGATGTTTGGGACCATTCAGTGACGAACAGTGGCCAATGCTTCAGCTTTACATTGCACACGTAAGGTGAAACAGAATTATTTGACTGCCTAATCTGAGCTCAGCTGATCTGAATAAAGAATCATTCAAGTCACAGGAATTTGTCAATGGCCTCTCTTGCTGGACAACCTCATCTTACTCAGTACAGTCATCTCCCCAGACGTTATCCACACTGTGAAGTAACTTTTTAAATTTTACCTTCCACTCTTTTGTGGTTTTATAATTTATAGCCAGGCATCAAACAGTTTTCAAATTTTAGGAGGTGAAATGAAGATCATCACCTTGTGTCCTGATGACAGTCCAGAGCAAGATTCACCAGCGTGTGCACCAGCACCTCAGTACTGGTAACTATGCCCGAGAGGAGTTTATTGGCTCCAGTTCGCTCCATCGCAGTCAGTAGGTGTTCGGCTGCAGTCTTGCGCACCAGGACATTGCGGTGTCTGCAAACAAGGCAACAAAGACTGGGGTAGGGGGAAAAAGAGGGCCAGAAGCACAGGCCTCGGTCACAGCATGGTCCCTGTCATTGCTAGGGAAAGGACACACAAGTTCTCACTGCCATTTTAGCCACCTGTAGGTGATTTGTCCTCAGATAAACACAAAATTGGCATTGTACAGAGAGGCTACCTGCAAGTAAGAGGAAGGAATTCTACCTCCCTGGACTATTTGATACTTAATTTCTTTCCTGAAATTTAGTCTAGGAAAGAGGGAAATGAAAGACAATTTTTACTGACTCATCAGAGGGCTCCACTACACAAACAGAACTGTAGCAGTCCTGGGGCTTATTCCACCTGTTTATCTCCAAATCTGCAGAGGGAAATTTTTCACAATGAGAACAATCAGTCATTGGAATAATCTCCCCAGGGAAGTGAGTTTCAGCTGGACAGGGTGCTGAGCCACATTGTCTAGACTGCACTTCTGCCAAGTAAGGTTGGACCAGATGGTCCAGGTGGTCCCTTCCAATCTGGTACTCTGTGATTCTATGATTTAAGGCAGCATTTGCTTCAGTTATCCTATGGGAGTCAGCCTGTGAAGGCACCTATAAAGCTGCTCACTATCTCAAGGCTGACTTGCAACATCAATTTGAATAGAAAGTAGAGATCTAAGGACATGACGGTCAGACAGAGCCCACTTAGTAGGAGCTGTGCCTGCTGAGCCGCACCCAGCACGTTCTCCCCAGTGTGCTCCATGTGTTAGCAATTAGCCTCCTTATTTCTCAAGTTAATGGCATAATGATGATGCATGGCTTTTCTCAGTGCCTCTGTGGTTAGCGTTGTGAAATATCAAAAGGCACTCACTGCTAGAATAGCTATTGTCCCTCTTCCTGCAAAGCCACAAGACTATACCACCACGCATTGCAGGAACTTTTGCTTCCCCATCATTCACCACATCTCACCAGCATTGACATATTGTGGGAACAAATAGGCTGCAGGAGGGCAGAAGTAGATGCAAGAGGAAGGGAGAGAGGTTTATGATCAGAGAATCTAATCACCGAGTTCACAGAAGATGCAGGAGACAGGACCCTTCCCTCCCATCAATTCCCTTCTGCCTCCCATCCCTTCCCTCTACCGACACAATTCAAGGTGAAGGATAGCACTAAGAAAAGAATGACGTACTGGACTCCACTGGCCATGAGAGCAGTCATTGCTCGTGCAGGAGTCACACTCCCCGCCATGAGCCCCAGGGATTCATTGGCTGCTGTCTGAATGAAGTCGTTGGAGTCCCCCATCTTCTGCAGCAAGACCCGAGCAATCTCATCCACCTTGTGGTCCATGTCCTTCTTCATGGTCCTGAAGAGATCTCCAAGAGTGTTGATTGCACAGCAACACACCTTTGAGCGGAGATTGTTCACCTGGGGAAGTCATGAGGGGAAATGTAAGAACCACCCTGTAGAGAAAATCAATTCTCCAGGTGAAAGTCCCATGAAACAACATGACTTCTCACTGTGTCCAGATGGAATATAAGAGCACAGTAAGAGCAGAGGACCACAAGTACAGGAACACACTTACTCTGACGCCAACTTCTTCTCTCTCAGGCCCACTTATACAATTTTAATGAGACTGAAGGCCTAAAAATATTGTTTAATCTAGAACTAAGTGTGCTACTCAACCCATAATGTGCACTGCTTTGATTTTAGACCTTAAAAAAAAATAAAGGCAATGGCTGTTTTTAAACTATAAAGGTACAATTCATAAAGACAAGACAGAGGAAAAGTAGTACTTTCTTCCTGTCCAAAATCGCAGCACTGGCAGTTTGAGCACTCAACGAGGAAACTGAAAATGCAGGCTCAAGTGTACAATCAGGCTAATATGCAGCATGGACTTGAAGTCCATCTACTGCTCTGCCTGGTCAGGAGAACCCCAGCTGTTGAACTCAAGGTACTCAAGCATTTTGGAGGTCACATATAATTACAGCTGCAACCCATGGCGTTTTGCAGCATTCAGGGCTGTTCTTGGGTGACCCTTGCTTCCAAAAGTCTCTCCCATAAGCGTAAGGAAGAAATAACTGAGAGTCACGTGCTTCATTTGAAAAATACTTTGAAGGACAGACCAGTATTTCTTTCTGCCAGAATTAGTTGTGCCTCTTAATAAAAGAAAACCATATAAGTGCTAGAAGTGCTTGTGAAAGCAAAATCTGGGACTGGAGTGAAACAAAAGCTGAAAGATGTCTCTGTGCATGATCGTAGAAGAGAGAGGAGGAAATTTCCTCAGAAATATAAAAGTGATATAAAAATCAGATGAGCTAAGCTGAAAGGGCTTCTTGCCCTAAGCCAGATCTCACAGGGGTAGAATCTGAGTCCTGCATATCTAAACAGAAGGGTTTAAAGAGTCCAACAACACAAGGAACATTCAAGCTTCCAATGTCATTAAATATTGGAGAGGAGGAGTTGCTTTCATGGAAATAAGCTGTCCTACTGTCTTCTGCAAGCAAAGGAAAATTTAATATATTTGGCAATCATGCAGTAAGAGTACAAGTCTGTGGCCTGAACTGGCTGCTAAGTGCCAAGTTGGAAATACAGCCACAGATGTTATTAATTAGCTTAGGGTGAGACCTCTGTGTTCACTGAGAGATGAGACAGTGAAGCTGTGTGTGACTGCCTTGCTCACCCCACAGCCAGGCTGGTCTAAGCACCCAGTTGCTGCTGTGCAAAATTCCACAGGCACACAGAGTCAGCAGTTTAGTGGAAAGGGCAAATTGCCAAAAAGCAAGCAGAAAGGAAGGAGGAAAAAACATCATCAGGAAACACAGGAAAATAAATACCTGCAGTCACTCACCCAGGTTGCTGAGGAGGAGGAAGAAGTGGGAGGAAGCTGGGAGGCAAAAGCTGCAGTGTTTAATTACAGCTTGGCAGAGACTTGGGCTGTGGCAAATCACCTGCAGTTTCTGTATTTGTATATTGCATGAGAATGACACCTACCTCAAAGAGAAGAGACACAGAAGCCCTGCATGCCTGTAAATACAGCTATATTGTGCAGACAGATCATATAGATAGGTGACATAGCCCTTAGAAAAACAGTGAATAAAATAGTGATGAAGGCAGACACCCACGTAAATGAAGAAGCACGTATCAACTCTATGCTCTCATGTACGAGGTGCATAGGACACAATCGAACATAACATTCTTACCTCTTTGATAACTACCAAGGAAACATCATGAAGTTTAGAAAGAAGGACTTCTGAGTGGGAGACAGCCAGGCGTCTGATGCTGGTGAGTCCCTTCACTTTCTCCTCCCTGAAAGGCAATTACCAAAAAGATCGACTTTTCTCACCACCCAAGAACTTGGCAGCACCCTCTAAAATTACCAGGGTGTCAGCTCAAACAAGCACAGGGAGGTGCTTCTTATACAGCACTTAATTAAATTGTGGACTCGTTGCTACAGGATGCGGTCGTGTTCAAAAGCACACATAAATGCAAAAGGCAAATAGATGGTTTCAGAATGGCTGGGTTAATTTGCAGCTGTCAAACAAGACACCCTTCCTGAAATCACTGGCACACAAAGTCTCTATGTCACTGCTTCCTAGAAGCTGGAAGACTGTGCCATGTTTCTGTTTCTTGCATCCTCCCTGTACCCTGTGTCTGAGAAACAGTCCCGTCTGGCTGTTACTGGGGCGTTTTCCCTCTTCGCCATCCCCATAGGGCAATGCAGGAGGGAGAGCCTTCACTGCCACTCCATAGCTTGAGTTTGCACTCTACAATTTAGTCTTGTTCCCCACAGCCTCGCCCTCCCCTCCCCCAAAAAAGACAGCATGTCATAAAATACTCCATACCTGGGCAAGAATAGACAAAAAGCTGGATTTTCCAGAAAATCCCTACTTAAAATAACACCTACAACAGCAACATGTTATTTAAAAGTAGTAAAAACCCACCTCTTTCAGCATTTTCTTAGTGAAGGACCTGAGCTACATGAAGACATGTTACAGTCACTGGTTCACCAGGGCGGCAGGGCAGGGCTGGGCATCCACCCCCACTGGGGTCCCTGAGTGTAACCCAGACCCTGCAGCAGCTCCCTGCACCTCACAGGGCATCAAACAGGAGTGGGAAAGAGAAAGGAGAGAGGGGCAAAACAAAGTGATATTGCACAAGGAGGTACATCATGGAAGACTTTTCATGGTTATCCCAGTGTGAATGGAGCCTTAGTGCACATATGCTGACTCAGAAATCAAAGGGAAAACCAATATCACCTGAAATTTGCTGAGTCTCCTCCTGTCTGTGTTCAATTTCAGGACACACTGTGATTATCAACAAAAACATCTTTGGCCCATATTAAGCAGTGAAGAAGAAAAAGTTTCATTCTAAAAGTGCAAGATTCCTGAAGGATTTTTTTTTTTCTTTTTACTTGTCTTCTGCCACAAGGCTTTCAGGGGAAATGACAGGCTGAGAAACTCCGTACCACATCTCAGTCCATTTCTCAGAAATAGGAACTCCCCATAGGTGCTTCTGGAACTTAGCTGCGGGAGGACCAGAGATAAATCCTTACTCAGTCCCACCCGGGCCAGTGACCTGAGGCACCCAAATCTGTAAACTCAAGACCACTTCCATCCTGCTTCTGGCTTCAGCCAGCAAATCATCTTGTTGTCAACTTTCTCTCTTCCCTGAAGGTTTCATTTGCAGCTACGTGGAGCAAAAAACCAACCTAGGAAACAGCAGGGACCTGCTGTGGCTCTAAGACTGCTATGGACCAAGGCAAATAAAAGGCTGCTCTCACATCTTTATATTGTGATTACTTTGGAGTGGTTTCAGTAGTTCCCTTGGGACATCTGGGATGTCTGGGCTCAGAGGCACTAGAAAAAAGGTTCTAACTTACCTTTACACTGAGAGGGAGAAAGACTGAACAGGGGGCTTTCTTACCAGTCATCGCTGCTGAGCCATGTGAGAGCATTGAGCAGCACCTGCTGTGCATTAGGGTAGGGTTTGGCTTCCCGGGCGTCCCCGCACTCTGGCTCATCTCTCCCCTTGGAGGAGTCCAGAGCAATGGGCGACAGTGAGTTCACTGTAAGGAGAGTGTCAGACATCAGCATTGCGTACCCCAGGGTGAGGCACCCTGCCACCGAGCAGATGGCAACCCAGTCCCCAGCCAAGATTACATATGCGCGCAAACTGGCATTGATTCAGTGGCTTCCCTGCTGTCTGGTTCATTTTTCCAGCACCCAACCATCTCACATTCATCCCCAGTTGGGCATCAGCTCCTTGTGTGAACCTGAAAATTGCACACACTGAGCCAGCTCCCACATCTGGATGGGTACCACAGCCAGCTTGCAGATTGATAGTGCTGCAGGGCTTACACTCACCAGGAGCCAGTGCTGCTCAGCAGGACTTGCTACCCCAGGAGTAAGCTCCTGAGATGTGCACATACCTCCCTGTATCACCTGCTGTGACCTGAGGCAGTGAGGACAGAGGGACCCTGTAACTTTCTGAGGAAACATCTCCAGCTGTCCCCAGCGAGCACCAAGCCTGAACAACCAAGTCCTGCTGGGCTTGGTCAAATCCACAAGGAGCAAGTGCCAGGGAATAGTGATACCTGACCTGCTGAGCCTGACAGCACCTCTGTTCCCATTTATCTCAACTATTCTGGACAGCAGGCAGCTAAGTGCACATACATTTTAGCATACCATTGGGAAAGTAGTAGTTTATGGATTTCACTATTTTCCGAGCATGAGGAATATTTACTATTTCAGAGGTACCCATTGGCTGTATTTTGAAGATGCTGAGGTGAAATTTATTTGTCATCAAATGTATTTGTTTGCAAACTATGCAATGCCTAAGCTTTCTCTTGTGGAAAAAGGCAATTCCTAGTCTTGATAGTTGTGACAAAAAAAAAGCCTTCCAAATGTGAACTGAGAATAAAAATATGTAAATATAGATGCAAATTGTTGGCAAATACAGTTTCTTGATGATAAATATACCAGGTATAAGAACATTCAGATGACAAATGCATTTGTTATGAAACCTATTTATCATCAAAAGCATTGTAGGTCAAAAACTTCATGCATTGCCTGCAAAAGCTCATTTCCTAAAGTGTAGACGTAAACATCTGAGCTGTCTAAAAGTACTGAGTATAAATATTACATAGAATCTAGGCACTACTATGGACTCTGTAGTGTTTTTATGCTACCTTACGTGTTCTATGAAGTATGGAGGAACTGTAAAATCAAAAATATTCAGATGGGTACTAATTTGGATGTTACCAATACTACTATCACTGACATCAGTGACATATGTACATATGCACAAGTATGTGCATATACACAACTATATTCGAGGTGAACGGAGAGCCATGTCAGGCTAGTTCTGATCAGTTTTGAAAACTGGAGTAGCATCACTAGGAAGGAGCATTCAAAATATCATTCTTAGTTCCCTTTTTCCTAACTCTTGGTGCTCAGGATCATAACACAAGGTAGGCCACCCACAAAGGAGAGCTGAGAATCAGTATGCTCACTATCTGCTGCATATTTGCTGCAGGGAGTGAGCAGCCTGGGAGCACCAGTAACCTCTCATGTACGTCTTCTGCTACAGAGAGCCACTGTATTTGGGTGGGCTGACCAAAATACAGTCGGAAATACAGGCACTGCTTGTTCCCAGTTTGCATTGCAGGCAGTGGGATGAGAGATGCTACAAGTCGTTAAGCACTTCTAGATGCAATAGAATGAATGTATCACTTCTCTAATTTCCATGAAGAGGCAGCCCTTGCTGCGATAGTAGAAAAACTGGCTGCAGAGCCAGACAGCAGCACAGGCTAACTGACCATGGTGGTACACATATGTGCATGGTGAGCACACCCTGCCAGACAGTACTGGAGCTCAGTCCTGCAGTTACAGCTGCTTCCCAGCACCAGTGTTATGTTTTGGACTATCAGTACTGGCAAAAGCTATAGCTTAAGGCTTTACCCCTACTTCATGCAGCTCAACTTCCCAGTGGATCTGTAAGCACCAACTGCTCCAGTATCACTGAGCTGGAATGGATCCAAAGGAGGTTTGCTCTCAGTCCTCTGAACAGGCTTTGGACCTGAGATCTTACCTGTGGTTGAGGAGTGAGGCAGTTTGTGCTCCTTGTGCTACGTACTGGTGTGGGGGCTGCAGGGGAGCAGGCTCACCTGAGGAGTTGCGTGGGACGCTGCTGTTCTTGTTGATGACAGGCATGCTGGGCAGTGCGGGCCTGTTGAACCGCTTCCTCAAAGCAGTACCAGTGCTCTCTTTGCCTGTATTGCGCATGCTGGGAGCTGTCCCATTGACAGGTGGTGGGCCAAAGCCTGCAGAGACCAAAAAGGATCTTGTTAAGAGGAAACATCTGAACAGGGTGGACTATCCCTCAACAGGGGGCTTGGAAAGGGCTAGAAGTCTTGCTGGAGCTGGGTAACATCTCTTTGTTATCCCAGACAATGATCACACAATGTGGTGATGCTTTCCGTAAGAAATGAGGAAAACTCAGTGCTGCTTTTCTTTTGCTTTCTTGTTTCAGAGGCTGGATAGGGAAGTTACATTCTAGAGGTTCCCACCTCAGCACTCCTCACTAGTACTTCACAAAATAATAGCAAGAAAAAGAGCAGAGAACCTTGTCTGATGCCCTTGGGCTGAGTGCTGACACTTAAGTTTGCTGCTGCTGTGCTCAAGGTAGTGCGTGCAGCTGTACAATCAGAGTCTGTCAGCTGCAATTAAGTCAGCAATGCTGCTTGCTCATGTGGGTGAAACGCAAGCTCTGGCTAAGGGCTCCAGCACAGCTCTATAGTGTGAGCTCCTCAGCAAGGAGTGGGGTGAGCAGGATAATCTGTCCTATCATGTGAGCAAGATATTTTGTGTTTTAATTAGATACAGTTTGATTTTGTTTCTTCCAGGGGCACCTTGGTTGAAAAGCCTTCTTTTGGACTCACCCATTCACCTTTCCTGGAGGCTACTCTCAATTAGAGAGTCTGAATCCCCAGTGTAGTTTGCAAGACAGAATTATCCAGTCTGAAAGACTTCATAGGAGAAGTGGGGAAAGTGATTTACTGTGACTGACTCAGTATGGGCCGGGAGCAAGACACATCATGGCTCTGTATTTTTCTTTGAAAAGTGGAAATAAGTCCTGTGTAAGCTTCCACTCAGATGCAAGTTTAACAGCCTTCCAGTCCAATTTCATAGACATTTGCAACACTATGTAAGTAGCAAGCAAGCAAACAAAAAGGCTCACAACTATTGCAACCACTTACTTTTGTTGGCTGCATCCCTGGGGTCAGTGTTCAGTGCAGGGAGCTGCAAGGGCTTTTCTGTCTCTTCCTCCCTCTCCCTAAGCACAATCTTCCTCTCTCTCATTTTATTGTAAGCTGACTTGCACAAGACAACGCGGATCTAGTTGCAATGGAAATAAATCATAGCACATGAAAAAAGATGCACAAACCACACACAACACCTCATCAGGAACACAGTGGTAGCGTGTCATCTTCTTTACTGCAGCTCCATATACATCTCAATAGTTTCAGAAGAATTCCTCCTTCCCTCACCTTGGCAGACAATTACAGCTAGTGATATGTAACACTCCATTGCCATAACCTTCTACTGGCCCAAGATGCTGTTTCTCAATCTATGTCAAGAAGACCTGCTTGAACCAAGAGAGTCATAGCAGCGCTCCAAGACAGATTAAGAGCTCACCTTACTGTGAGCAGGTGGTTCAGTTCCTACAGGCTATGGCAGGGGAACAAAACCCATCTGCAATAACCAGCAATGAGAGGTAATTTGCTGTTTCTTAACAGTCATGGCCAGTAATTGCAGTTGCTTCTCACTTCCTTGCTTCTGAATGACTCAGCTGCTCTCTGAGAACCCAGAGTCCAAAAAAGGAGTCATGTGAAAACAAGTTGGAGGAACATTGGTCTTATTGAATAGAAAAACTGTGAATGAGATGGCTGTGAGATACAGCAAGAAAGGTAACTAAGGAAAAGCAAGGTCTTCTATTTTATTCTGCAGCCTTCCTTGCATTCAACATTATAATCTTTGCTTCTGTGCTTCCAAGCATGCACTGTGCACATGTTCACTGATGTGTAACTTGCCCTGCCATTCAGATCTGCTCTAAATCGGCCTCCGCACATAAAGAATGCTTTTTGCCTAACCTTAGCACCGCCTCTCAACCAGTGACTTCTGCACCAGGGAAAATACTCAAGTAATTGCTCTGTAGTTGTCAAATGTATTCCAAATAGAATCTGCTCCGCAAGAGGGGAAGATTATGATTTTCAGTGACATTTTGTGCTAAGCACTGAACAGTCATTGAAAAGGAAGCCTGCTCACCCCTGTCCTTAGCCATTACCTTTTCATTGCTGATCTTGAAGTCATCGACACTCAGAAGGCGAGGCCTCTCACGATGGTTTGTCTCCTTGGCCTGTCTGAGTGGAAGGCTTGGCAATGGGACCACAGGTTCACGCAAACGTCTGGCAGACTTCACATCACGAGCAACGCGATGCTTGATAGGAGGCAAAATGGGTTCCAAAGTCTGGACCTCTGATAAGACAAGGATATAGATCGTGTATGATAACAGTAAGGAAGATAGCACCTTTCCAAACAGATGGCGTACTACCATATTGCACTGGCAGCAGAAATGACATTGCTTTGTTGGCCACCAGACTCAAACCTACTGTGCGATAAAGGCCTCAGCCCTTGGATTCTGGTGAGCAGCTGTGTTTGATAGAGAAGAACAGAGAGATGGAGATTGCTCTTGCCAAAAGGGTTTGTCTCTGTTCCTATCCATTTTGATTTTAGTAAACATCCTCTTTTCCCCAGTTACTAAAGAACTACTGGGTTTTAATAGCTATATTTAATAGTCTTTGTAGAGGTAAGAATTAACATTTCCTCCTCTTTGCTGGAATATTTTAGAGGGCATTAAAAGAAAAGCTTAGGATTGCTAGAGTGTTACCAAAAGCAGAATTGTGCTCTTGAAGCCAGAATTCATTTTCCCCAAGGGGTTTCATTCTAAATTGCAGTAGGTCAGCCCACTTTCTGGGCAGACTCACCAAAGGCTGATTTTCTTAATGGGAATAGCACAGTACAGCTCATTCTGAAATACTCTCCAAAAAGAGCTATTAAAACTCGGAGAACTAATCATTCCTTACATGGCTTCACAGATGATAAAATCATGTGATAGCCAAGCAGTAAAAAAGGAATAACTTTCTTAAATCAGGAATTTTTTCCCTGCAGAATGGTCAGGTCAATAACAAAAGAGAGAGAAAGATGGTTTAATGATATATCTCATTTCTAGTCTATAATGTATCCATCAAAAATGTCACATTACTTGCTCAGCAATAGTTCTCCCTAGTTGCACCCAGCATCCTAGCTGCATATCAGCAATAAAGGAATCATTCCTATTGGGAATGCCCATTATTTGTCAGGACTAATACTGAGCTGAGGGACCAGTGGATCTTATTGCTTCTTCTGCATCAGCACAATTGTTTCTCAAATTCCCATCTCTCCTATTGCTACAAACCCACAGACGGCAAAGGGGCAGCAACGGTGTCATTGAGGTTTTCAGGTTAGAAGTACTGGCTGACACAGATGCACCAGACACCAGATTTTGTCTTGCAGAACTCTAATTGCTAGTGACAACGCAAGGCAGGGAGCAGAGGAAAGTCAGTAAGCATCTCCTACCCAGCCTCAGTGTGCAATACTGACATATGCACATAGAGTGGGGGAAGAGATTTGTAATCGTAAACCCAGGATATGTGACTTGGGGTAAATGAGTTGCAACAAGGAAACCTCATTACTCAGCATTGAATTTAGGCTTGTACTTAAAAGGACAGAGAGCTCAGGTCCTGCGTAGGCTGGATCCTTAAGTCTCTTTGTAAAAGGAAAATTCACAAGGACTTGCTATCATACAAGGTTTCACTATTTCTTCCAATGCAAAAATAGGCTCTGCTGATTAATCTACTTCAGATCTGAAAGGGTTCAGTTCAGAAGCTGCTCAAGATAAGGTTTTCTCCTTCAAGTGTTGGAGGAATGAGTGGGCACATTTCTCATTTCATGCAAAATGCCTCATTTTTCTCTAATCTTTGTGACATTAGAGAGCATGCTGGGGGTTAAAAGGTATAAGCATGAGTTAGGGGAACATTTTCTTTTCCTCCTGTGCATTTGCAGGGCCCCAAGGTACTCTTCTAGCTCCTGCCATTCATAACTCCATGCTGGAGTCATTTTCACTGGATCAACAGAGCACATTTCCCAGTGGCTGGTCTCTGAGGAGCCATCTGAGTGCATCAAAGAATGAAAAAAGTTACAGGACAGTTTTCAGCTGAATTTTCACATTGCCATCCATGAGTCACCTATGTTCTTTTTAGGGCAACCATGCCCTGTACCCACCTTGAGATTTAAATGTCTTCTCTTCACTTCTGCTGCCTGATCTTGACCTTAAGAAAATTGAGGACAAAATAATATATGAGGATACAGAAGGAGAGGCAAACTTCCTTAGCAAGATCCATCTGATGAAGGAGAAAATGCAACCCATAAAACCAACAATACACAAAGGTGATTAATTGTCACTAATTTTTCAGCTGCTGGAGTCACACAGAACTGGTCAAGCTCCAGCTGAAACACAGGATTTCAATTTGGGCCTTAACTATCCAATTCTGCTGTCTCTGCTTTCGGAGTTGAGTGGCTCTCACTGTTCATGCATCCTTTCTGAATCAGCAAGAGATGTTAAGCCAGCCATAAGTCTGTATTGAGTGCAGCTACCTTTATAGTGCTGTAGAAGCCTAACATTGCTTGGCCATGCCTTAAACTGATGGCAGTATCTTGTTACACGTGGAAATACCACTGCTGTCTCCTGAGAATAATCTTACACCTCCCTGTTCTTTTTAGAAGAAGGGTTTTTCCAACTCAGCTGGTAGGTAAGTATACTCAGATTGCACTGTAAAAGCTATGCTGAAGCTTTTGAATTGGAACTATATTTCTATGACTCCTTATTTATTGTTATAACTAGGATAAAGCTGACAGCTAGATTTCCTCACGCATATCGAAGCAAACATCTTTCCATCAGTTACAGCCCCATAACTGTTCTCTAGTACTTTCCACCCTTTGATCTTAAAACCATATGCAAATATTAGGCATCTATAGAATTAGACATCTATAAACAGAGATTTATCTGGGCTTCCATTTTACAGTGAAGGCCCAGACACAGAGAAGTTATAATTGATGTTTACAGAAGCAGCATCTGAATTTACAGACAGCTCTACAATAGTCAATATTTGCCCTAACATAACTTTGCAGGTACAGGTATTGGCAAAGATCACACACAAAACCAGATGCTGTATTCAGATCCATGCAATACAGTTCCCAAAGGGTGCCACAAAGATTACAGAGTGAATCAGTATCAGAGTTCAGCAGAGGACTTGCTTTTAAGTTCCTCTTAAGTCCTGCCTCCTCCTGTGCCCCACTACCCAAGATCTTAGAGGTGGCTTTGAGTTGATCTTAGAGTTGGTGAGAGTTGGTTGAGTTGCTTAGAGCCAATCTTAGATGTTGGCTTTGACACAGTGCTGGTCACCAGAGATACAGAAAGTGGTGAAAGTACAGAAGTTTGCATAAATATATTGAAGAACTGACCGTGGAAAACAATCTCACAAGATGAGAAGTGTGAGATGAAAAACATATTGGAGAAGCGCACACTTTGGCTTACCTCATCTCTGGGGCCTCTTCGAAATCCGCATTCTGAGAGCCTGCAGCACTGTCAGGAGTCCCATCAGAAGATGTTGCTGACTCGGGGATCGGGGAAAGCAAAGCCATTCCCCGTGGCTTGTTCCCATTTTCACCACTGCAATACGAATGCAGCAGGGAAGCCTGGAAATAGTAGAACAGTGCTCAGCTGGAGCATCCAGCGTTCCCCGTTGATGCCAGAAGTAGTTTAGCCATGCTCTTAGCTAGGACATACCAGGAAAAAAAAAGTCAAACTGGTGGAGCAACTTGACCTAGGATGGGCGATGTAAAGGGAAGTGATGAGGGAGAGACAATGTCCCCATGCTGTTGCCAGCTCTCTCCTCTCACTCACCTCTCTAGCAGTGGCTGCTTTCCCACCTGGTATCCATCTGCTCGACGTAAGGATGTTCTGCATGCCATTGCTTCTATAAGCCTTTCTGATGGTAAGGGAATGGGCTTAGATCACTAGCCTCTCGTCCCTAAAGCACCTACCAGGCATTGTTGAACTCCAGCCAAGTCCCCACGTAGTCATTCTGCAGGCTGACAAAACCTGCTTTCCTCAAGCCCATCTTTTTTTTTCTGCTTTCTGCCTTTCCCCTACTAGCCCTTTGGCCCAGATTCTACTGTGCTCTCTGGATACTTGGTGCTCTCCAGCTCCCACACAGTTAATTTCAGGCTCACCATCATTTTCTGAAGTTCAGCAGAGCTCCCACCCTGCAGCTCTGTGTCTCTGCCTGCTGAAATTACTTCAGGCTCTCCCTGCCATGGCTAGGAAGGGGATGGAGGGAGTGGAGGCAGACATGCACCCTTCCTTAGTATCCCATCATTCTTGTCACAGATAAAGAGCCAAATCAAGACCTGTTCAAATTCCAGTGAAACCAACAGAGCGAATGTCAGGGATACAGTCGGCCCTGTATCTGCAAGGCTGAAATCAAATACATTAGCCTTTTATTGGTTATCCAGTTTACAAAAATTGTTTTTCATCTGCCTTCTCCTTACCACCACAGCAAACCCAAAACAACTGCAGCTTCTATCCATCCTGAAAAAGTGGATGGAGTCTGGACTCCATTACCCATGGCCAGAGTTGGCAGTTCCCTTCACCTATCCCTGGGCAGAACCATGGGAGATAATGAAGCTGCACGGAAGCCACTGAACTCTAAAAACATTATTAGAGATAACCCTGTAGAAGGACGTGGCTGTATAACTCAAAAACTGAGAGAACCTAGAGCAAAAACCAGCAAACATCTGTTTCTGTCTAAACCAGACAGAGCTGATATAAAAAGCCACAAAGACACTGGTGTGTCTGCAACAGTAACTATTATACCATGTATACAGAAACGTGGATTTTACTAACTGTAGAAGAACATGCTTGACCACGTGAGACACATTTAGTTGCTCTGATTCATTGCTGGTGTGTTCTCAGTCAGAAAACACAGCAGGAGCCACTAGAGAGCACAGAAACTATTCTCCTATTGATACAGACTGAGGACATCAAGTCTGCAGCATGCATGTTGCAGAAACAGCCTGAAGCACAATGTCCAGCTGAGCACTTTCTTGGCTCAGCTGTTTCCCTGGGCTCACACTGCAGAAAAAGAAGATCTCAGAGCTCTGCCTACTGGAAATAAACTGAAGACCCACTACACATGATTTGGCTTGGTTTCCTTACTTTACATCCTTCACTCTCTGACATCAGCTCCGTGTTATCCTCATCACTGGCATCATAGTCTGTGTCATTTTCCTCATGCTCCTGCTCTCCATCGCTTAACATGCAGGTCTCTGAGGAAATAGGTCTGTTCTGGTTGGGAGACATAGTCTTGGAGGTTTCCAGGAGCTTCGGGGAAGGTGATCCGGAAACTACTGGCTTCAGGGTAACCCCCCTCAGGGTCATCACAGTCAGTCAGGCCTGCAAAGCAGAGACACAAAGCATAATAGAAGCAGCACTGCAAACATAAAGCACCTGAAGCTAGATATTTCATTGGACAGATTTATTGGAAACTTCTAAATAGCTGCACAGGGAAACATGCTCATGCTGGCAGCCACTTGAAGCAGGCCAGTGGACAACACTTAGGCACTCCCACAGAGCCACCAGAGGAGCATCCTGGTCCTCTGAGCTCCTGTCGAATAACAGAGAGCCCATGGACCTGTGCATATCCAGAATTATTCACCTGCACATTCACTCTCCTGCTCCTCTCCCTGCCTCACAGTTGTACACCCCTACAGCAACAGGGAAGGTTATTGCAGGGGGCACAACTGTTCCCTGGGAATGTGCACTAGCTTTCTAGGCTGGGAAAAGACCCTTCTTCCCACAGGAGAGCAGGCAGGTTCCCGCCTTACCACTGTATGAGGCTGACAGACCGTCAGACATCCTCCTCATCTTCAGCTTGTCTTTGATCTGGATGGTACCCGGGTCAGCGCTGCTTGCCTCCCTCTCTTGGGGGTCCTGGGTCGAGGCTTGGTGAGAAAGGTGGGGGTGGTCACCTCCTTGCCCAATGCTGAAGTCATGCACATCAGCCTCACTGGCCCAGTCATCCGGGAGAGGATGCCTGATTTATGGCAGTTGGGCCACAATCCCTGTCCTGGCTGGCAGTGGTAGTGATTTGGCTACTGTTGATGAAGGAGAAAGCGTAATGAACTAATGATAGCGAGATGTGATGCCATATGCACCACTGAAGGAGGACAGGATCATCTGCAGCTCTCTGTCAGCCACCTACTCTGATGCAGAGCCAGCACATGAGGACTGACCTCCACGGACCCTTTCTCCCTGATTTTTTATTTTTTTTCATTTGGCTGAGGCGACCATTGCACATTCAACCCCCTTCCATCCTCAGCTCCTTCTTCAGTAGTCCAACTGCTGCCACAAAACCGCAAGTTTGAATCAATGCTTCTGCCTCGCAGAGCCTTGTATCTGGGTTTGAATTTGGGAACGCTCCCGTAGTAGACAGCAATTGAGGTGTGGTATTTAGCTTTAAAATAAGAACAGTACAAAAGACTCAAATTCACAACATTTGATATGGAGACAAAAAAAAACCACCAGACACTTTTTTTCACAGAAGATTAACACACTAGTCCTGGCCTCTGGAATGGTCACTGTGATGTGTGCTCTCAACCTACACCCAGCCACACCAGCAGCAATATGGTACAGGCTCCAAAGGAGACAAAGGCCTGAGCTTTAGCCAGGCCAAGAACTTATTTTAGGAAACCCACAAGAAAATAGAATGGCAGAGTGAACAATGATAAGTTGTGGGTGCAAGGAGTCTCATGCAGACCTTTCCCACTGTATGCAATTTGACTTCAAGCCAACCACTTTATTCCATAAATATGACAGCCTGGGTGAGCCTACAGTGAGCTGTCTCTGCTAGACAAGCGTGGCTGTAGGGCAATGATCTTTTACTATTCACTGATCACTGGATAAGCACAAATTTAAGTTTTATACTAATCATTTAGCTCAAGTAAATGCATTTGAAATAGAATTAATCACTAGATTATAAGGTTGTGTAATTTTTAAGATACTGTCTGTCTCACTTTACTTAGTAAGCTAAATTTGCTGAAATCTTAAACTGTATGTTGTAAAGTTCTGCTCATATTCACTGAACTTGTATCTACTTAATGAAAACAAAAGCAGATACAGACAATCATGGACACGTAAGACAAGGCCGGTTTTGTACTTTGCTGAGCGAAAGAGGATTCATTTCAACCAAATAATGCCTTCAAGGCCAGCACAAAGTGGCTATGGACTATAAACATGTCTGCAATTAAACAAAACAAAGGCCTGTCTGAAGACGATGAAAGAATCCAATGAGAAGCAAGAAGACCTCAGATTCAAATAATGCTATTGGACTGAATAATTGCATGAGGGGACATAAGCAGGTTGAGATGCAGAATGGTGAAACTTTTAAATCCTAGGCAAGCAATATAAAGAATTGCATGTGCCCATATAATCCTTTCGCCATAAACACCTATAATCCCTGGCCTGTTTTCCTTTACCCTTTGTGTCTCTTAGACATAAACTGTTGACCTAGTCTGGGGCTAAGTTTGGATCTAGCCACACCTAGACTCCTCTGCAAGAAGGAGTTTAGAAAGCAAGGGGATCCTTTCTGAACCTCATGACTCAACGGGAGGGCCTCCCTCTACCCTTTCACATTTCCTGCCCCCATATGAATCACTCTAAACAACTCTCACCCAATTCTCCTTGATATCTCCTTCACGCAGTAGGTAGCAGAGTACCTTTTGTCGCTCTCTTAAGCTGCACTCTAAGTGAGGTAAACACTGCACCGTGGCAAACTGTGGCAGTCACCCACGACAGTAACCTCAAATGATTCCGTTGGTTGGTGCACTTGCATTCCAGCATTGTGACAGCTCAACATTCTACATATTTGCATATGATTTGCTAGTTGTCCATCCATGACTGCAGGATTTCTTTCCTCTCCTTTCAAAGTGTAGACAACCCACAATGGTCTCTAGAGTTTGGCAATGTCTAATAAGTAGATACTTTCTGAAGTTATAATAGTTTGAAAGTCCTTCGTTCCTGTAATTCCCACTCCATTTTGGATTGAGTTTTGATTTGGTTTAGTTTTAGATTTCTCTTCACAACAAAGAAAATACTAGGACACAAACAATTAATCACTAGGTATCATAACTAAAAGAAGGTTTGCACTCTGCATTAGATGTCCCCATTGGCGTATTTGATTATTGTATCTGCAGGACACAAACTGTCCATCCAAATCTTCTCCTTTGTTCTGCTTCACCATTACAGGGCTTTACTCCCTGCTTTCTTTACTGCAGAGACACCCAAAAGCAACAAAAACATAGCCTGCCCCCCAAAATTTCTGATATTGGCTGTTCCTGAAAATTCAAGATTATACACAGCATGTTTCCCTGCCTCATGTCCTGTTCAATGTCTTCCCCATTCCCCAGCCTCTAAGGCTGGCCTCTCACTTGTACAGCATGAAGAATAGCTGCTGCAGTTGCCAGCATCTCCAGGGTCTCATGATCAGCACTTTGAATGCAGCTTTTGTAACACGCTCTTCCTCCCTGAGCTGAGCAGCATTCCTGGGCACTGGCACTGCCGCTGCAGACAAACATCCTCCAGGCAAAAGCTGCAGAAACAGGATTGCAACAAGCCCAACTGAAGGAGTCTCCAGTCTGCTGCAGCCCTTTACCTGCTGTGAAATCATCTTGTGTGGCCATGGTGGGGGGGAGCAATGGATTCTTTGCAGATGAAACTCTACTTGATGTGCTGCTGGTCGGTGGGCCTGATACAGCTGCTGATGGGTTCCCCTGCAGCATCAGGAACCTGGATGGAAAAATAACACTGCTAGTGCAAGTGACAGCCACCGATTCCTGGCATTGCCTTGCCTACAGGGTTCCTGCGTACAAAACAACATTAAGATATATTCAAGCTACATTTTCCACGTTCTGTCAAAATCATAGCCATAAAGTACAAACGCTGGACAAAGACTACTGTAACGTAACTCTACCCCAGCAGCTGCTCTCCCCATGGCTGTATGGGCACGGCAGCAGAGGCAAGTCTCTCACCAGGCCCAGTGCTGTTGGGCCCAGCACAGTGTCTCAGGGTTGTTCCCACTGACCTCAGTGCTGCTGCCACTGCAGCAGGAGCATCGTTTCACACATTTGGTACAAAGAGCTGTAATGTCATGCTGGACTTACCCCAAGAACAACTGGAAAAATGGGGGATAGAATAGTTTGCTCTTTTTTAATACAAATGTACTTGGATTTTAGGGGGTTTACAAGGCTGATGATAGTGGAGACTGGTGTGTAACTCATATCTGTAGCACTTTCCACCAGTCTGCAAGACTCCTTTTCTGCAGAAAGGGGTAGGTAAGATTTTCTGACACATCCATGAGTAATTCTGAGCCACAACTCAAACCACAAGCCAAATACTTCCAAATCTGCCACTCCTTGGGAAAGGAAGAAGAAAAGCAGCTGAAACAACTGCTGTTGTAGCTGAATTGCCTACATTTATAGCGTTGCTGAGGTATCTATCATGCTTGCAGCACCTCAGCAAGCCTGAGGCTACAGCACAACCCATAGTCAGGGCTGCTAGCTATCCAGAAACTACCTGCCATTCTCACATCAGCAAGCACACATCCCAAGGGGCTCGAGGAGTTGTAGGCAGTGTTATAGTGCACAGGGTATATGAGAGTAAAGGAAGTTTATGCTTAGCCCTTCAGGTTAGTGCTACAGCAAAATGTGACATTTTTCAGCCTCAGTCTCTGCAGTCCGTTTCCTTAACAGTTTGGTTGCTTTCACTTCGAAACTCTAGAGATTTCTTTTCACCTTCTGATAGGTACTTCAGTCACCATACAGGGCTTTTGCTTCCTTAAATGGATTAACCCGTTTCTTATGGCCTAAATGAGAGGTAAGAGGGGATTTTGCTGAGTGTACCTTAGGATAAGAGGTCAGGATGATAAACCAGCAGTAAAATTCCTACAAACGTCAGTGAGTATAGAAGGATGCCAATGTGAGCTGCTTTTGAAAATCCACTCATAGGTGCCTCTAAAGGTCTGCAAACAGAACAACTATCACATGCTAGCTAAGTGCAGCCAGAAGGATCAATCACAGAACAGTTCAGTTAAATTATTACAGAAGGAAAAATGCCTCTGCACTAGATGGAAGAAGCAAAGGCAGGTTCCTATTAATGTATTCTGTAAGCTTCAAACAAATAACGAAGAATGCCTGTACAGAGACTTTAGGTACCCTCCTATCAGTCAAACTTATAGTCAGATAAAATGCTATCCTCAAGCAAATTTCAACAGAAATTGTTCATATTGCAGCAAGGCCTTGTACTCCTCCACCTCCTACTCAAGAGATTTAACTCTGCTCAAAAGCTGTCAAAGTGTTCATCTGGAATAAAGCAAGTGATTTCAGAAAGGCTGGAGTCAACTGACACAGTCAGGCCAGTTCTGGCTTTCACCCTTATTTTGTTAGTGTTGATAAATTCACAGAGACAGCTTAAGGTCAAGGAATGAAGGTGCTTAGAGGGTTTTTAGAGGCTAATTCCCATTATTTTAAATGGAAGGCAGGGATGAAATACCTTTAAAAATAGAGATGTAGGTCTATTTGGACTGCGTACTTTAAAACAAGCAATGGAGTTATAATTGTGAGTTGGACTAGGGCATAAAGCAGGGATTAAGGTATATTTTCTTTCATCTCACTGCATAGGATAAATACCTAAGAAACATGCCAGTGGCAATTTTGGCTGATTAAGATCACCTCATAAAAGAAGCTGAGGATGCCACATTTCTGAAGGTATTTCAAATGCCCAAGATAAAGTTGTAAGTACCAGGATGAGTGTATTCTGTAGCTAGGGGAGAAGGCTGCCTCTGCCACTCATTTACCCTGCACCACAAAGCCAGGCTCTCCATGCCTCAGGTCTGTTCCTCTGCCAGGCTGTCCTACCTAAATGCTAACACACTGTAAGTGCAACTAAGAAAGGCATTACTTACAACACCTCTGTGGCCTCCACAGGGTTAATTGCCTAAATTCAGGGCATAGTTCCTAATTCAGACCAGGTACATGATATGGAAAACCCAAAATGTACAGCTATGCAGGGCAACCCCTTTCTCCCTTGCACTGAAACCACTGTAACCGGAATTATCATTAGGCAGAGCAATTTGTCTGCAGCCTGGGGGAAGTGTCGGGTGTGCAGGACTCATCTTCTGCCACTACTGATAGGAGATCGGAAAACAAGCTGGTGCCATTCTCTGTACAGAGGAGAACGGTGGCAGAGGTTCCCTACAAAGCGAAAAAGTGTTTGAAAATGGCTTTCTGGAGAGGAAAAAATGGAATACAACTGCATTTGAACAGCTCCAGGCCCTGTGATGTTACAGTCAACAGTAAATGTGCTCCCTGTCATCCTTCTGCTGGGTTAATCGAAAGGAAATGCATCCTCTGGGATTTTCAGCTTCTTTGGATCATTAGTAACCAGTAAATTCAAACAGAGATTATTTAATGCTACCATTACTTTCTTTCCCACCTAACAAGCTGTTTCTCTGGTAGCTTCCTAGAGCAGTAAACATACAGTAGCATTACGTGAGACATGCTGATACCAACAACCCTGCAGAGTCCATCAGGATTGGAGCCACTGTGGCAGTTGAATCAAATATCTCACCAGCCAGAGAGTTGTTGTTAGGATAAAATTAACTTGGAGTGATGACAGTTGTTTGGGGTTTCAGTGGATTTCAGCTTACAGGGCCCTAATGCATCTTTAACATGAAGTTTTTACATGGAGTAAACAGCCATCGCCCGGTGGCACTGGGCAGCTTCCCCAGACCTGTGGGAGAATTGCGAGTCAGATCCCTGGGCTACTAATTGTATCTCTCACCCTTTTTCTATGTTCTTCGTGTCAAAGCTGCTTAGGTTAGAGGCACAGCTCTCAGGAAGTGCTCCTGTATCTTTCCTCTGCATGATGGTGCAAGTAGGATTACACATTCAAAATCTCCTTTCACTTACCGTTGAACTTACTGTTTTGAGGAATTTCTGAACCAGCAAACTGCTTTCTCAAATATTTACTAACAATTGTTACTAATTTTGCTTAATTTGTTAGCAATATTAACCAATTGGCACACACCAAAGATGTAATGTTAAAAGCATCACCCACATGATGCTTTTTTAATAAGTTCTGCCCTCAGCTTTCATTCAGAAGATCTTAAAAGTTTAATGCCCCTATTGAAAATTCCTTTAAAGGCTGCCTCTCAGCAGAGCGGGCCTGCTCAACCATGAAACAAGAGTTACCACAAGCAGCAGCTTACCCAGGGCAGCAAATCAAGAGTTAGGAATAAGCTGATCTGAATGCCAAACCTCATTAGCTCCTTCAAAAAGCACTTGAGCAATCCCTCATGCCAGCTCTAATGAGCTGTTGTGCTGGACACCACGGTTATTTGAGTACTGTACACAAGTTTGCTCCCACTGAGCACTGCGACGGTCTCTGTTGGAGATGTGGCCTAGGGCGGTCATTCCCCAAAGGTGGGTGATCGATTGCTCTGTGGGCTCCTGTGACTGCATGACACAATGAGACGAGAAAGAGCCAAGTACACTGACACACCTTTGCTTTGAGTGTAACCCAACCTCGACCAAAAGCGTCGAAACATTTCCCCTCCTCACCTAGACATTTTGAAGAAAACCTTCAAAAAGTGAGATCCGGAGCCCATGCAGGGTTTTGCAGAGCATCTCATGCAGAGAGGTCCTCACTGCAGGGGCTAGTGCTAGAAAAAGCATGCAACAATCAGCTGCTGCGTCTCTTCTGAGAGCGGGTCTTCATGGCACATAGGATTTCTGCCGTGGATGAAGGCCCTAGATGCCCAACACTCAAGGATTGGGTACAGAAGCAGTCACAATCAGCACCTTGAACTAGATGCATCCTCATATTAAGTCCAACCAGTGGCCCATGTCTTGAAATGTTAGATCAGCTGTTTCTCAGGTCACGTCTGTTTCTTCTAAAAGCATTTTCCTTAGAAATATTTGGCTCGTCTTCATCAGTGCCTTCCTCTCAGTAGCCTCGGGGAAAGGGATCTCCTGCCTCGTACTCCTGTGTGAAGCCATCTCTCAGGGCTACTAAAATACATTCCCTGGACAGTAGTTTTCTCCTGGTAGGGCCCTGAATAGTGTTCCACACATCTTTCATACAAGCACGGAACAATGCCAAGCATGCTAACTACAGCAGGTTTCCACAAACAGCTGCATAAATCCAAGATAACTGCAAGTGAGCATTCTAAGGGCCCTGCTGGTTTGACTGAAAATGGGTAAATTTTCTTCATGCATTTAGAAACCGTTCTTTTTTTATAACTAGCATGTTCATTATTTGGACTTAGTTTGAGAGCAAGAGATAACACCCCAGGACAGAGTTAATGTTTTTAATTGCTCTGGGCTGAGAGCCAAGGACACTCTGAGCTCTGCCCACAGGTGTGAGGCAGTGAGGAAGGGGGCAGAGATGAGGCAGAGCTTGACTGACATCCACACCGATCAATAAGAGTATTCCATCGCACTAGCATCCTGCCACATATTTAAGAAAAGTCAGGATCTTCCGGGTTGCGGGCTCTTCTGCTCTTTCTCTCTGGTGCTTTCTCTTGCACACGTTGGGTTTTTTCGTACTCTCTTTTTTTTTTTTTTCCGGAGCCGGGGGAGTTTTTGGTGCAGGATGTTTAGTTCAGCTTTTTGCCATTTTGCAGAGACCTCTGAGCTTTTCTGCCTTTGTTCCTCTTTCTTCTCTCTCTGTGAACAGGTGCTGTTTCCTAGGAGTGGCTGCTTGGTGTCTTCCTGAGGAATTGCCTTGAGTATCTTTTATTTCTATTATATGTATATATATATATATACACACATTTACTAGTAGTGTGTTACTATTTTGTTATTTTATTAAACTGTGTTTATCTCAACCCAAGTTTCTCTCTTCCCTTTTGATTCTCTCCTCTGTTGGGGGGGAGAGGGAGGGGGTGAGTGAGTGGCTATCACGGTTGAACCATGACAGGGCTCTGTCCTGTTCCTGTGTAATCATCAGGCAGGGAAATTCTCAATGATCTGAAGCAATTTCGTTCAGTTGCAGCATGGGATCTGAGGTCTGTATTGAAATTTTTCATTATGAGTAACAAGCATTGGGAGCATGAGGTGCAGGGCTGACATACTAAAACAAGACCATATCCTGTAACAAGACCAGCTTAATTGTCCGTTTTATTGCTTTTACATCTATTCCACTGAAATCCCAGTACTGTTCTTAGTGCCGTATGAACCTTGAAATACAACAGTTCCCACTGTTACAGTATTCAAGCACCTCTGTCTTGTTCAGGTCCTAAGTCCACCATTCAGGTATCACTGAAATAGTTAAAATCTCCATTCTTCTGACCTACAAGGCATCACCTAACTCCACAGGCATTTAAATCCCTGGAGTGCCCAAGTGTCCACGGGTTGATGCCTGCTAAACACAGGGGCTTTCTTGCATCTGATCTGCTGCTCAGAGCCCCACACCACGGTGACCAGGGGACTCAAAGCAGGACCTTCAGTCAAGGTGGACAAATGTTTATTTTCCAATACCTGCCAGCTGGCAGCATCTACCTTGCATGAGCCCGAGGCCACTAAGAGGCCAAGGAGTAATAGCCTGTCTCTGCAACAAACCGCAGAACTTACAGGGAAGAGGATAAAAAGGAGCTGCCAGAGCTGGACATGCAACGCTGTAGAGTTGGCTGACGAAACTTGCAATGGTTGGGTTTACTAACCTGGGAGAAAACACCATGTTTCCCAACTGCCATCACTTCCAATGTCCGAAAGTGAGCGAAGCCAAGGAACGGCATGACAAGTGGAAGAATGCAGAGGCAGGGCTTGCTCTGCTGACGATTCATTCACTGGCCTGCAGAGAAAAAGAAGGCTCAGAAACATAAATCTTAGGGCCAGAAAACTGTTAGGAGCTTATAAATGTGACCTCTGCAGGACACAGATTTTTAAAATGTCAGCTTTAGTTTCTTACATATCCTCCAACAGAAAATAGCAAATGATGCCTGGAAGCTTTGCAAAGCTCTCAAAGGCCCTGGGATGATGGATATTACGCTAATATGAGCAGTTACTGTTGTCATTATAGCAGTGGTCTCTGCAGCAGAGCCCCAGCTAGCTAATTGTTAGGTGTATTACCAAGAAGAAATAGAATGAAAAAAAAAAGTGAAGCAAAGGCATTGTCTCTGGAGAAAGAAAGAGAGAAGCAGAGGGAGAAAGTAACCAGCAAACACTTTGATAATGAGCAGGGTCCCTATATCTCAATCCTTCAGAGAGTTTGGTTTGTCGTCCCTCTGCTGCTGTGGCAGGCTGACATCTCTGCACCCCAGAAGCAATTTGAGATGTGTCATACTCTGGATCTTCCCTCCTCATCCTCCTCCTACATCTTTCCCAGATCAAATTTTCAGAGATTTATACTTTAAGTAATAAAGAGCTTTGAAAACAGAAGCTAACCTGGAGGCAAGTTTGTTGATCAGAGTGATATTGCTTTGGGACTAGGCATTTACGTATCAGAGAGCCTGTAAGCTCACTAAGGTTCACTTCTCTCTTTGCTTGGAGTAAAAAGATTCCACTTTTCCCCCACATCCTTTGAAGCAAATCACCAAGGTTAAACTTCGTGAAACACAACAGTTTAAACCATTGGCAAGAGCAGACTCGATTACCATCCTGCACAGATGAACCAGCACCCCAGAAGCCATAAACAGTGACCTAATCTTTAGCAGGGGCTGAGTCAGAAAGTTGATTTGATTTTAACTTTCCTCAATTCTACCTGGAAAATAAAAGTATGAGCCAGGAAGGACAAACAGTGCAGTTTTTGCTTTTTGGCCCCAGTC
This sequence comes from Patagioenas fasciata, assembly GCF_037038585.1. NCBI lineage: Eukaryota > Metazoa > Chordata > Aves > Columbiformes > Columbidae > Patagioenas > Patagioenas fasciata. Next base: position 20,771,395 of record NC_092522.1, read on the forward strand.
AGAGCAAGGGGAGTTGGAGCAGGAGCTGAGCGGAGACCTGCCCATTTGCCCACACATACCAGCAAAGGGAGCCCTGGAGCAGCACCTGAGCCCAGGTGGAAGCTCCTGCTCTGCTCCCCATTGCGTGGCAGAGGCCAGGCTGTTGCTCTTCTTATGAAGAGGAGCTTCCCTGTCAACAAACCACCGCATCTGCACTGCAGCTCCCACCTGTCCTCTCCCCTCCTTCCATCTGCCACCCCAAGCATCGCTCTCCTTCCACACTTCCCAGGACTGTGTCTCTTTTAACTGACACCCAAACTCTCTGTCACACAGCAACAGTTTCAAGAATTTTTGAAATAATTTGTTGAAAAGAGAAGGAATAAAGAAAAAATCATCAACTCTTTTTCCCAGAGTTTATTGCTTTCTGGGAAAGATGCTTGCACCAAGCAACCTCTACCAGAGCAGAGTAAAAGCAACCCCTCTGCCTGGCTCCTGCCAGCCCCCCTGGAGCACCACCTTGCTGAGAAACCAATAGCACAGGAGACAGGGCTGTCCACCAACCTCCTTCACAAACACACATGTCCTTCACTTTGGAAATCTTGCTCCACGTTGTTAAGCTTGCAATGCCCTCAGGAGCTGTAAAGCCCTGCTGCGGATTGCCACCCACAAGGGAACGAGGATTTCTTCTGCTCCAGACCCTGTGTTTCCAAAACTGGAAGCAGGGATGGCCATTTGTCAAGCTGGACCCCTTCTCCAGGAGGACAGCAGGCTCCCCCTTCCAGGTGTACAAGCTCAGCAAGCAAACAGTGTCACATACCAGGAATAAACAAGGCTGCATAGCAACCCCTTCTCTGAAGAAATCTTGAGCGTGAGATGCAAGGAATATGTTTTGCCTGCAGGGCTGGCAGGCAGGTCCCTGAGTGCTGCAGCCAAAAGCACCCAAGGGACCTCAGCAGCACCCAGAGCTTCAGGCAGGGACACGCTCTGAACCACATTGTGCTCCTGGTCCCTCCCTGCCTACCTACAACCACTGCGTGAGAATCATCCCTAAAGCTTTGCACAGCGTGCGAGCAAACAGCAAAGTCTGCAGCTGCTGGAAACTGATAAAAGGGAGGGGGATGTTTCCAGCCCCCTTGCTGCAGGATTTGATGACATCTCTGCATGGCAAATGGCTCAGCTGGGCAGTGTGAGTTTGAAGCCCCTCTCAGATCGTGTTAAGTCCATACCAGCCCTACAGAAAGCATTGTATTCAGGCAAGATTAGGAAAAGCGGAGAAATTATTCCTTCAGCCTGGCCCTCTCCAATGTGTCATGGCCACATTCACTGCAGTCTCCACTAAAAGCTGCCAAACAGCAATTCTCCACCACCCCCATTACAAATATTTTATGCCTATCCCCTCTGCTGTGGATAATTGTGCAATAGGCAATGCAGAACAGAAATTTAGCTTTGCTGTAGTTATGCTCACTCAGAAGATACTTTCAAATGTAAAAATTATAATATTTTCATAATGTCCATGTTGAGTTTGGATATCGTCCACAACAAGGTTGCTTCTGGCTGTATTTAAAAACCCCATGTATACAAAAAGAGAAGGAAATTTTGTGCAGAAGTACAAGGGCACACCTGAGGTTCTCTGTTAACCATGAGGAGCAGCAGCTCAACCTGTCTTTACAATTATTTGTATGGAAAGTGTCCCCATGAGTGTTATGAGAAAAGGAATTCAGACAGTAAGCAGCGAGTCTCAAGCCAGTGTACCCAACCTGTAAGCCAACAGATAAGTAGGGAAGGATAATTAGCTGTAAAAATGCACAATAATTCAGCTACTACAGGAGAAAAAAACCCACAGAAAACCATCTGCAGGAGTTAACAATCCTTCTCCAACTAGCACAGGCAGCACACACACCCTGTTGCGATTTGAGGAGGTGACTGTCACATCACTTGGTAAAAGCAGCAGCAAAGCCAAAGGGAACTATCTTCTAGTCACTGCCAAGCCACCCTGTTGTTACCAGCACTGTAGGAGTAAAGGATTCCGCCTTACAATGAGTCACCTTAAACCACACCATTCTCTCAGCTTCTCCAAGGCTGAGTAATCACATATATGAGAAAATAACAACCCTATATATATTGTAGAATGGCAGAAAATGAACTGACTGCAGCAAATGGGTCTCCAAATCTGCCATCTCCTGCATGAAACAGGAGAATTCTCCTGAAAGACTTCTTGCTTTTGCTACAAACAAGAGGCAGAGGACTGCCCTCAGACTCCTGCACTGCTTTAGACCTTAGCAGACGCAAGAAAAATTCTGCCTCAGCCGTGTTGCAGGCTTCAGGTAAGACTTAATCTGCTCCAGCCTCTGTCTGCAAAGCAAGCATAGCAGAAATGCTGCTTGTTCACCTTTCTCCGTGTTTTCTTTTAAGGCAATAAACCCTTTAAGGGAGGGAATTGTCTCTTCCTAAACATGTGTGCATCATCTAACAGAGCTGGCGCAGCAGTCAGCTAGAGGCGTTACCATAAAATAGTGGTGGCAGCAGCTCTTCAAAAGACTTTTCCCAATACAGTGTTGGGTCTGTCTCTAATTAAGGGCCCAGAAATGAGCTACCTTCTCAGCTCTAGAGAAAAAGTTAAGATCCTGGGTGTCTCAAAATGACCACTTCTATAGGAAAACAGCATTTGCAGCACTGAGAAGTGTGATCCTCATTGTATCACCAAAAGTGGCAAAAGTAGAGCCAAGATGGTCAGCTGGTCAGACTAAGACCACTCAGGAGCATCTAATGTCCAGTCTCCCTCTCTGAGCACCTACACTCTTTTTTCTTTTGGTTCAGTAATACTGAAGCTGATGAGACAGATTCAACCAAAGAGAAAGTCAAAAGCCTATGTGCTTAGCCTTAAAAACAGCAAGTCAAAGTTTTATTTCATGCTTTTTAAAAGGAAGAAAAAAATTGCAGCCATAACCAGGGAAAAGAATACCTTCCCTCCTGAGCCTAATTTGCGTCAGACCCACTTCATCTCCAGCAGCATCACCCACATGGCCATGCTCTTATGTCACCTACACACCCTGTAAGGACACATTATGTTATAGGAGAAGGGGCAGTGTCTATGTGCTCACACCTGCCCTGGAAATGAACTTGGTGACAGCTATCACAACATTCCTTGAGGCAGCCATGGGATAAACCTTGCTACAAGGTCAAACTCACTCTCATCTATCCATAGCACCCCAAAACTCCTTTGTCAGTGCCCCTGACAGGGAACAGTCCAATCATCCCTCACAGGTTAACAAAACAAATTGCCTTGAGATCCTCTCTCTCTCTAGACACAAATCATGGCATCTCTATGCCAACAAACACATCTTGGACTTATTCAGCTAAACTTCCACACCCTGGTTTGAAGCCTCAGGGCACCGCAGGCAGGACAACTGGGCTGAGCAGGACTTTTTGCCCCATCCGCAGCAGGGATGGAAATCATGGCACCTTACACACTGGTATCCAGAAACCTGTTCAGCAATTCCTCTCAGCACATTTTCTTTCACACAGAACACTTGCTGAGCAGCGCAGCCATTTGCGGCAGCTTCTTGATGCACAGGCAGCTTCTTTTTTGTTCACAGCCACTTCTGCTGGGTTGCAAGCCCCTGGGCTTTGCCCGTGGCAACCTCATTTGTACACTGGACAAGGGCAAAGGGATAATTTAAGTGGCTTTGGAAGACACTGCAGCTTTGAGTAGAGCCACTCCAGAGTGAGGATTAGGGCAGCAGAGAGGTTCTGAAAGGGAGCACACTTACATACTACTTTCAATGTGGCTTTGGGACAGCAAGCATGTTCAAAAGACCATGGATACTGCAGGAGCTACCCTCAGAGCTGGACGTGGAACAAGGAAGCTGTGCATCCACCCACAATCAGGATATTTCTCTCCTACAAAAAAGGCCACTGGTTACTGTCAGTTTTTCCAGCCCTGCCCATTATTTCCCAAGGAACATGCCACCCTTCTTCCCTCTGAGCTTTAGCCAGTGCCCTGCTGTGTACATTGCCCTTTCCAGTTTCTGCCAGGTGTGCCAGCTTCTCAGATCACATCAACTGCTTCTGGATCCACAGCAAGAGCCACTCGGTTCCTCTCTCATTAGTGCCCCAGCACTGAAAGATCATCCTCTCTCCAGAGTAAACACCTGCTCTGCACACATGCATCAGGACTCGCAGCTGCCACGCTGCATCTGCCCGTGGGTTTGACGTGGTTTCACGCAGCAGTCAGTGCACAGCATGGTTGGAGAAAGCTCTGCGGGAGGAGCCAGGAGGAATGCTGTGATTATCTTTGTTCTCAGGGAAACCCCAAGTGATTTAGGTGAGGGAATCCACTGGGAACTAGAAGAGGCACAGGGCTAAATATCTGTTCCCTTTTCTATAGCATCCTGGGATATTTTTCAGGAATATGAGTCACCTGGACCTCATTTCTAGATCTCAAGTCCACGTACCACCTTCCACTAGAAATGACACTGCCTACCTGTTGAGTTGCCAGTCCCTCACCTTGTAGAAACTCACTTTCCTTGAAATTGCAAGCACAAACCTGCTTCCACTTGTGGGAACTGATCCAACCACTGCCTGGGCTAATGAGACTGTCCCCTTTCAATTTTCTAGATTTGCATAACTCTGGAAATCTGTACTTAAAGCTTTATGCTTTTTCACACAATTCTTACTCCTAACTCTTACCTTTTGGCAGTTGCTGTCTTAACCATTGAAAGCAGCAGTGAATGTATTAGTTACAACAGATAGCAAGCTTTTAAATATCCATGGCATTCTTAGCAAAGAGAAACTATGACCAAGTGACCAGAATACATATTCCAAAAATAATAGACAAATGTAAATATATCTCACAAAACTATTGCTGACCTCAGGTGGCATTAAACTCACAATTTTTCTCTACTCCTTTGGATCATCTTGGGTGTATCAACAGCTCTGAGCAAGCAAACACCCAGAACTCTTTAATTTTTTATATATATTTCTTCTTCTGTTAGTTCCTTTGTAAAGTATTTTTGCTGGAGCACAAAACCGGTTTCCCCTGCCTGTTTTCAACAACTTGTTTCTTCTTGTCCTGCTGCTGTTAAAAAAAAAAAAAAAAAAAAGGTTCTGCTTTTGCAAAAGAGGTTTTTGAAAACATTGAGTTCATATTTATTGTGTCATGCAATCAGTCTGAAGCAACCTGCTTAGAAGTTAGACATAAAAGAAGAGAAGGCATAAGTTGAGCCTCAGACAGCCAGTTGTGAAAAGTTTATCCTTGACCCAGAGTCAATATGAATTTTGTCTTTCACTTGCACCATCACCACTAATAAAGGCTCTGTATAGACTCACTGGGTTCATTTAATTATTTGCAACCAGATTTCCTTCAAACCCTGATACTCCTATTCCTTACCATTGTCAACAGGTTTCCACAGGGGAAACACTATGAAGCTTTGTAAGTGTTTCTGTCAGTGGTTACAGAAAAGAGAGAATCTACTCTATCTCCCAGGACAGCATCAGCTCTGCAGGAGAAGCTGAAATAAAAAGCAGCAATTTCTTATTTACTTAGTGATATCTAGGCCAACAATATGAACAGCTCCCTTGTTATATTCAATTTGCTGATATAAAAGAAGAAAAAGCAGGTTTCTTTCAGAGCAAAATAGCTCTTTAAAGTTGCTGTTATCACTCAAGCGCTTCATAATTCCTCAGCGAGCAGAGTGCACTTTCCTCAGAAATCATCCACAAATACAAACCTTAAATTTTTAAGATCCAGTATGAGCATTTATGCACATTTCTCTTTTAAATCTTGCAACTTCTCTGTTGTGGTTTAGCTCAGCAGGCAGCTAAACTTCTCACACAGCTGTTTGCTCACCCCCGACCTCAGGAGATGGGGAAGAGAATTGGAAAAAAAAATAAAAAGGTATACCTTGTGGGTGAAGACAAAGTTTAATAGGACAGAAAGAGAAAATAATAATAGTAACAACAACAATAATAATAATGATAATGATGATGATGATGATGATAATAATAATAATAATGATGATGATGATGCAAGTGATTCACAATGCAATTGCTCACCACCCACCAACTGATACTCAGCCAGTTACTGAGCAGCCAGTCTCCTGGCCAGCTTCCCCCAGAATCTATACTGAGCATGACATCACATGGTATGGAATATCCCTCTGGTCAGCCTGGGTCAGCTGTCCTGGCTGTGTCCCCTCCCGGCTCCTTGTGCACCTGGCACTGCCTGAGAAGCTGAAAAGTCCTTGACTACTGAGTGACAACTAAAACATCAGTGTGTTATCAACATTATTCTCATTCTAAATCCAAAACACAGCACTATACCAGCTACTAGGAAGAAAATCAACTCTATCCCAGCTGAAACCAGGGCACTCTCACAAGCAGTCCCTCATTATTATTTACCTTATTTCCATATTTTTTAAACTTATGTTACTGGTTTTACACTGTCATTTCATACAGTTTTAGTCAACTGACTCTTCCTTCATAAGGCTCTAAAATCCATCCCGTGGTTACAGCATTGGCAACACCTCTGAGGGCTGAGTATCACACATCTTCGCCTAGATTCAGGCCTTTTTCTTGCCTTTTCTAAGGCACTTACAGTGCCACTTTCAGACTAGTCTTTGGTTTTTATAATCTATTGTACCAACTATGTCTGATGGGGTTTAAATATTTAAGTTCTTCCCTTCAGGAGCAGTGCATGACCAGGCAGCCCCATCAAAATGACAATACTGCCAATTTTAACAGTAGGAAGAAAGTATATGAAAGGAAGAGGAAAGGCAATTTATACACAATCCACATGCAAGGAAAAGCCTCCTTTTATCCTTAATTATCTTATATTTGGTGCTTTCATAGGGTCCCTTCCTCAAACACAGTTTTGTGTTCATCTGGTGCACTTGTAAAAATCACTTTAGTTAGCAAGTTTACAGGTAACACCACTTGGGCATCCACTTGAACATGACCAGCTGTTGCCTTTTCAGCCTGTGTTCTGCAAGTGGTAGCATTGTAAACCAAAATACATTACTATAGTAACTGCACTTGGAATGACATCAACATACAGCTATCCTAAATCACAGATTATAGATTCATCTAATCCCCTTACACTCAAAAATATTTCCCTGTCGTTCACTTCATTGATATTCGCTTTTACCACTGTTTTTTACCTAATTTATCCATTTTGTCTTTATTTTTGTTGCATGACCATGAGCCAAAGCATTTTCCTTAGCATTTTCCACGAAGTAGAGGATTTGGTTTTTCTAAAGCACCTCAGACATTCCAAACAATATATAAATACTTAGTAACAGAAGTATTGATGGGGGAAATACAGTTTCATAAGTGGTTGGAAGCAGTTCCTGCGCTGTCACATAAGCTAAAAAATTGGACAGAACATTAAATAATCATGTTGCATATACATGTGAACTGCAATTACAGTTAGGATAACACAGGTGCCTATTAAAAACATGTTTTCCATGACCATGATTCTCTAGTTAATAGTAAATATATAATAAACTTACTACTGTTTTAATATTAATATTTAAAATAATAAAAGACTATATAATAAATAAGCATAAACCAGGATTTTGCATTTTTTAACCATGCATGTATTTCCTGGAAGATATTAACACATGGCCTGACAATAACAAAAAAAAAAAAAAGTGACATGAAGGGATAATCAAAGGAAAAAAGTAAAGAAAAATGACTTCCCAAATACAACAAATAACTCACATGGAGTTAATTGTCAAAATTCCCAGTGCTAACAATGGAACTCTTGGAGCTGCTTTTCAAAGGAATGTCTTATGATATTTTATAGCCAAAGATGTCTCTTAACTTCCACTGTAACCAAAATAGGTGCACTAAGGCTCGCTGCTTGGTCTACTGTGTTTTCCTTGACTTACGAAGGAGGGCTACAGCATCCTGACTGTTTGGATCACTAGGATGAAGCAGCTGCCTAAATCTGCTCCATTTCTCCACTTTGAACATACTAGATATGTGCTTAAAAGGGAATGGAAAAAGAGCTGGGACCATTGTGTAGAAACCACATCACAGTGAGACCCAGAAGCAGCCAGAGAGTGAGCTACATGACTTGCAAGAAGCAGAGCCAAGAAGTAATTACCTGATACCTTCCAGAAAAGCTTTGAAGGAAATTACTATGCCACCATGTATATTAAGTACAATTTCTGTGTTCCAGAAAATTATTTTAGAGAAAGCACGTCGTTTTAAAAATTTTGCTGGGAATCACTGACATGCCCTGTCCCTGGTAAAACACTGTCCTGGTTTTGTTAAAACCAAGTTTCTCTTTTAGTGAATTTGCCTGTCAGCTAAAGCCTTCATATTAGCTGCATTTTCCTGGAGAACCAGATATATGTTTTGGTAAACATAGCAATGGAATGCAAAGTTATTGATAAGCATGGATGGACATCTCGTGAGAGGGGCAACGAGAAACAGGTGACCAAGAAACTGACCAACTGAGTATAACATCCCATTCACGTGAATACTTCATATAAAAGTGGGAGATCAAGAGGATCTCGTCCCTTTTTCCTTATGGCTGACATTAGGAGAGGACCTTGTGGGCCGTCCCTGCAAACTGAGGCCCAGTGACAGACTGAATCCAGCTCCGGTTGGCTGCAGAGTCCAATCCAGGACTTTGGGTGCTGGCTCTGCAGTTGCTGGGACTTTCAAGATTGGTTTTGTGTATTTTGTATTATTTTCTCTATTCTTATTAGTAGCATTAGTAAAACATTTTTAACTTTTCCAACTCTCTTCTCTCTGTCCTTCTTTCCCTCCTGATCGTCTGTCCCTAGTGGGAAGGGGGGAGAGGGGGGGGCTAAAGGGGGAAGAGGAAGGGAGAGGGGGTTAGCAATACATCTACCACGGTTTTATAGTCATCCCACAATCAAAACCCTCAACAAACACAATAATTTTATTGCCCCCATTGAACATAAAAAGAGATTTCAACAACAAGGCTACAGAGAATAACAACTTTCCATGCAGCTATTGCAGTCCAGCACCAAGGAATGAATCATGTAAGCTGTTCGTTAAAGTCTAAGAATGTTTTATAGCCTTGGTAGCATGCAAAGATTTTTAGGATTCAGACATGTTACCCTCAACCATGCAGTTAGAAATCTAGAGAGAAGCTGCAGGTGTCTACCCAGCATTAGATTTGGCCACTGCTGTCTGTGACCTTGTGACACTGAGAAATGGCCACCTTTGGCAGAAAAGCTGTATCTGGAAATTAGAAGACTAATCCACTTAGGCCAGTCTGAGTAATGAAAAGGGAAACTGGCGTGGGGGGGATTGCTATTTTCACCCTCATCCACATACCACCCTTCATAAATCAATACTTGGAAAAGATAAATATCTTCTGCTTCATTCAATTCCTACTTTGGCTTCTTAAATTTCTCTTTCAGAAAGGATTATTCTGTTCTGATCTCAGAAGTGAACCAAACAACAGTTTTGTGGTTTGGTTGGTTGGTTGGTGTTTTTTTTTCAGAAATGGGTCTGTGTTTTTAATTTTTTAGCTTTTTTCTTATAGTTTTAACCCATAAAGTTTTGCAGTTCAGAGAACTAAGCCCTAAGTGATGAAAAGAAATAAAAGTAAGCAAATCACTTTTGTGACTGCAAAGAAAACATTCAGATTTTATCCCAAGACACTCAGAGGAAGGAAAATATGAATTTGGATTTAATTTTTCTTTCATCTAAAATTTTACAGTTTAGATCCATTAGAGGCAAATACCATCTCGACAACATATGCAAAACTTATTCTATAAATACTGTTATCGTGCAGTTCACCTTTTCAGGTTGTGAAACTATCTAGAAGAGGAAAAAAACCACTTTCCAAGAATTATCAACTGAGGGGAAGAAAAAAAATCAAAATCTTGTTTGGAAGTCTTAGAAGGAAGAGTAAACAGCTTGTCACTGGCAAGCAGGGGAAAAAATTGAAGCCCCTCAAGGCAGAAGTCTAACAGGTGTCTCTAACCCCTTGGATTTCGTGTCTTGTACTCTCCCATAGAAGTATACTTGGTCAAGGTCACCTTTCTCTTAGTTCAGGAGTATCATTTATGCACCTGTTCAAATAGTTTCCCTTCAAAAAGGCCTCTAAACTACAGTATCTTCCTTTGAATCTCTGCATTCAGCGTGTGTTATGCTTTTGCAACAAGGGAAATAAAGGAGGGACAGTTACCAAGTCCCTTTGCCTCCCAATATAGTGCAGAAAAAAAACTGCCTTAATAAATACAACACGGGTGCTGACTGGCTGGTGCCTGCTTACCCTAATGAACTTAAACTCTTATTTGTAGTGGACATCTGTCAAGACAGAAGTGAGGCACACAAGTCCTCTTAATCCATTAGCTCTAAATCCAGCAGAGCTTTCACACTTCTTTTTTTGAATTGAAGAAGAAAACCTGAGTGGGAACATAAAATGAGGCAGTGCACAACTCAAGAGAAGATCCTGGGCAGTGAGCACGTGAGATTTTGAGGCAAACAGCAATGAAAACCAACAACAAAACTGGAATTGTGATGGAAAAGCTGTGAGAAGAATGCCAGTCTGCAGTTCAGGATGAAACAGTAAGTTTGAATTTTTGTTGTATTTTTCCTATTTCATTTGGATTTTTAATCAAAGATAAAGCCAAAGACAGAGAAAGGATGGGCTGCACACCCTCTCACAATGAGATTGAGAATACAATTGCAAGAAGTGGTCTTAAGGCTTTCAATAAACCCAAAAGTGTTTTGCGTATTGATCCGGGAGATAAAGGAATCCCACTGCTTGTTAAAGGTTCATCTTGCTACAATATTGATGAATTCCACCAGTATGGGATCCAGGGGAAAGAATACCTGAGAGAAAAGGAGGATGAATTATCGGACCAGGACAACAAAGATGATTTGCAGTTATCTTCCAAGGCCCATTCAGATCCTCAAGTTTCCAGGGAAGACAAGGAAATTGAGAGGACAGCCACAGATGCTGAAGTTGTTATGTCCAAACTGATTGAGTCTCAAAAAAGTATCACTGAGGCCATACAGATCAGAAAGCAAAGCTCCTGTGAATCAGAAGCGTCACCTTTCATTTGGGATGACAAGGATGAAAGCAATGCAAAGCAAATTCCCAAGAAAGGAAAGAAGCAAAAAATCACAAGCTGGCAAAACAAGGTCGATCTAGCAAAAGTAAAGAAAAGTCCATTTCGTCACCGTGCGAGACAGAGAAAAAAGTAGATTTCCCAGAACTGCTTGTTAAGGCTCATCAGAGTGCATACACCTACTTAAATCCCAACCTCTCGAAATATGAAACTATACTTCATATGGCCAACCAGGCTACCCAAACTCAACTCTTCCTACAGCAGATGGTAAGCTTTCTTGTGCTTCGTTTTGATGAAATCAACCAGCTCTTGGAAGAAATTGCCAGTGATGGTGAAAGTCTCCTCAAAGACATAGGTGGGAATCTGGCATGGCCAGCAGAAAAAGGTGATTTGAAGGAGCACCCTGATCTTCTGCAACAACTACTGCAGTACACAGTCAATAAAATGCAGTTAGTGAGTGGGACACTGGCCTCTCTCACGTCTGACGCCCTGCAGGAAACATGCAGCTACCTGCAGTCTGCTGCAAGCAACCTGGAAGGAAAACTGAAAGCAAAGCAAAGCTTTGATGAGCGCCTGCTGAGGATGGTGAGGCTGCTTGAAGCCTCAGCAGTGAGATCCTCTCAGTCCCAGGGTGATGACAGGACTCTCTGCTCTGAGGACAGTGGCATTTGCGTGGACAACGAATCCCTCAAAGACTTCAGTGCTCTCAGCCAGCATGGAGGACAAGCAAGCTGTGATTCCTATGCACAGGGACATCCATCCCAAAAGTATGCCAGAACAGTGCGTGATGGGACAATGTCGCCAGGCACAGCCACATCCCATGACTGTGCACTTGAAAGGCATTTTAAAGATATATTTTACTCATCTGTGCGGAGTAAAGAAGCAACTTCTTGTCAGGGTAGAGTACCAGAAGGCATTTCTACCACGCCCCAATATGCAAACTTGAGAAAAAGTCATTCCTATAACTCCTTCCAGTCTGACTCTATTCAGGAAGATGAACATTTCAAAATATGTGAATCAACAGATTTTCCTTATGATGATGATGAAGATGATGAGGGAAGCACCCTGGGCGAGGATGATGACAACACAAGTTTATCAGATATGGGGAAGGATGCCCTGCCGAGGAGGCCCCTGTCTTCACCTGCAGTCACTGATAACACGCAAAGACAGTCCATCAAGAGGACAGAGAATGCAGAGAGAGAGGAAATTATTCTGAAGATGAAATATGCCATCAGTGAAAAAATCAAGTTTGTCCCAGCTAAATCCAGACATAAAGAATGGACAGAGGATGAGAGTGGAAGAGCGGTTTTAACAACAAGGCCCAGTACAGCAATGGGCAGACAGAAAACCTTCAGGAAACAACGACGGTCCAGGTCAGAGGAGTCCCTCAGAAGCCAGGCAGAGGACCTGACCCTCCTAGAGCTGCAGAGAACTCAGAAAGAGCTCAGCAAAAGGCTTGAAATGTTTTATGAGAAGAAGGATACACATAGCAACCCAGAGCCTTGGAAATCAAGAGCAGCACCCTATTTACAGGATGAACAAGTTACAGCCAGGTCCTCTAGCAAATTGAAGGCCTGCCTCAGAAAATTTGGACTTCCAGTTATTCCACCCACCATTCCTTTCCAGAGAGGCCTGGCACCTTTAAATCCTAAGCATCGTATTTCACCAGTAGAAGACACGGACCCTTCAGACGCCAATGGAGTTTCTTCTAGCTTTCCAAATGCCTTTCCTCCTGCACTAACTGCAGAATTAAGCAAGAAGGACACAAAGGAAGAAGCTGACGAAGACCTTGAGAACCTGCCACCACCACCACCTGAAATGTTAATGGACACGTGTTTCGATTTATCTGAGCCTGAAGAAACTGCAAAAATAGAAGGAAACTCTTCAGAAGATGCCAAAAAGCCTGCCAAAACAGAATTTCATGCTGCTAAGAGAGCACAAGTTTCCCCAAAAATGAAAGCCTCTGTCCAGTCCATTGACTTACTGCCAAGTAAAAACATCAGTGGCCCCAGTGCGATCACTAATAAAGGTCTAAGGAATACAGGAGCAGGGGACGAGAAACTGCAGAGGTACTTTCTGGAGCTGAACCCTACCAGTGTGCACATACCTAGCCAGGAGAAGATACTGGAAACCCAGAGGAAAGAGGCTGCAGATTTGTACAAGCAAACCCATAAAATCATTCCTCTTCAAAATCCCAGTGGGGTTTCAAAACCACACATCAACAGCTCAGAGAGCAAAGAGCCCAATTCACCTGCGACTTTGGTGCAGTACCAGAAGCAAGGTTCTCCTGATTTGCTCAGGAGAAATGAAAAAGGCTCAGCATTTGCCAGGAGGGTCTCCCCAACGAGAACTCCTCCTCCTCCTTCTCCACCAATGGAGAAACGGCTTTTTAGCCCCCCAACACACCACAGACGCTCTCTGCAGGCTTGTAGCAACCCGCAACCAAGCTCACCCACCACGCAAAGGAAACCGAGTCCCCCCGCAAGTCCCAGGGTGCCCAGCCCACCCTCACAGAAGAAGCTGCCTTCTCCACCACCCCAGCGAAAACCGCTCAGCCCTCCCACGGGACACAAGCAAAGCTCGCCAACACCATACCGGATGCTGGGCTCCCCAGCCTACCGCCGAGATGCAAGTCCCCCACCGTTCTCCACCGCTCCTTCCCCACCAACCTCCCCATCCCGCTCCTACAAGGGGCCAAGACCTGGGCTGGATGCTGGAGATGAGCACCAGCTCTCCTCCTCCAAGAGAGGCAGCAATGTTCATTCGATATTTTGCCCAGCCACCTCTTCCTTATTTGAAGCCAGACCTCCACAGGAACCCACCAAACCCTCTGTGGAAGCGACCAGTCAGCCTGAAGCTTCATCACTTTCCCAAAAGACCAGCCTGCTTTTCCGGCAGCCTGGAGACCGGACCAGAAAGCTATCCCTGAGCGCTGCCAATCCTCAGCCGTTTGTGAGGAGAAGTTTCTCTGACCGCCGACCAGGGGTCCTGTTTCGTCTTCCAGCTGCCGTGACATCTGGCAGTGAACCCGCGCTTAACCACGCAAGGTAAGAAACTTCCCACTCTAGGCCAAGGAAGCGGAAGGGTAGCACTGCATTGGCTTTCTGAGCTCCTGATGAGAATTTAATGTCGTTGAGAGATTTCCCAGAAAAGTGCTCTCTTCATGTGCAGAACAGACAGCTGGGCAAAGATACCATGGCAGTTGCACTAGGTGATTGTTGTAGATCACTTCCAACTGAAATATTCTGTTCTATTTTCTCACCCCAGATTTCAGTCTGCCAGTATGAATACAGGGAGGAGTTAAGCTTCCATGGGTTGCTCAAGCCTTACACTTACATATCTGCTGTGACAGGTACCCCAGGGAAAATTCAGTGTTGGTTTCATGGCACAGAACTTCTCTTATTTGCATGGGGGCTAAAGATAGCCACATTCAATTCTTAAAAGCTCTGAAGTAACCATCAGGTTACACACATCTTTAAATAACCATTAGGAGGTAGGCTTGGACCAAGAGGAAGGGTATCATTCCTAACTTCAGCTTCTAAGCCAGTAAACTGTTCACCTGATATCTCTATTAAAATGTTTCAAATCAGCTGGCAAGAATGACAGATAATGTGAGCTTCTGAGCTTCTCATGTAGGCTTTCAGAACTAGGTGCCAATTTCAAGTCTAATGAGTCCACAGCCCAAGCCCAGTTTTCAAAGTGGAGAAACCTCCCATGGCTACTGAAGATTAATTGCTCTGAAAAAGTCAGTTTAAAGAAATTGAAGCATCAACACACCAGTTCCATGTTTGCAAGCATTGGTGGCCATTTTTAAAAAAATCTGGGCTTACCTTTAAATTCTCTCTACCACTTAAAAAAAAAAAAAAACACAAACAAAAACAAACAAACAAAAAAACCCACACAAAACAAAACAAAACAAAAACAAAAACAAAACAACAACTCAGAACCAGCTAGGAAACAGAAATGGTATTTGGGAATACTCAAAGATCAGTGTAACAGCCCGGAAGTAAAAAGGGTTGTTATTCTAGTTTCTTAGCATCTTAGGATGTTTAAGTCCATTAAGCTCTAAGCTACGCAAGAGGATTAAGACCCTTCTCAGGCAGCCTTTCCTCATGTGAGGAATATTGTTACTCTTGCCAGAGAACAGCTGAAATCATGTGAATCATCCCCATGAGCAGAGATTGCAAGACCAACACTAGCAGGAGACAAAACTGCACTTGTAAGTGCACAAGCACTCCGCACATTGTAAATACTGGGACAGTCCTGGATACTGAATGAGTAAAGGGACAGTCATAGGCACTGAAGTAAGGTGTCCAGGAATTCCCTCCCTAGAGACAGAAAAAGGATCAAGTTTCCCACAGGGACAGTAGAGAAAAGTGCTGAACAAAACATGTGAAGAACACGGAGAAATGCAGACCGGTTTGCATTCCCAGTTCTAATATTGCAATATATTCTGACATTTGAAAGTTTCCTAAAAGTCCTATATGTTGTTGCTGTGTTTTCTGTTGTTGTTGTGTACTATGTGAAGTCAGCTTTGCCTACTCCAGTGCCTGCTAGCAGATATAAATGTTTTCAGAAGAGGCTTTATATCAAACCTTGCAAGACAAAAGCCCTGGCAGTTTTATGGATCAATGTGAAAAACAGTCTTTTATAAATTGTTAGCTAATTTATACTTAAATGGGGTGTATTATCTTTCTATTGTAGTCTGTCAGAGCATAGAGAGTAATATAAAAAAAAACCAAAACAAACCACTGTAAATAAAATCTTCCCTTTCATGAAAAAAGTTATATATGCTAGTGTTATGATATACAGCATTTTGGAAGAACGACATATATCCTGAGCCAAATTCAACTTACCATTTATACAAATGGACATCAAAAGTAGTCCTGCTGAGTTAGTCCAAATTTATATCAATATAAGCAAAAGGGAAAATTGGCCCATTAATTGCCACATACAGTGATTTAAAATGCAATACACTACCGTGTGTTTTCTTACATTTAAAATAAGCTGCCTGGAGGAAGCTTTTACAGACCTTACATCAAATGGCCTTATTTGAATATCACAGCAAATACACTGATGGGCAGAGAACTGTTTTAGGAACCAGCATAAGGCAGAAGCTCCAAGAGCTCCTCCCATCACTGCTGCTCATCTCCAGTCACTGGGGACCAGCACGGTTGCCACAGCTGTGAGCGCCACATCCCCATGCACAGATGCCGACCCCTGCTCTTGCAGCAGATGCCATAAGAGACAAACCACCATACCCTGGTCCGTCTTTCTCCTTCAAGTTCATTAAGCATACAAGGCTTCCTCTGCCTTGCCATTCATTCAGCTGACGGAGGGAAATTTCGAAACGTGTCCCCAAACCAGATGTTGTGCTCCTAAACCTCCTCGTTCTGGCCATGTTTGCATCTGGTCTCAAGTTCACAAGCTATTCCCAACCAGCTGTCAGTCTCCTTTCCTTCATTCCTTCCCTTGCTCTACCTCTCCTCTACAAATATAACAATACCTATTTTTTTGTCTGTGTGGGGGTTTTGTGTGTTATTAGCAGCTCCAAGCACTAGTCACAGGAGGGAGGAGAGGCAGAGGCAAACCTGCAATAGCATCACTCTTTTACAGGTAAAACATTTTGAAAATCAGTGAGTTAGCCAGTTTCTACTATGCTCCCAAACTCAAGGATAGAGTCCTCCAATTTTTCCATGCCCAATTAAAACATCAATTTGCTGAGAAACAGATTGTTTAAGAGAGGAGCTTGTACAAGCAACATGTTTCTCATTAGGCAGCTGAGCATCCTCTCCCACCCACTCAATTTTAGAAGAAACACCAAAAAAGGGGGGTGACTTCCATCTCACTTGCTAACTGGTGTTGCCAGGCATTAAATGTCAGTGCTATACGCAGACTTGCATGTCTCCTGTACACTCGCTGATCCCCTAGAAGGCAAAAAGCATTTCTTTCCCAAGATTGTCTCCTGCCCATCCTGTTCTCTAAGGAGTATCAGGACTTAAGACATCATTAGCCCTAAGGCGGGAGCTAGAGCTTTTGTGTCCAGTCTTAGGGTACTTGATGAGAGTTTCAGGTTTCAGTGCTCAAGTCAGTACAACTGGTTCCCACATGGACAGCCAGTACATGGACAGAATGAGCTGACTTTGCTGGTTTCTAAGCTTGGTCGTTTGACAGCGATCAGCAGCTATTGGCATCTTATCAAGGCATAACATGTACAATCGCTCTGCTCACAGAAATCTTGCTGATCTGTAATAGGATTTCTGTGTGTGCAGTTAAACAAAATAATATTTTATTAAGATTCCTAATCTCCCAAGAGGTAGAACAAAGATAAAAGATTACATGCCTTTAAGATATTGTTCGAGGAGGGCTTGAGGATGGATTGTGTTGACTGAATCAGACCGAAAGCAAGTAGCCCAAGTGAGACCTTCTGCAACTGGGTGATATTTGGGTCTGGATTATTTTCATGACTGGTCACATATCAGAAATCTCTTCCTCAGTTCAAATAATTAAACTCCTAGCAGTCAGAATAGGAACACGACAGCTTGTCTGTAGTTGAAAGCTAATACAGTTTAACAGTTTATATACTTAAAACACAATAATGATTCCCAGATAACTCATGTTGAGCTTAAACCACTTTAATTAGTTACAGCAACACAGGGCACATTTCAGCATGAAGGCCCAAGGCGTGAGACATACATGACTAGCTCCACTGCTATAATAGATCTTGATTCATAAAGTCCCTGTGACCCTAAAGATTGCCAGTGTGACTTCAGGAACATCATTTACACTTTCCGTGTCTCAGTTCTCCTGACTGCAGCATCCCACAGTCATGTTGGCATACTCAGAAATCACTGTAACCTCACTCAACAGATGTGTAACAGAGGTAAGACCTTTCCTCCAGCAGGGTCGGAACAAGACTTTTTGTGCAAGTCTGTGTCCACCTGCAAGTAAACCCAGATTCATACTGATCCCCGGTTCGACATATGAAACGTTTGCTTCCCAGTAGACTTTTGGGAGGGAACAGTACAGTGCATATACACAGGAGACAGGGAATTACATAGTATTGTGCAGCATCTGTGCTTTGAGGGTTAATGTGGTCTAATCAGTGCTGTTTTAAAAAGTCACAATTCATTAGCCTCTTAACTTAAGCATCTTTCCTTCTGCAGCTTGGAGGAGAGCCCTAGGAAAGCAGGCGACTCTTGGAACAGCCCTTGCGTACCCGAAATCAAAGAGTCCAACAGATCCGCGTCCCACCCCGAGCTCTACATCGTGGGCCAGGGGCTGCAGAGGGACTGACAGCAGAAGCACCTGCAAAGAATCAAAGCCAGAGGCCCCAGGGGGCCTTAACCAAACCTCCAAAGCCTGGCTCCATTGTTTTTTTTAGGAAACAATATGACGGCATCACATGGAAAAACCCAGACTGGTCCTAACAATCTAGTGAAATATCAGTAGAGGGGTAGGCAGCTGCTTCTTCTTTGGATTGCATTTCGTGGCGCAACTCGAAGATTTACACTGAGCAAAAGAAATACTTCGCAGTTGGTCAAGTCTGAGGCAATTTGATTTGATAGAGACAGGACCCAGAGAGAAGTCCTTTGTTTCGCTGTTTGGCTAAAGGAGTTCAAAAACTTTCAGAAATTATCAATATTTGACAATTTATTTATTCAGGAGGCACCAAAGTTTCAGTTATGTAAAAAGTGTCTGTTGTGACATTTCCAGGGGGGAGGTAAAATCCTGAACCAATTGATTTTTCTTGCAAAAACATCAATGGCTTCAGCAAAACCACATCTTTACACTGGGTATTTGTCAACATGCAGAAAAAGAATAAGACCAATACAAGTTAAAACAAAATAACCTCTTTTAAAGGAGTAAAATTAGGGACCTTATTCCCTCAAAAAAGGCTTTGATCTTCTAAATCACCCTTGATCATCATATAATCTCATCACCTCTAGTTTCCAGGGTACAAGGCTTAATCCTGATTAGAGTAGTTTTGTAATAGCCCAATCAAACATTATGAATCCTGAGGCACCTAAGGACATGTATTTTTTTCTTTTTTTTAAAGAGAAGAGAATGCTAGCATAGAGAACCCTGCTCTCCCTGAAACAGATTTATATTCTTTCTGATTTATGCCGTTTGAGGGGATTTATTGTCATTTCACTGAAGAGTCTAGACAGATGTTTGTTAATAAAAACACAAGTTCTTTACAGTCGATTAATCCCAGGCTTTTACAGTGGAATACAGTTTCAGAATTTACTGGATCTTGCTCACCTCATTTATCATCACAATTAAGATGCAAATTTGAATTAATGTAATTTTAATTACTTTAATTTGATGTGATTTTATATGCAACTTCAGCACAGAATGAGATCCAGGAAAAAAAAAAAAAAGCCATTTGTGGTCCTATTTTGATAGGAATAGTTTAAATTTTTCTTATGGTTTTCATGATAGTGGCATCTGGGCACTCCGCCTTCACACAGGATTTTTAACCTTTCCTGCCACCTTCATGGTGGGAGAACTGAGACTCATGTTGTGCTGTACAAAGGACCGCTTTGGATACTGAACTCCTGAGGTTTTAGTCTGGTGCCTTAATCACAATGATCCTTCTTCAATTATTTCAGTGCCATCTTCTGACACCTTAATTGTCATATTTAAGGTGAGGTATTGAACAGAAAGAAGCAACTCCCGGTAAGCAGATGCTGTGGATCGTCAGGGCTTTGTGAGCTTGAGGTGGTACAGCAGCCTTACCCAGAGTGTACAGCCAGGAGATGTCAACACATCCACCTTGCAGTCACACAGGCAGATGCACCGTCCCCTGTTGAACTGGGAAATCACTGCGGGTACTGCAAAGATCAACAGCAGGGCAAACTGCAGGCTGGCCTTCCCCCTCATCAGAAGTGTAGCTCCCTCCCAGATACACAGAGATACAAATACATTCGCGTGCACTTTGAGTTTGTCTGTTCTGCTGGCAGGAACTACCCAGAATGGAACCAAATCAGGAACATGACAGCAGAAAGTCAGCGCTTTGCATGCCTAAATGTGGCTTTGAAGATGAAAATGTGACAGAGTGGGAGGACAACTTCTGCTCAGCTGCTACAATCATTTTATCTCTTTATGGTTTCATGCTGAAATGTCCCGGCACCCATGATGGGTGATGAGAGAAAGTATTCATTTATATACCCCAGGCACCAAAATCTGTGGTACAAGAGCTACAGCGGCACATGGAGCAACACTTCAATTCAGCAATCAGGCTGGAAACCTCCTCACACATGTGCCAGCTAGACGTGGAGTCAGCCAAAGCATCTTCCCCCAAAAACCAGGCTCCCCTGAAAACCTGGCACACAAACTGTCATCCGACCACAGCATCTCTCCCAGCTTTGACTAAGCCCATGGTCGTCAGGAGGCTCATTGCAAACACAACCCCACTTGAACACTGCAGCTGCTGAAGGGTTCGGATGCTGCTCTAAGGACGCTGCAGAAAACAGAGAATTATATTCAAGAAACAGAGCTTCTCCAGGAGCGATCTACAACTTTATAATATGAATTTGTGACTACATACAGCTAACAGATTCTCTTCAGTACAGTTAATGTACAGGACTATTGCAAATAAAGTGTTTACCTTCAATTTGTATCGCAAGCATGAGATTAAGAGTAACTATAGTATGGAGGAAATTATAGTTTGGGTGGTCACTTTAAAAAAAAATGTTTATACAGTTTTTTTGGACAACACTTTCATTTTTCATTAATGTA
Source organism: Patagioenas fasciata (assembly GCF_037038585.1). Lineage (NCBI taxonomy): Eukaryota > Metazoa > Chordata > Aves > Columbiformes > Columbidae > Patagioenas > Patagioenas fasciata. The sequence continues at coordinate 20,792,181 of NC_092522.1, forward strand.
ATTTTTCTGGAATACAATTGTTTTATAAGACCATACTCAAATTTAAGATTTATTTTTTACTGATGTAAATAAATCGGAGTTTTTATATGCAAGGTATGAATTGAGCTCTCTTACATTCTGTATGCAAACGGCTTAAATCTTACCCCAATGTTATACTACTGATTTCTTCCTTAGTGCGCTAATTAGTGCCCTGTGCTATAAAAAGTCTATTTGCTTCCTCCTCACCACAGTGCAAGCCTGTTTTATGTTTTACTTGTACATCAATTAAGGTTGCATTTCCACTACACAAACGTGCCTTCTTTAGGCTACAAGATCAAGCCTGTACACTGACAGAGCAGAGCAGAGATCAGCTGTGCTTCCACCCTTCCCCTGCCCTGATTTAAGCTTGAGCTACCTGGCAATTTTGTACTCTGTTTAGTAGAGTTCCTGCATGCAACCACGGCTAGTTTGAGCAGAGGGTAGTGGTTTTCCCCTAAGGATTAAAACCAGAGTGCACCTGCTGCAGTGGAGTCTCATTGCAGAGGGGCTGAGCACAGAGTGAAGCAGTATCAGTTTTCCAGCCAGGGCTTCACTGCTGCAAGAACAGTGGCCAACAGCTCTGTGTGGCACTTTATCTGCAGACCTTTAAAAAGCTGGCAGGTGCCCTTGCTTCCAGTGACGCTGCTCACATCTCAGACCTTGCAGGGACTTGTCATTCCATACCCTCAGTATCTGAAGACCACAAGAACATGAAAGCACTACTTATACTCCAGTTACTTCTTTGACAAGAACTACTCCAGATATTAGCAATCTGGTTGACAGCACTACGCAGGTTATCAATAAAACCAGCGTGTCACAGTGTTTGCGTTGCCACACCTCTGAACACCCAAAGCATTTCATAATCATTTATGAAGTTTCGTCATTAAGAGGAATATTCTGAGAAGTTGTTCCCTTTGCTCTATGTAGGAGGGAAAGAAATCTCAGCACAGAGATAGAGTAACCTGTTCTTACTGTCATGTCTCATCAGTAAGGAGCTGCCAACATCTCCTGAAGAGAAATCCTTCTAGATTAGCAGATCATTAATCCATCCACAGCAGATACACTCGGTGCCATCATGACTGCAGTGTGTATAGATGCTTGTTGCAGTTATGAACTTCAAACTCAGATTTTGATCTTCCTGGGCAAGATACTGCAGGTTTCATAATGCTTGCAGTATTGATTAGGGACTCATTTCCATGTTGTCCTCAGACAAATATAAACTCACTACTGTATATTGGATCAACTGAAAGTTTGGAGCAAAGATCCCAACTTTCCATTTCTTGCCCATTTTGGATGAATAATGAAAATGTAAATGTCAAAAAAAAGATGTGCAGATACAGACAGTAGGCACTCAGCTGGACAAGGTGGTCAAGACCCAGGACCACGTTATCCCTCTGATCTCATTTTGGTTCATCTCACATCTGCCTGCCCTGCATATACCCTGTTCCACCACTGCAAGCACAAAATTATCTGCAGCCTTCACCATCCCTAATTGCTCTCCACTTTACTGACATACTGAATTTCAAAATCTGGCCGCTTACCTGTCCTCATCCTTTCTTTAGTAATATTCCACTCTGTGACTGCATTAAGTAATCCTGTGAGGATTTCTGGAGTTAGACTGTATAGAGTACAGCCTTTATCAAGGTTCTTTTAAAGGAGAAAGGGGTTATAAGCCTGTCTTACTCTGTATGAATCCCTCTTGCTTTAATAAAGTTTTCCTTGAGGCATAGATGAATTGATTATATAGCAATTAAGAAGAAACTGAAAGCTTTCAGTGTTAAAGGCTGCTCTTCATTTATTATTACTATTACTAAACCACTGGGTCTTCAGCATATGAATGAATGAAAGCTGAGGCCTAGGGCTGCCAACACAGCAATGTCCTTCACAGTATCACAGTATGTTTGGGATTGGAAGGGACCTCAGAAGATCATCCAGTCCAATCCCCCTGCCGGAGCAGGAACACCCAGATGAGGTCACACAGGAACATGTCCAGGTGGGTTTTGAATGTCTCCAGAGAAGGAGACTCCACAACCTCCCTGGGCAGCCTGTTCCAGTGCTCTGGCACCCTCACTGAGAAGAAGTTTCTCCTCAAATTGAAGTGGAACCTCTTGTGTTCCAGCTCGATCCCATTACCCCTTGTCCTATCATTGTTTGCCACTGAGAAGAGCCTGGCTCCATCCTCACGGCACTCACCTTTTATATACTTATAGACATTAATAAGGTCCCCCCTTAGCCTCCTTTTCTCCAAACTGAAGAGACTCCCCAGGGCAGTGACTGTAAAGCTGGGAACAAAACTTTCCAGGCATTCCAGTAGACACAGAAAGATATATAGCAAGGCTGACATGGCGCTACAGGTAAAACCTAAACCAACAAATTCACTGGCTGCTTGGCTTTTGAGTGTGACTCTAAGAAGTCAGCCTAATGGGGCAATTTGCACCTTGCAGCCTTCCTGCCTCTTGAACCCAATATCAGTGTAAGAGTCTTATATTCAAACTCTAAATTAAACCTGTCGGTATAATACAATTTTTTTTTTTTTTGTTAATATTTTTAATGTTTTCCTCCACTTCGAAGTGTTGTGTCTTTTCTTGTAAATAGAGTTACCATAGACATTGAGGGCACAAGGTAATGCATCTCTCTGGAGTTTTTTAATACTGATGTTTTTTAATCAATAACCTGATATCCAATGCAGATCCTTTCATCCTCATATTTCAGAGAAAACACATGCATATACGTACATGCGTTAATGGCATACCAGTAGGCTTCCATAGCACGCTTTTTCATGTGGATAAACCAGGCAATGGGGAGCATGAGGGCTGCTCGGCTGGCGCTCAGCGCTCTGCAGACAGACACAGGGCTCCTGGTAAGCAGTTACCTAATTCTGAATCTGAGACAAATATAATGTCGATCCACGTATCACATTAACAACAGCTGGTAACAGGATATCTCTAAGGTGCAAAATGAAGAAATAATCTAGAAAGCACCATGGACAGTTGAAATAAAATTACAATGCTACATTCTTCATGTTGAAAACCTCAGGACTTCAGAACTACTTATCCTACCAATAGCCAAGAGTGGGAGAAAGCACGTACTGCACCTCTGAGCTCTGCCAGCCCAGGCGAGGCAACAATTTCCCCATCCAGCCCTGCAGATTTCTCTTGACAGCCAAAGAGCTAGGAAAAGCTTTTCCACAGGGAAATAAAAGAAAAAAAAGCTGCTGGAAACACACAACAAGCGCAGTAGGCATTTAGATGCCCAGTGTATTCCCAACACAACGGCTCAGCAGCCTGTCTGCTCCAGCCACACAGTGAAGTTTGTCGTAACTGCCACAGAGGCTGTTTACAAACCAGCAAAAATAGAAAGGCACTTCTTTAAATAAACAGCTTTAAATAAACAGCTCATCCTCTACAACCAAGTTACAAACAACACTACTGCTGTTCTGGGTAAATGCACATATATCTGCCGTCTGAAAAGCAGGGCATGTTTTCCCCATGAAATACGTTTCCTCTTCTTACATATAAAATTGTGATTGAAGGCAGCTATAAGCCAGAAATTACTCGGATTGCAAATGTGCAAAGCTTTGGGATTTGGGCCAAGTATTCTTCAGGTCTGTTGTGAGCAAAGGATATATCTAGTTAGAAAACTTTATTCTATATAGGACCTTTTGGGTACATTGTCTCCCAAACGTGTAAATAAATGATGCCATTGCAATGCCAAATAATGAAAAGTAGCAGCGGATGACACAAAGAAGCCATGGCAAAAGACAAAGAGGAGGAGAGGGCCACTAAGGAAAGGATACAGTGGGACAGATTTATGCATTGTTGGAAATGCACTAAGGAAGATCTTAGGCCAGCTTTTACTGGGACAAGTGCAATCTGTAATTTTGAAAACAAACAAACAAACAAACAAAAACTATAGCTTCCTACAGGCATGAAACATGAACTACTGTCACCCCTGGGCAGGACCAAAAGAGGGGCACGCTGTTACCATTACCGTCAAATGGAGCATTAATGGCAGGATCACAGGGAGGTCCAGCCTGCAGGGCCACCCACCAGCACCACTGGGCTGAGTTAGCTGGTGGGTGGCCGTTCCCTGAGGAAACAGGAGCATGTTTTGTTTTCACTGAGTGATACTGAAAATAAAAAGCTGCCAGAATAATACAGTAATCAAAGCAATAGAGATCCTGGTACTGGCACAATTATGCACATGTGAAAGTCATCTTATTAGAATAGCCAACTTCCCTTCTTGAAATAACACGTACTACTACTTGTATGTTTGCACTGACAGAAATGTGTCAACACTGAGCAGTTTTATAGTCTGATCTATTATATACGCTGACAGCATGCACAGACGAGGACTATTGTGAAAAGGAAGTGTCTCTACGTATAGATGTGTGCGTACAGATGTGTGTGCATCTGCAGAGGAAGCCCCAGCAGCAGCAGTTGAATCAGAGGGCATGTGACATTTGAGGCCGTGCCCGAGAGCCGGGGCACAGCTGCAGTGCCGGCCGCAGGGCACCGACGACGTCCCTTCCAGGAGCCAGCAGCAGGGAGTGACAGACCTGCACATCCTGCAGCCTTCACCCCAGTCTCCAAAGGGGGCCGAGGTTGTACGTGCTGCTCTCAAATGCAGCAGAGGTGAAACCTGTTAAACCACCATGAAAATAGCACAGCCTTTATTTATCCAGGGCACAGCTATTAGCACAGAGCATGGCTTTTACAGCTCCTTTACCTCTGCCAACTGCATTCAAAGCTGTTGGGGAGCTTTTAAGGAAACACAGGGGCAGTTTGTTGGCCAGAGTTACTGTTTTTTTCAGCTAAAGATATCAAGGCAGAGTGGAGGCTTAATGGTTCGGGTCAACTCTAATTTTAACTAGAGTGGTTTTCTCACCTCTGTCTGTATCAAAGGCAGTATCACAGTATCAGGATTCAGTGTCAGCTGTCAGAGATTTGGTAGCAATGCAACCACTTTTATTCCCATCGTCACTATTTACCAAGGACTAAAATAGCCACCTCAGTGCAAATCCCCTCCCTCTGCTTGAGAGAGGGATTGCAGCACCTGGTTCCCAAGCTCACCTTTAACCTTGGCAAGAGCAAACTCTACCAGAATCACCTTATTATGATCCATGCCCCAGCTGCACCTCAGCAAAAGCAGCTCCCTTCAGGTGCATTCTTTAATTCTTTGGTCCACCTCTCACAGCAGCACCATGAAGCAGAATCAACATTCTTTACAACAGGAGCCTTCAGCCTCTGCACCATGCTTTGGGTCCAGCCTTCCTTCCTTGTCCTCCCAGTTTGCCATTCATTTTTCCATATCCTTCCCAAAGTCTTCTTGGCACTGCCAAGTTCATGCACGTACATTCTGCTGCAGGGGTTTGTGGTTGCACTTCCACAGGCAGATTCAGGGTCCAGCTAACCCATTTGCATGGCACATGCACTCCGAAGAGCGGGTAAGTCATGCCATCAGGTGTGTGCTTTGACTCTCGGTGAGAAGAAAGTGCCCATTTGAGGAAAAGATGAATTTTGCAGGCTGGATTCAGTGTATGTAGCACCAGTCTCTCTGCTCATGCAGCTTCAGAGTTCTAATGCCCCCTTGCACAGGGAGATGGCAAAAGACCACTCCCTACTCTGCAGGGGAATGTAAACTTTCTTCACTCCTTTATGGTAGACACCATATTTACCTTTTCTCCCCTGCCTTCCCTTATGACAACTCTACCTTCATCAAGCAGGAAGAACCATCTGTGACAGCCAGGGTCTGTCCTGGGCCTCTAGAAGGATGTAGGGTAAGAGTAAGCCCATGTACAAAGTTGCCATTCATCTATTTTCCTATCCTAACTTCTATGGTTTAGCAACTGCACTGCACATTAAATGAGTTAAACTGGGCCTGCAAGTGCAGCTTGCAGTTTCCTCTCTGGTGAGACTTCTGTAATAAAATTATAATAAAAATAAGTTTGAGAAGTTAAATATTTAAATTCTTATCAGTGCTGGAAGAAGGTTCAACACTGATTTGCCTTTTGTTTGTGCCATCCAAAAACCTTAGTAGCTTCTTAATGGCTTCTGAGATGTGCCCCTGTGCAAACCTGTGGCAGGAGAGCTCGTCTGAGCTGAATTAACCTTCACCCATTAAACCCTCTGCTTGTCACCAGAGACATTGTCAGCTAGATTTGATCTCACTGTTGTAGGACTGCCCCTCTTACAGGGAAACTGCCTCAGCTGGAGAGTTAAAAAAATAAAACACCTGGACAGAATAGGTACTGGCAGGCAATGCTTTATTCTCACCAGCTGTGAGGAGCAGTATGCATGAAAGCACCACTCAAGGCCAACAGAGAGTTAAGAAACCAGTTACAGGGGTTACATTTCAAACCAACTTTGCAAGTGCTACAGCTAAATGCATGAAAACACGCTCTAGAGACCTCATATCATGTGCACAAAAGCTTTTTTCCCCCCCAAGTGCAGAAGGTTCCCCCCACATTCCCAAAGGCCCAAGCATAGCCAAAGAGAAAGTAAAACTAAAGGACTGTTATTCAGCCCAGCAAAAGCAGCCTGTGCAGGGAGCACTTACGGGGCTCCGGAGGGAGAGACCTGCAGAGGAGGAAAACAGCAAGAATAACTTTTGAGGTAGAGGAAGCAAAACCAGGAGGCCCTCGAGAGATGCCAGTTGCTTAATTAAAACAAAACAAAACAAAAAAGGCAGAAAAGCAACCTGTTGAAATAGATCTCAGGCAGTAGCAAACTGCAGGTGCTTAAGGAAGTGACATAGTTCCAGATCTGCAATTTAAACAAGGGGCAATGGGTACCAACTAGAACACAAGAGGTTCCACTTATATATGAGATCTGCAAGGACTGTGGCTTCCGCTGCAGGATCTCCAGAAACACTGGTGTTTCAGAGCCAGGTCCCTGGCTTAGATCGCATACCAAGACTTCATAGAGATGAGTTCCTGAGTACTCCCTGCTACCAAAAGTTGGGAGTTCAAAAAAAAAAAACAAACAAACAGCAGCACAAAACATTTTAGAAGAGTCTACTAAATAATTTTGCCACTTTAATACTGTACTAAAAAGAGATTCCTTAAGAGGTGCCACAGTGCAACCATTTTATCTGGCAAGTTAGAGTCCTGCATAGCTTCAGACATACTGAACAATGCAGCACATAAACATAAGACCATAAAATTCCTGGAATGGTCAGATCTCCCTGGATTATTCTTTGACCTCCCAGCTTCCTACAAGGTCCTTGTATCTGTCAAGAACCTGTCAAGGCGCTTTTAAACTTCCATGGGCCCAGTGTGTCTCATGCTGTTATTTTCCTGTTTTTTCTTCTCCCCAAAACTTCTATTCTTCTTTCTTTCAAAACCCTGCCAGTATATGGAAGATTATGTGAACACAGATAAGGCTGCTTTGTTTTCATATCTGACTACACAGATGCACCAACATCTGCTGCTTTCAGCCCTTCCACTCTTCTCTCATCACTCCTCCCTCTTGTGCTTCCAAATCTGTGTATGGTGAAGGACTGGCACATCTCCTCCTCACTGTTTCCTGAATCTCAGGTTCAGAAGTGCTTTACTGGTCTGCATAGAAGGCAAATTCTTCACATCTCAAAAGACGGAAAGACATTTAGAAAATCTATATAGTTTTAAAAAAATATACCTTGTCCCACAATGCCTGCACACAGCTTACCTTTGCCCAGGACACCCTCAGCCCACTCACTGCCCAGCCAGCACCCCATGTGCAAGGTGTCACAGCCCCCTGCCACAAACCGCTCTCCTGCCCCTCCCCAGGGGTACCTCAGGGTGCTGGGTGGCAGTCAGATGGCACCCGTCACCTCACCACATCAGTCCATTGCATGTGGTGCACAGGGGACCACAGACAGGACGCATCCCCTGAAACGGGAAGAAAATTTCAGTGCATCTGGTGAGGTTTCTGCTGTCATTGGACTGGGGCTGTGAGCCTGACCTAGACATCTCAGGCCATTGCACCAGCAGCTACCAGAGACTTGTAAAGGGGCTGCCCGGCAGTTCGGCATCCGCTGCATACACTGGCATATACAGTGAGCTGCACATCCTCCCATAACCCCACTGCGTACCTTCTGGGCAAGCAGGTCCTGGCTTCTCATTCTATGCTTCTGAAATCAAACCATCTCTTCCTACAGTTCTAATGCTTCCAAAGCCCATCTCTTACTTTGTAAGTAAAAATATATGTATGTGCACATCTCTTAATTTCTATGTATATAAATATAGTATTTTCCTTTTTACAGTTACAAATTGCATTTACACACAGGTTTTATTTTTTTGGTATCTGTGCAAACTTCTTAGGGAACATGAGGTCAAGACATAAAACTTTAGAAAAATTCTTTTTTAAAATATTTTTTATTTTTAAAGAATTCTTAAATTTTTTTTATTAAGTTTTTTAAGATTTTTAAGTTTTTTTTAAAGTTTTTTTAAGGTTTGTTTTTTTTTTTTTTTTTTTTTAAACCAACATCAAAATATATTAAGTAAATGTGTAACTATAAACTCTATCAGGTAAATCCTCTTCTTCAAACACACGGAATAAAACGAATGCCACCACCACATCCACCTTTGCCTCCAGCTGTCCCACTCCACACCCCTCCTTCTGTTTCCTGGAGCACATCAAGCCTTCACATTCAGGTTCAAAAGATCCCAGAGGTTTCTTGTCACATACTGAGGCTGGTTGGTGGCATACTTCTTCAGGCTGGGGCCCATCACTTCGTCAAGGCTCTTTGCAAGCTTGGTGAGCACAGCCCTGACACTGCCGCTTCGGACAGGCAGGGCCTTGTTTCCCAAAAGGAACCAGAGCGCAGGCAGGACATAGCGGTGGACGAATTGAGGTTTCCGGGGATAAACAGTGGCCACAAGCACTGCCAGGTGAGAGAGACAAACAGATTAACAGCCGTAATGTAAACAAGTACGTTCCTTGTACCTACAAGTACCTACAAGTTTTGGTTCTTGGAAGGCTTTTCTGGCTAATATCAACAAGCACAAAGGGCCCAATGGTCCAGAAACAGGCAACAGTGGCTGATCATCCACTGAACAGCATAACCAACCTCTGAGGACCTTAATTTCTCCAAATCAGAGGCTTTGTATCCATGATAGACTTATCAAAGTGAATAATACACATTTTGTAAATAATTTCACTATCTGCTTCTGCATTACAAATGCCAAAAATGGCAAATCGCTGTTTATTTCTGTTAAGAAGTTGTCTAAACCAGCTGCTGAAGATTTTGAAATGCAGCTCAGAGAGGTAATTGAAAGATTTCTAACAAAAGGATGATTACTTTTTTTGTGACCTTTGACAAAGAATGACAGAAGTCCCATGTGGCTGTTCCTTTTGCTTAGTGGCACACAGCAAACAGCAGTATGACACCACACTTCAAAACTTCAGCCCAGAAAAGATGTGTGTTGCTTGACAGTTTTCTTACAAACATCAGTGACTAACTGAGGTCTGTGACAGAAGGGTCCAAACTGAGGTTTTTTCCCCTCATACTTAGTGGCTTCTAATGAACAGCTGTTTCAAACTTCAGAATGTCTTAGATAATTACCCAAACCCCATTGCCATGGCATTTGAGCATCTCACGAGTTTAATGGCAATTGCCCTCACAACATTCCCTAAAATAGGGGAACAGAGAAAAATCTTACACAGGCGCCTGATATTTAACGCATTCTGCACATTCTCTCTGACGTCTGTTCTCAGCTCATTTTCTGAACTGAGCTCTATTAAATACAAACAAAAATTTACTATCAATAAGCTCCTTGCATGGCAGATTTTGCTGAGAGATCAAAATCTGAAATGGTCTGAAGAGAGCTTTGTTATCTTCTGTTCAGTAGAAACGTTATGCAGTAACTATTTATTATTTTGTAGTGGAAGGACCTTCATTTCCTCTATGCTGTTAATCTAGCATCAGTCATCAACATTTAAACGGCTCCTGACAGTACCTAAAACCAACTCTAGTAAGCAGGAAAAGGGTACCTATTTTAAAATAGGAGTTAATTTATGTTTAAATGCTATTAAACACAGTGGTCACTATGGAGCTTCAGAACAAAAAGAGCTGTCTGTTCCCACTGAATCCCAGAGAGAACATCTGCGCTTTCTAAAGTAGTTCCAATTTATGTTCAAATGCTGTATTTGAAAAAGAGATTAAAATAACTGTAAAAGTAAATTTTATGTTTACAGAGATTTACTTTATCCAAATTATCTTTAAAGGCCCTTTTATATTTGTTATGGCTAAACATGCCCTTTTGAGATTCATAATGAAGAAGCAAAGTGTATTAAACCTTGGATTAAAAGATGCTGGCATAACTAGAAGTGGATTTAGTCCTAATTAAAGCAAGGCTATAAATACTCTTCTCTAGTATATATTGAGATTATAATTTTTTCCATTCATTGGCTATTGCTGGACAGAGCAAGCTACTATTATAAATCAATTATCAGCTGTACTTCCAGTGTGTTGCACACTGCTGATACAGTAGACTGTTTGTACATCCTGAAATGAGTCCATATGATATCTGCAATACAGGCAGGGAGCCTCAGTGGGTTGGGCTGAACTGCCTCCTTCTGCCCCTAAATCCTGCCTTGCACAAAGTCCTTGCCTGTAATATGTGTGTTGAGTTTTCACCTACACTGTGACCCCCCAGGCTCTGCAGGACTCCGCCTCAAAAGTTTCCAACAGGACAACAAGAATCCTATGATGACAAAACAAACCGATCCTCAGAAATACCAGTTGCCACAATTTTTTTTCTAAAGGATGTTGGTTCGCTGTAGAACAGGGACCTCTTAGAGACCTCCATGACCTTTACTGTACTGTACTTCAAAGAGAGAAGTCAGCCAGGGTATTTTTAGGCCTTCTCTTTCCTGGAGGCGGGTCCTGAGATGCCTCAGTGAGAGCTCAGCGCTGGAGCCCAAGCGCTGTTCTTCTCTCACACACTGCAAGCCTCTGCAGAGGCCAGGCAAACCCCTGCCAAATACACCAAGTACAAGTATTTTGCAGGAGGAACAAGCTCAGGACCTTCTGGTGTTTGATAAGCGACTGCACTGTCTATTCTGAGGTATTCCCTCTAAATATTCCCTCTGAAGACTTCAAGAAGTGGAGATTAGTTGAAGAAGGCAATACCTGTGAGACGTTCAATGACATCCAGCAGAGCTTTGCCGCTGAGGTAACGCGCTCGGTGGGCAAAGATTTGCAGCAGCAATGTGTTATCTGAAAGAGAAACATGTATTTCTGCTCACTCTTCCGAGGTTATAAGAAAAAAAAAATAGTTAAAAAGGGAAGGAGGGGAAAAGGCAGAGGTAACTGCATTTTGTAAAATGAAGGAAATTTATGCCAGTTTCTGAGTCCTTTACTTCTTTCCTTCAGCTTACTTGGGAGGATTTTAAATTCAAAAAGAAAAGTTCTCATTTCACATTTGTAAATCCAGAGTTAACTGCTGTACAATGAGCTGTGTTAAAGCTTCCACATCAGGGCCCTCAAAATTTAAATCACCTGTAAGCAATGAAAATGTTTTGCATCCTGGAGCTTTGCAGAAGTGACCTCCTCCCTTGTCTAAGGAAAAGGATGAGAAGGCTCAAGAGTCCACGCATCCATTCACACTTTAAGGATAAGCTGGTGTTAAATCTTTAAACTACCTGTTGGGATCTATGGACAACACTCCAAGTTACTCTTACAAGAGATAATTGCTGCTCATTGCCAACACCATCCACTCTCAGGTGCTCTTATACTATCTCTGAAATCAGATCTCGGTAGAGAGACTGAAAAACAACCTGATTTCCCAATACTTGACTGCCATATATATTTTAACATCTCCTGTGCTGCCTGTTTTGGATTTGAGGTCTTGTTTTAATTAATAAACTGCTGCCTGAATTGGTCTGCAAGCCTCCAGTCTCACTGCTTTGATAAGCCAAGCAAAGCTTTTCTTGGAGGTAGAATGTTTGTGGGATGCACTACGATACCTCGCAGTGTCACCGGGAGTGGCACCAATAGGTAGAGTAAGCAACCTGCTTCTTTGTGAACCACTACAGAGTCAAATCCCAAAGGGGTTTTAAGTAGTACTGTGCTATTAAGTGCTCCGTTTTGCCTGAGATATAAAAAAGGTAGTCCCTAACAATCTCCTTGTGAGTGTGCAGTAATGAATCCGTTCTGCTACGCTAATTAAGCTTCTGCTTTGGTAATTACACTCTTCTCATTCATCTTTTCAAACAGACACTTCACTTTTTGTCCCACCCTCTTGCAGTATTGTCAGATGCTGTTTCACATTTGCTCTTCCTCCCCAGGGAGTTACCTTACAGCTGCTGCTTTGAAAAAAGATCTGGAGGTCTTGTGGAAGCACAAAATGTTAATTTGTCATTAATATTGGTATCTACATAGATTTTCAGGGGAACACTTGGGTTTGGGATGGGTGAGGGGGAGCTGCTTGTTTTCTTGTTTTTGTAGGAAGATAAGTATGTTAGCAGTATTCAACTTTCACTTTGAGAGTTTCAAATGCTCGGTACATTTTGAAACATTAAAGCTCAAGTAAATAACAAATTCACCCAGCAGTTACTTTTGCTGCCTTGAGAGACCTAAAGACAGAGGAGCTTTTAATAGCTACTAGAGAAAACAAGGCAACAGGCAGTCTGGTTCTTACTAACCCAGCTTTAATTCCCTGTACTACGTATCAGCTAAACCTGCTGGCCACAGGACAGGCAGCCCCGCAGTTGCTGTATTGAGCAGAGGAATCTGCTTCTCCGCACTCTCATTTTCACTGCGTTCCCCTCTTTGCTATGTTGACAACTACAGGGAAATTCCCCCTCCCCTCTCTCAGAGTGATGGTTCCTCTGGGAACCATCTGGGGCTGCTGGTCTGACTCCATGCCCTGGTGTCAGGCAGTGGCCATCTGAAGGGCATTTCTTTCATGACAGAGAACAGGGCAGGACAGATGTCAGAGGAGACAGCAAGATGTCTTGGTCCCATTGCAGTTGAGCTTGATTTGCTGATTCACCTCCACCTACAAGGTGGCTCCCTTGAGTGGGATTATGGTCCCAGGTCACAGCTAATGAATGTGTGTGGTCTTCAGCTGGGGACATCCAAACCAATGCCAGGGTTAAGGTAAACAAACTATTCAGGCACTATTGGGAAGCAAATTAGTTTGGTTTTAGGTAGAATTTTGGTCTAACAGATGGGGGGGGGTGTTTTATGTTCTTTATTTGTTTGTATGTCATTTGGGGTTTTTTTGTTTCACATCAAGTGATCAAACAATTTTCTAACCAGCTTGCATTTTTGCATGGATCATTAAAGGTGGCAGATGAGGAAGTCTCACCTAAAGCTCAGAATATGAGGCATGTCAACACAGAGCCTCGGTGCAATAGCTGGGCTCTTAGCTATTAAACTCATAGGAGCAATGGGGCAAGAGGTTGTGCTCTCTTACTCTTTGCTAGGAGCATTGAACAATCCTTTAGCGTTCTGGGGTGGTTTTGTCACTTTATAGCATATGGTATGGTTTTGCTCATGCATTTTTCCAGTAGAGCCTTCCTTCCCCCAGTAAAGCCCTAGGGTCTTGAATTTTGAAATATCTGTGATTCAGTTACCTGTTTGAACTTTTACAAATGTCCACAAAAATGAGCAGAACAAAAAATATATATCCCACCTTGTTTGCTTGAGAACCTGTCTCTGAGTAAAGCCACTGTGATAAGAGACAGATGCACCTTGCTCCTGTTCTAGCATCTGCCAGCATGGAAAATTTACAGTGACCTCTTAGAATTGGTGAGAGGGGAATGACGGAAAGCTTCATACAAAACCCTGAAGGGATCTATTTGCCACATCCTCTCTTAGCAGGATTCTGCAACTTTTCCCACACCTTCTCCCACGCACCACAAAAAAATCAGTAAGGGCCAAGAGCAGTAAAGGTCTCACCCTCCTCTCCTGCTTCATGATTAGGAACAACCCAATACTTGGAATACAGAAAGGCAGCAGGTCAGCAGATTCACTGAGTTTGCAAAGCAGCTGATGTGGAGAAGTTGTTAATTTCACTTTAACACCTGCCTCTTCAACACTGAATTTTTCAGGCATATTCACCCAGTGCTGCATTTTCACAGCTGACATAAGTCTGTGTGGCAAGAGAATTTACAGCAGACCTTGGCTATAGCAATCTTGCCCCATGCAGAACAACGTTTGGAATAAGCCATCATTTACAGCTTGATTTATCTTGATTTATACTTGTTTATTCTAAAGAAGTGGGAAAGAAGCCCAGCAAGAGCAAAGAGCCTCCACCACACTTCCCCCTATGTGTTTCAAGGAAAAAGCACATTCCTTTCATCTTGTTTTAGTGGTTGTAAACTTAACAGAGTGCACATATTAGAAATCCAATTCAATAAAAACAAAATGCATGCAGTTTCCCAGGAAAAACAGTCATGACAGATGCTAGTCACTTCCCTCATGCTCTTATAGTGGAAACTTAAAATAATCCCTAGAATGTCCTCTCTGTAATAATCAGATCTATGACCCAGGTGATAAGCAGTGTCCATTCAGCTACACATCCCAACATGATACAACCGATTGGAATAAAAAGAATGCAGGCAGGACTTCATACACATCTTGCAGCAGCTGGATGTTCCCACAGACAACAACAGCCATCCACAGACTTAGCACTCACTTGGCTCTGAGATGGAGGAGCCGCAGCTGGGGAGAGTCAGTGTCAGAGGTCAGCCTTACCTAGGTGATCAATGCATGCTTCCAGCACCTTCACAGCTGCAGCATAAATCCCCAAGTGCTTTGAGTTCAGGTTCTCAGTGACTGCTGCTATCAGAGAGGTCAGGACTGGGTATAAGGCATCTCCAAGTATGGGTGTCATCAAAGCCAGTGCCTCCAGCGCCTGCTGGTTCACTTTCTTGTTGCAATCCTGAAGTCTCAGGACAAAAGCGTCAAAAATCTGTTAAGAAAACAAAGGACAGGAAATCTGGATTAAAATGTTCTTGTTTCAAGGAGAGATGTAGAAACAAGCACCCAGAAATGTAAAATATAATGTTTTCTGTTAGGTCAGCACTTACTAGCACAATTTCACTGTTTTCTTATGGGCTACTCACTGTAGTGGTTGCACCTAATGGTGGTTGGAAAGATCTTCATATTTTATTAAGAGGTTTGAGTGCAGACAGGATAGTTCATATGGTGTTTCTCTCTATATTATTTACATTATTATTTACATAAATCATCGCTACAAATCATTAAATTAATCCCATTTTAATAATGCAATATCTTTGGTGCAGAGGTATGAAAACAGGTATTTATGATACCCATTTTTCCATAAAGTTGCCTCAAGTACTGAGGGCAGTATTGATTTTGCCAAAACTGTGGCTGGATGTGATCCAAGTTTTGTTTTTATCTGTCTCAGAACCTGCATCTGGAGGAGTGCAGGGCTCTGATGAACTCTTCAGTACCCAGACCATTTGTCTAGCTAACAGGTAGACTTCTGAACTTTAATGTGTTGTGTAGTTCTCATTAGAGCAGGTTCAGTCCCTAGACAGCCACATTATCAGGCACCATTTGCTGGAAAAGGGGAAAAAAAACAGCTGCTGGGAGGAAAAGGAAGAGATCTGTCTCTAGCCATTGTCTTCCTCTTTCCAAAGGGAAAAAAGGGCCCACAGGAAGGGTGAGAATGGTCCCAATCAGGAAAGGGATGAGGATAGAAGTAAATAGGCAGAGTTGTGTCTGCAATAGAAGAGAAAGTTTACAGGAGTATCCTTTAATTTTTGGTTTTTTTAATCAATGCATCCTGATACTTCTCCTCCACCCCAACTGATTTCTCTTCTAGGGAATAATTTCCAGCCTTTCAGTGGCTGTATTTCCTTTGTTTTAACCTAACTGGTAGTAAGATACAGCAAAAGCTACAGCAACAGGAAATTCTGTCTCATGAACAGCACCAAGAGACACCTACCAGAGAAATACAGTTGGACTGAAATTGCTTGCCCTGATGCCTGGAGTTGAATGAAATTATTTGGGGTGAGAAGAGACCAGCCTGTCCCAGACAGCTAGTAGGTAACATAAGACGCACTGTTTTAACTTTACTGGTACAGGCTTGGGAAGGGACCTAACAGGAAAGGAGCGATGGAGATGCCCTACCTACCTGGGAAATGTTAGTGGAGATGAGCTGGGGTTTGTTTTTGCAGTGGTCAAGGAGGAGCAGCACTCCCTCCATTCTTGTCTGAAAGTCCTTAGCTGTCAGGAGCTTGCAAAGCTCCTGGCGCTGTTCAGTCTCTTCCTGTGATGGGCGACGGGCTGTCTGACGGGCTGTCTGACGGACTGTCTGACGGACTGTCTGACGGACTGTCTGGCGGACTGTCTGGCAGGCTGTCTGGCGGGCTGTCTGGCAGGCTGTCTGGCGGGCTGTCTGACGGACTGTCTGACGGGCTGTCTGAGAGGGTGGCATGGGTACATAAGAGACAGACCTTAAAATGGAAAATAAAAACAAAGTTAGACCTTTTGGTGATAATATCTCCCTTTGGTTAATTGTGAGGAATGCAACTTGAGAAGACTTCCTAATGATGTGATTTCAGCTAGATCTTTATCTGAAAAGCAGCTTTGATCTCATGACAATCATTACAGGAGACAATCTGGACTTAACATTATCACTAGTGCTTACTGAGGAAAACCAAGGCACCAAGGATGGGATGCATCTCATTTATCTTCAGGTGTCTTCCCAGGTACTCATCCAGCTTCCCTATGTGTGGAAAAGTAGGCACTACAAAGTCTAAATGCCTCATCTTATGGCAGGTGTCTGTATTATAAGGAAATTAATTGTCCTGGAGAAGTGCCTCTACAACAGGTATGGGAATCTGGATAAATAGCTCAGATGCATCTGAACAGATGAATCCTACCCAGACAGATCAAGGGGCATAACTGAAGGGATCCAGAGGATCAGTAACAGAGGCAAAAACTGAAGCCAGCCATCCCGCTACTGCGCTCACATTATTGCTTCCTTAGCAGCTGGATCCACAGCTTGACAAACCCAATGGGAACAATTCTCTTGGATCAGCCTCTCTCTGCCATGAGCACGAGAAGCTCCTAACCCCACTACTGAGGTGTGCGGTGATCTTCCTGCCACTGCTGAGCACAACAGAGCTAAATAAATCCACTCTGTTATCAGAGAAGGGCAGGTACAGGTAGCTCTCTCACCAGCATGGGGAGACAGCAAGGACCAAACTCCTATCTTGAATGCTGACTGAGGCACAAGGGAAAAAAATATGCTGTCCATCAACCAACCAATAATGGGTCTCAATGACATGAATAGCTACAGAGTCCACATTGATATGTCTCTTGACCAGAACTACCAGTACTGTTTTTGAGTCAGAAAGCAATGACTCAGACAGGCCAAACAAAATGCATAGGAAGTGCTATTTTTGGGAATGGCATCTTGGTTCTAGAATGGGACTTCTCATCAAATCACCCATCTCAAAAAGACTCCACTGAGATAATAATACCCTGATTGAAATTACTTGTCCCAAACCAAACAGCAGAGAAATGGCCCTCTCGCAGCCTCCACAACACTGTCCTCGCCACCGCACTGGATTTTCTGAACTAAAACTGGTGGGTGTCTCTTCCTCTCTCTCAATTTTTGTGGAAAACCCTCCAGAGAACTTGTGTTCAGCCTAATGTAGAAGTAGACATTTTTGATCACGAAATATTTGTGGGGCAAGGAAACAATCTCTGGTACCCCTTGTCTCCACCAGAAAGATTTTTTTGAGGAAGAGACATGCAAAGCTTGTCATGTGCTTTGTCAGATATAACAGAAGTGCTCAGTACCCTTCATTAGAAGGCAAGTTGTCCTGGGGCATCATCAAGCCATTTTTCTTAGACTCCTTGGCAGAAGGAGGTTTCTTAGACTCCTTGGCAGAAGGAGGTTCCTTAGACTCCTTGGCAGAAGGAGGTTCCTTAGACTCCTTGGCAGAAGGAGGTTCCTTAGATTCCTTGGCAGAAGGAGGTTCCTTAGACTCCTTGGCAGAAGGAGGTTCCTTAGACTCCTTGTCAGAAGGAGATTCCTCAGACTCCTTGGCAGAAGGAGGTTCACATTCATGGTCTTCTGTCCCCTACACAAATATATAAAAAAACATGAATCTATAGAAGATAAAAGAGGAAATTATTTGTTTAAAACACAAATTATAACCAGGAAGGATCACTGCTACCAAGAAAGGCTTAGGAAAACATTTCCTAACTTAGAGAGGGAGATGGGCCAGAGATCCAGTGATGTCTACTATTTGTTTTCAATAACATAAGGTAGGTTATAGGTGCTACCATAATGGGCAGCAATACAAAATCCAGAATTCATTAGTCTTGTGCACAAGAATAATGCAAACTGTTAAGGAAACAAACTGGTGGGAAACATTTGGACTTTCTGGAGGGTGGCCCATTGTGTTGGGAGTTAATTTGGTTTACGCTCATTCTCCCTATCCCCGACAAAGGCACATGCCTGTCTAGAATGTAAATGAAAAGGAATGAAAAAAAATAGGGATGATTTTCCATGGGATGCTGAATTCATGAAGCTTCCTCCGGCTTCAGAGAGCATAACAGCAGGGCAGTGTTCCCAGAATACACACAATATGCGTACTAATTATGATTGCCTTGTGCATCTTTTGTATATTTGGAAATTTTTTTGGCACTAATACTTCATCTGTTGCAAAGACTCTATTACCTTCAGAAGCACTATTCTCCCTTCCTTGCTTTATTGGGGGGTGTGGGGAGTAGCATTGGGTTTTTTTAATGCTTGATGGTAGAACCATTTTCTCCTACTTTCCTTTCCTGTTTGTGGCTGATATTCAAAATACACCCACTTTCTTTCTAACTATACTAGTTCATTCACTGTCTGAAGATAAACAGGCTAAGGATCAACAGCTCATTCCCAGGAGCAAAATGATTCAGCAGAAGAAGAATGAGGTAAAGAAAGATTATATATGTTTAATCTCATATTAGCAATCTCAGTACTAGCATAAAGAAGACATTTCTCCTGCCAAGCACTTACCTTCCGCTTAATCATTGCCATAACAGCTTCCAAGTCCCGTGAGGGGGCAGACTTTTTCAAATAACTATCAAATTTTGGATGACTCATCAATAAATTCAGCATCTTCCGTCCATAATATCTAACATAGGAAAAAGAGAAATTAATACAGACTACTACTGTCTTTTCTCCCTGGCCTTGTGAATAAAGGAAGGAAAAGCGTTAATAAACTGATATTTTAAACTCATCATGTGTAATACCTGCATGAGGAGGTATTACCTCTTCAGCAAAGAGATTTACCTCCTCTTACTGCAACTGCACAATGCTACCAGCTGAACACAAGAGGAGAACATAGGGTAACAGGAAAATACAATTTCACTCTGAAACTGAGGGTATGCTTCTGTGGAAGCGGAAGATCCCATGGGACAAGTGAAGACCACCTCCTGCTTGGATGTCATGGCTTATTTGCAGTGTCTTGCTGCCATTGCACAATAATTTACTTCCCCTTAACTGACAGAGAATCTAGGACAGATGACCTCATGCTTACTATTTATTATTCTATACGACATGTATGCACATGGGCAGCTAATTGATCATGTGTTCTTCACATCTATTAATGGGAATATAATTAATAATCAGACTAATGGTTTGGTTTGGTTTTTGGTTAGTTGTTTTGGTTTTGCTACTATGAAACTTCAGCTACTGTGAAGAGGAAATTTGGACGTCATTCAGCCACAGCCAACAACATTATACAATGATTGGGAAGAAAAATTTGTGACTACAATAGGCAATTAAATCTGCAGAAGGGATTTAGAATGATTGAATATATCACTTGAAAACAGCTGGATTTTTTCTAGGACAGTCTTAACCTTCCCAGAAATAGATGTTTGGGACCATTCAGTGACGAACAGTGGCCAATGCTTCAGCTTTACATTGCACACGTAAGGTGAAACAGAATTATTTGACTGCCTAATCTGAGCTCAGCTGATCTGAATAAAGAATCATTCAAGTCACAGGAATTTGTCAATGGCCTCTCTTGCTGGACAACCTCATCTTACTCAGTACAGTCATCTCCCCAGACGTTATCCACACTGTGAAGTAACTTTTTAAATTTTACCTTCCACTCTTTTGTGGTTTTATAATTTATAGCCAGGCATCAAACAGTTTTCAAATTTTAGGAGGTGAAATGAAGATCATCACCTTGTGTCCTGATGACAGTCCAGAGCAAGATTCACCAGCGTGTGCACCAGCACCTCAGTACTGGTAACTATGCCCGAGAGGAGTTTATTGGCTCCAGTTCGCTCCATCGCAGTCAGTAGGTGTTCGGCTGCAGTCTTGCGCACCAGGACATTGCGGTGTCTGCAAACAAGGCAACAAAGACTGGGGTAGGGGGAAAAAGAGGGCCAGAAGCACAGGCCTCGGTCACAGCATGGTCCCTGTCATTGCTAGGGAAAGGACACACAAGTTCTCACTGCCATTTTAGCCACCTGTAGGTGATTTGTCCTCAGATAAACACAAAATTGGCATTGTACAGAGAGGCTACCTGCAAGTAAGAGGAAGGAATTCTACCTCCCTGGACTATTTGATACTTAATTTCTTTCCTGAAATTTAGTCTAGGAAAGAGGGAAATGAAAGACAATTTTTACTGACTCATCAGAGGGCTCCACTACACAAACAGAACTGTAGCAGTCCTGGGGCTTATTCCACCTGTTTATCTCCAAATCTGCAGAGGGAAATTTTTCACAATGAGAACAATCAGTCATTGGAATAATCTCCCCAGGGAAGTGAGTTTCAGCTGGACAGGGTGCTGAGCCACATTGTCTAGACTGCACTTCTGCCAAGTAAGGTTGGACCAGATGGTCCAGGTGGTCCCTTCCAATCTGGTACTCTGTGATTCTATGATTTAAGGCAGCATTTGCTTCAGTTATCCTATGGGAGTCAGCCTGTGAAGGCACCTATAAAGCTGCTCACTATCTCAAGGCTGACTTGCAACATCAATTTGAATAGAAAGTAGAGATCTAAGGACATGACGGTCAGACAGAGCCCACTTAGTAGGAGCTGTGCCTGCTGAGCCGCACCCAGCACGTTCTCCCCAGTGTGCTCCATGTGTTAGCAATTAGCCTCCTTATTTCTCAAGTTAATGGCATAATGATGATGCATGGCTTTTCTCAGTGCCTCTGTGGTTAGCGTTGTGAAATATCAAAAGGCACTCACTGCTAGAATAGCTATTGTCCCTCTTCCTGCAAAGCCACAAGACTATACCACCACGCATTGCAGGAACTTTTGCTTCCCCATCATTCACCACATCTCACCAGCATTGACATATTGTGGGAACAAATAGGCTGCAGGAGGGCAGAAGTAGATGCAAGAGGAAGGGAGAGAGGTTTATGATCAGAGAATCTAATCACCGAGTTCACAGAAGATGCAGGAGACAGGACCCTTCCCTCCCATCAATTCCCTTCTGCCTCCCATCCCTTCCCTCTACCGACACAATTCAAGGTGAAGGATAGCACTAAGAAAAGAATGACGTACTGGACTCCACTAGCCATGAGAGCAGTCATTGCTCGTGCAGGAGTCACACTCCCCGCCATGAGCCCCAGGGATTCATTGGCTGCTGTCTGAATGAAGTCGTTGGAGTCCCCCATCTTCTGCAGCAAGACCCGAGCAATCTCATCCACCTTGTGGTCCATGTCCTTCTTCATGGTCCTGAAGAGATCTCCAAGAGTGTTGATTGCACAGCAACACACCTTTGAGCGGAGATTGTTCACCTGGGGAAGTCATGAGGGGAAATGTAAGAACCACCCTGTAGAGAAAATCAATTCTCCAGGTGAAAGTCCCATGAAACAACATGACTTCTCACTGTGTCCAGATGGAATATAAGAGCACAGTAAGAGCAGAGGACCACAAGTACAGGAACACACTTACTCTGACGCCAACTTCTTCTCTCTCAGGCCCACTTATACAATTTTAATGAGACTGAAGGCCTAAAAATATTGTTTAATCTAGAACTAAGTGTGCTACTCAACCCATAATGTGCACTGCTTTGATTTTAGACCTTAAAAAAAAATAAAGGCAATGGCTGTTTTTAAACTATAAAGGTACAATTCATAAAGACAAGACAGAGGAAAAGTAGTACTTTCTTCCTGTCCAAAATCGCAGCACTGGCAGTTTGAGCACTCAACGAGGAAACTGAAAATGCAGGCTCAAGTGTACAATCAGGCTAATATGCAGCATGGACTTGAAGTCCATCTACTGCTCTGCCTGGTCAGGAGAACCCCAGCTGTTGAACTCAAGGTACTCAAGCATTTTGGAGGTCACATATAATTACAGCTGCAACCCATGGGGTTTTGCAGCATTCAGGGCTGTTCTTGGGTGACCCTTGCTTCCAAAAGTCTCTCCCATAAGGGTAAGGAAGAAATAACTGAGAGTCACGTGCTTCATTTGAAAAATACTTTGAAGGACAGACCAGTATTTCTTTCTGCCAGAATTAGTTGTGCCTCTTAATAAAAGAAAACCATATAAGTGCTAGAAGTGCTTGTGAAAGCAAAATCTGGGACTGGAGTGAAACAAAAGCTGAAAGATGTCTCTGTGCATGATCGTAGAAGAGAGAGGAGGAAATTTCCTCAGAAATATAAAAGTGATATAAAAATCAGATGAGCTAAGCTGAAAGGGCTTCTTGCCCTAAGCCAGATCTCACAGGGGTAGAATCTGAGTCCTGCATATCTAAACAGAAGGGTTTAAAGAGTCCAACAACACAAGGAACATTCAAGCTTCCAATGTCATTAAATATTGGAGAGGAGGAGTTGCTTTCATGGAAATAAGCTGTCCTACTGTCTTCTGCAAGCAAAGGAAAATTTAATATATTTGGCAATCATGCAGTAAGAGTACAAGTCTGTGGCCTGAACTGGCTGCTAAGTGCCAAGTTGGAAATACAGCCACAGATGTTATTAATTAGCTTAGGGTGAGACCTCTGTGTTCACTGAGAGATGAGACAGTGAAGCTGTGTGTGACTGCCTTGCTCACCCCACAGCCAGGCTGGTCTAAGCACCCAGTTGCTGCTGTGCAAAATTCCACAGGCACACAGAGTCAGCAGTTTAGTGGAAAGGGCAAATTGCCAAAAAGCAAGCAGAAAGGAAGGAGGAAAAAACATCATCAGGAAACACAGGAAAATAAATACCTGCAGTCACTCACCCAGGTTGCTGAGGAGGAGGAAGAAGTGGGAGGAAGCTGGGAGGCAAAAGCTGCAGTGTTTAATTACAGCTTGGCAGAGACTTGGGCTGTGGCAAATCACCTGCAGTTTCTGTATTTGTATATTGCATGAGAATGACACCTACCTCAAAGAGAAGAGACACAGAAGCCCTGCATGCCTGTAAATACAGCTATATTGTGCAGACAGATCATATAGATAGGTGACATAGCCCTTAGAAAAACAGTGAATAAAATAGTGATGAAGGCAGACACCCACGTAAATGAAGAAGCACGTATCAACTCTATGCTCTCATGTACGAGGTGCATAGGACACAATCGAACATAACATTCTTACCTCTTTGATAACTACCAAGGAAACATCATGAAGTTTAGAAAGAAGGACTTCTGAGTGGGAGACAGCCAGGCGTCTGATGCTGGTGAGTCCCTTCACTTTCTCCTCCCTGAAAGGCAATTACCAAAAAGATCGACTTTTCTCACCACCCAAGAACTTGGCAGCACCCTCTAAAATTACCAGGGTGTCAGCTCAAACAAGCACAGGGAGGTGCTTCTTATACAGCACTTAATTAAATTGTGGACTCGTTGCTACAGGATGCGGTCGTGTTCAAAAGCACACATAAATGCAAAAGGCAAATAGATGGTTTCAGAATGGCTGGGTTAATTTGCAGCTGTTAAACAAGACACCCTTCCTGAAATCACTGGCACACAAAGTCTCTATGTCACTGCTTCCTAGAAGCTGGAAGACTGTGCCATGTTTCTGTTTCTTGCATCCTCCCTGTACCCTGTGTCTGAGAAACAGTCCCGTCTGGCTGTTACTGGGGCGTTTTCCCTCTTCGCCATCCCCATAGGGCAATGCAGGAGGGAGAGCCTTCACTGCCACTCCATAGCTTGAGTTTGCACTCTACAATTTAGTCTTGTTCCCCACAGCCTCGCCCTCCCCTCCCCCAAAAAAGACAGCATGTCATAAAATACTCCATACCTGGGCAAGAATAGACAAAAAGCTGGATTTTCCAGAAAATCCCTACTTAAAATAACACCTACAACAGCAACATGTTATTTAAAAGTAGTAAAAACCCACCTCTTTCAGCATTTTCTTAGTGAAGGACCTGAGCTACATGAAGACATGTTACAGTCACTGGTTCACCAGGGCGGCAGGGCAGGGCTGGGCATCCACCCCCACTGGGGTCCCTGAGTGTAACCCAGACCCTGCAGCAGCTCCCTGCACCTCACAGGGCATCAAACAGGAGTGGGAAAGAGAAAGGAGAGAGGGGCAAAACAAAGTGATATTGCACAAGGAGGTACATCATGGAAGACTTTTCATGGTTATCCCAGTGTGAATGGAGCCTTAGTGCACATATGCTGACTCAGAAATCAAAGGGAAAACCAATATCACCTGAAATTTGCTGAGTCTCCTCCTGTCTGTGTTCAATTTCAGGACACACTGTGATTATCAACAAAAACATCTTTGGCCCATATTAAGCAGTGAAGAAGAAAAAGTTTCATTCTAAAAGTGCAAGATTCCTGAAGGATTTTTTTTTTTCTTTTTACTTGTCTTCTGCCACAAGGCTTTCAGGGGAAATGACAGGCTGAGAAACTCCGTACCACATCTCAGTCCATTTCTCAGAAATAGGAACTCCCCATAGGTGCTTCTGGAACTTAGCTGCGGGAGGACCAGAGATAAATCCTTACTCAGTCCCACCCGGGCCAGTGACCTGAGGCACCCAAATCTGTAAACTCAAGACCACTTCCATCCTGCTTCTGGCTTCAGCCAGCAAATCATCTTGTTGTCAACTTTCTCTCTTCCCTGAAGGTTTCATTTGCAGCTACGTGGAGCAAAAAACCAACCTAGGAAACAGCAGGGACCTGCTGTGGCTCTAAGACTGCTATGGACCAAGGCAAATAAAAGGCTGCTCTCACATCTTTATATTGTGATTACTTTGGAGTGGTTTCAGTAGTTCCCTTGGGACATCTGGGATGTCTGGGCTCAGAGGCACTAGAAAAAAGGTTCTAACTTACCTTTACACTGAGAGGGAGAAAGACTGAACAGGGGGCTTTCTTACCAGTCATCGCTGCTGAGCCATGTGAGAGCATTGAGCAGCACCTGCTGTGCATTAGGGTAGGGTTTGGCTTCCCGGGCGTCCCCGCACTCTGGCTCATCTCTCCCCTTGGAGGAGTCCAGAGCAATGGGCGACAGTGAGTTCACTGTAAGGAGAGTGTCAGACATCAGCATTGCGTACCCCAGGGTGAGGCACCCTGCCACCGAGCAGATGGCAACCCAGTCCCCAGCCAAGATTACATATGCGCGCAAACTGGCATTGATTCAGTGGCTTCCCTGCTGTCTGGTTCATTTTTCCAGCACCCAACCATCTCACATTCATCCCCAGTTGGGCATCAGCTCCTTGTGTGAACCTGAAAATTGCACACACTGAGCCAGCTCCCACATCTGGATGGGTACCACAGCCAGCTTGCAGATTGATAGTGCTGCAGGGCTTACACTCACCAGGAGCCAGTGCTGCTCAGCAGGACTTGCTACCCCAGGAGTAAGCTCCTGAGATGTGCACATACCTCCCTGTATCACCTGCTGTGACCTGAGGCAGTGAGGACAGAGGGACCCTGTAACTTTCTGAGGAAACATCTCCAGCTGTCCCCAGCGAGCACCAAGCCTGAACAACCAAGTCCTGCTGGGCTTGGTCAAATCCACAAGGAGCAAGTGCCAGGGAATAGTGATACATGACCTGCTGAGCCTGACAGCACCTCTGTTCCCATTTATCTCAACTATTCTGGACAGCAGGCAGCTAAGTGCACATACAT
This sequence comes from Patagioenas fasciata, assembly GCF_037038585.1. Lineage (NCBI taxonomy): Eukaryota > Metazoa > Chordata > Aves > Columbiformes > Columbidae > Patagioenas > Patagioenas fasciata. The sequence goes on from NC_092522.1 coordinate 20,818,177, forward strand.
TTTAGCATACCATTGGGAAAGTAGTAGTTTATGGATTTCACTATTTTCCGAGCATGAGGAATATTTACTATTTCAGAGGTACCCATTGGCTGTATTTTGAAGATGCTGAGGTGAAATTTATTTGTCATCAAATGTATTTGTTTGCAAACTATGCAATGCCTAAGCTTTCTCTTGTGGAAAAAGGCAATTCCTAGTCTTGATAGTTGTGACAAAAAAAAAGCCTTCCAAATGTGAACTGAGAATAAAAATATGTAAATATAGATGCAAATTGTTGGCAAATACAGTTTCTTGATGATAAATATACCAGGTATAAGAACATTCAGATGACAAATGCATTTGTTATGAAACCTATTTATCATCAAAAGCATTGTAGGTCAAAAACTTCATGCATTGCCTGCAAAAGCTCATTTCCTAAAGTGTAGACGTAAACATCTGAGCTGTCTAAAAGTACTGAGTATAAATATTACATAGAATCTAGGCACTACTATGGACTCTGTAGTGTTTTTATGCTACCTTACGTGTTCTATGAAGTATGGAGGAACTGTAAAATCAAAAATATTCAGATGGGTACTAATTTGGATGTTACCAATACTACTATCACTGACATCAGTGACATATGTACATATGCACAAGTATGTGCATATACACAACTATATTCGAGGTGAACGGAGAGCCATGTCAGGCTATGTGGAGAGTCTCTGGCTGTGTGCTGTGAACAAGCCAGGGCTTGATGCGGCTGTGCTGCACGGAAGGATTTCCCTGAGACACCAGAGACAAAAGGACAGTAAACAGAAGCCGGTCTGCCCTCGACCCAGGCTGCAGGAGGGGCGTTGCCGCTGCCCATGAACAGTCTGTGAACAGTGCCCTGCAGCCAATCACCATAGTGGGGGGGGATGAGTGACTGTGAGTGTAACCAATTGTAGCCTGCGCTTGCCGCATGGCCTTTTGGTAGAGAGTATATAAGGCTTGGAAAAACGTGGTCTCGGGGACATTGATATTCAGTGTTGTTTAAGAGTTCATTAAAGAGTACGGATGGTAAATTCACATTGAATTAGACTCCTTACTCTCGCCCGGCCCGCCCGTTCGATCAAAGAGCTTATGCCGGCGTCTGGATTCGTCGAATTTGCTACCGCCACAATTGGTAGCAGAGGATGGTTCGTTAGCAGAGCATAACGCTTCGGATCTACATATGGTAGCAGATGGATGGATCGTTAGCAAAGCATATCGCTCCGGATCGAAATTACTGCGGTGAGCAGCGTTCATAAAAACGGAGCCAAGCCGGGGTGTGGGATAGTGTGCTTAGTCCGGTATCAAAAGACGGGCACCAGTCGAGCTGGCCACTCGCATCCTACGTTAAGACCGCGCTGATAAGATAATGGATATTGAAACAGCCGCGGCACTGCTGACGACTATTCTCTCTAAGAGAGGTATTGAATCGTCACAGGAAAAGCTAATCACATTGATTTTTTTAGCTCAGAAGTGGGGACACTTTGGGGAAGTTCCACTTTTGTTTTCCCCAACAGAATGGAGATCAGTGGGGGACACTATGTGGGACAAAACTATCAGAGGGGAAGAAGAGAAAGAAATTAAATCTGTGAGAGAATTGTGGAAAACCGTATTAGAATCATTAGAAATTATGAAATCGGAACAACGTGCCGCCCTAAGAGCCGCGGAGGCGCTTGTCCCAGAACAAACCTGGACTGATAAAACTTGTCGTCCAAAAGAAAAGAGGGGCCTGTGGGCTACTCTGTGGGGTCTGCCTGCCGTTCGGGGTGGTCGCGGGGTCCCGGCTCAGCCAATACTTTCACAATCCGATCTGCAACGCGGATTAGAAACTGCGCGGCTCGTAAACAAAGAACCGGAAGTTTCCCCCTCCGAGTCTCTGGGGCAATGTCCCAAGAAGGCGGAAGTGCAACTAGTCGACTGTCCGGATGTGGGAGGCCCTGAGTGCCGCCCTCCTCCTACCGCTCCGCCTCTGCCCTGCCCCGAGCCGGACGCCCCCCCCCACTCCGAGAAAAGCGTGGAGGCCGGGCCGGCGCCGTCGCCGGGGCCGGGGCCGCCTCAAACTTTGCCTCCGCAAGCACCCGCGGAAGTTTTTTGTGAGCCTCCTCCTACATCATTGGGCTCACCCCAAGCAGTAGAGCAGTTACTGCAAGTCATTACCAACAAGCTTGAACAACTCAAGAGTGTCAAATGTAGAGAAAAATAAGGAACAAATTGAGTTTCAAAAACCAGCTTGCCCTTCACAAACAATGCAATCAAAAGTACCTATAGATTCTACTGACCAGCCACAGCCCCGACGTGGCAGATGGTCAGAGGTCATCAAAGATGCCATCCTAGAAGGTGATTGGTCTCCAGCAAAATTAGCCCTACCGGTAATTCAAAATATGAACACTCAGACAACGGTATGGGAATCACATGATTGGAAAATTTTGCAGCAAGCAAAACAAACAATCACCAACTATGGTATACGTTCAGCAGCTACCAGACACAAAGAACATCTCCGAACCTGTATCCCAATCAGCAACCAACCGTGAACCAGGCTTCTTTCACCTCAACAAGCCAAGCACCGCAGGAAGCCTCGGAGTTGATGTGGAGACAGCAGTAGATATAACATTGACCAATACTGCAATTCACAGAATACCAACGAATGCTAAAGGACCTTTATTTCGACAAGATAGTCTCATTGGAGGCCTATTGATTGGCCGTTCTTCTGCTAGTATCAAAGGTCTTATAGTAATACCAGGTATAATTGATGCAGATTTCACAGGAACTGTTCAAATCCTGGCCTACACTCTGCATCCGCCAATTTTTATTCCTTCTGGGAGTAGAATAGCTCAGGTAGTAGCACTGGAAAACTGCCTACCAATGCTGCCAGGAGTTCCTCCAGCATCCTCAACACAAAGGCATGATAAAGGATTTGGATCGACAGGTCCTGCAGTTTGCTTCACCTCATCAATGACTCAGCGTCCCATGTTACGTGTGCAACTATTTCAATCTGATTCTACTGTTGTTGTAGAGGTAAATGCAATGCTTGATACTGGAGCTGATGTCTCCATCATTAGTCAATTCAAATGGCCACGAAATTGGAAACTTCAAAAATCAATCTCTTCCACTGTAGCTGGAGTAGGGGGTCAAACTACTCCAAATATAAGTGTTGATCCCATTTCAATTAGTTTCCCTGAAGGTCAATGTGTTACCCTTAGGGTGTATGTAATGGAATTGCCAAGCAGCCTTGAGGCGCTTATCGGCCGTGATGTCTTGGGGCAACTTGGTGCTGTGTTAACTACTTCACCTTTTCCTTAGTGGTCACTGGAAAGCAGTTGCCCAACCCTCCATTGACCTGGTTAACAGATAGCCCAGTTTGGGTTGACCAGTGGCCATTAACAGAAGAGCGACTGCAAAAGGCACGTGAATTAGTAGAAGAGCAATTAGTTGCAGGCCATATCAAGCCTTCTACTAGTCCATGGAATACCCCAATTTTTGTAATACCAAAAAAGAGTGGAAAGTGGCGATTATTACATGACTTGCGAAAGGTAAATGATCAAATGCAAGCCATGGGTGCTTTACAGCCTGGATTACCATCACCTGTAATGTTACCAGAAAATTGGCATATTCTAATTATAGATTTAAAGGATTGTTTCTTTACCATTCCTTTACATGAGCAAGATACACAGCGTTTTGCATTTACACTGCCTTCAGTAAACAAAGCGGAACCAGCTAAAAGGTATGAGTGGGTAGTGCTACCGCAAGGTATGAAAAATTCTCCTACACTGTGCCAAATGTATGTTGCATGGGCACTTCAACCTATTCGTGCATCATGGAAACAAACAATTATTTATCATTATATGGATGATATTCTGTTCTGTCAACAAGCTGAGTTCACAGAAAATTCCATAGTCCAAATTACAATCAAACTCAAAGAAAAGGGGTTGGTCATAGCTCCAGAGAAAGTTCAAAAGTCTGCACCTTGGAAATACCTTGGTTGGTCCATTTGTGATGCACAGATTCGTCCACAAAAAATTGAATTACATACTGATTTACAGACATTAAATGATGTCCAAAAATTATTAGGGGACATACAATGGATTAGAAATTGCGTAGGCATTACTAACAATGATATAGCACCTCTTACGTCACTTCTAAAAGGAGGTGATCCAGCTAAGAAAATAAGCTTAGAGTCCGTGCATCTCAAATGTCTTTCTGATATTATACAAAAAGTACAGACAAATTGGTCTAGCCGAAGACTTTCTGATCGACCAATTTCCCTCCTTATTAGCAATCTAGAACATCCGTGTGCAATCATCTGCCAGTGGCAAAACAAAAACGGGGAATTCCCCATAGATGTTGCTACAGATTCTTCCTTTTGTGCCACTGTCAGATTGAAAACAGAAAATGATTTGCGATTATCAGAGTGGATTTTTCTCAGTGTCCAACCAAAATTCAGTATTCAAACGAGACCAGAAGCAATTGGAGAATTGATTCGAAAAGGAAGATCTCGAATATTAGAAATTAGCGGTCAGGAACCAGATGACATCAGTATTCCGATAAATGGAGCCGATTTAGAATGGTGGCTGAGACATTCGATGCCTATACAGAATGCATTATTAGGATTTATAGGCAAGGTACATTCACGACAACCAAAAGGTAAACTATGGCAATTCCTTAGAACAAATCAGTGGTTAGAGAGAAGCAAAGTAAAAGCAAAACCTGTTGAAGGCCTTACAGTATATACAGATGCAGGAAAACGAAGACACCAGGCAGCATGTGTCTGGCAAGAGAATAGTCAATGGAAACGGCATTTAATTGAAGGTTCAAAAGAGGATTCATTGCAGACTTTAGAGCTCACGGCAGTAATATGGGCCTTAAATAATTGGCTGAAATCTGCTTTAAATGTTGTCACAGATTCTTTGTATGTAGCAGGTGTAATACCCAGAATGGAAAATGCCCTGTTAAGACAATCGAATAATCCTCGATTAGGAAAATTGTTTGTACAATTGAGAGCTATTTTAAATCAAAGAAAAGAACCCTGTTGTGTGATTCACATCCGCAGTCATCAATGGAATCTTGGTCTAGGTGAAGGAAATCAAATTGCAGATAGTTTAGTAAGTTCAGTACAGCACATGCCTCCAACAGATAAATTCCAACAAGCGAGACAAAGTCATGAGAGCTTTCATCAGAATGCCAGAGGTCTCCAAAGACAATTCGATTTAACTTTAAATGAAGCAAGAAGTATTGTACAGGCATGTCCTCAGTGTGGAAGCCAGATGTTAGGTATAGGAATCGGTGTCAATCCTCGAGGTTTAAAAGCCTTAGAATTATGGCAAATGGATGTGACACATGTGCCAGAATTTGGAAGACTTAAATATGTGCATGTCACAATTGATACTTTTTCAAAAATGATATGGGCTACTGCTTTACCAGGAGAAAAAGCACTACATGTATGTAAACATCTTACAGCTTGTTTTGCTGTAATGGGTGTCCCAGAAAAGATTAAGACAGACAATGGCCCTGCCTATGTTAGCCAGAAAGTTAGAACTTTTCTAATGAAATGGGCAGTGAAACACGTCACAGGTATACCTCATTCCCCAACAGGCCAAGGAATCATCGAGAGAGCACATCAAATGATTAAAGGGTATTTGAGCAAACAGAAGCAGGAAGAGTTAGATTGTCAACAGCGTTTAGCAAAGGTGTTGTTTACCTTGAATTATTTATGTCTAACTGGAGATCATGAGGAGCCTCCTGTGATCATTCATCATTATCAGATCAGACTAGGAAGGAAAAACACTTTACCGGAATTCATGGTGAGATATCGTGATCCCACCACTGGATTGTGGAAGGGACCAGTACCTGTTATTTTTAATGGTAGAGGGTATATGTGTCTCTCCACAGATCAAGGTCCATTGTGGGTTCCAAGCCGAGCAGTAAAGCCGGAGTTGAAACAAACTCAACCAAATCAACTCCCTGCAGCAGAACCTTCGGAGGTCACAGAGTGAGGTGTAACCTTTGCATTGATTTAGCTGTGACATGTATGCATACTATAGTTATATAAGTAGATCTTTAAACACCACTACCTCTTGAGTAAGTTTATCAACACCCAGCACATCGTTTGTTATAAGTTGAGTATCTTTAAACCAAAGTTCTTGGAATTTGTTTAATCAATCCATTGCGATATTTAAATGGCAATGGAACACCTCAGGTTTATTGCAAAGTGCACTGTTTACGTTGATTGTTGTTGTTATTTATATGTTATGTATAAGTTGTTTTTTATCACATATCAAAAAAGGATTAGAACACACAGCTAATCAATCCTGGCTTGTCCAAAAAGAAAAAAAAAGGAGGAATTGTGGAGAGTCTCTGGCTGTGTGCTGTGAACAAGCCAGGGCTTGATGCGGCTGTGCTGCACGGAAGGATTTCCCTGAGACACCAGAGACAAAAGGACAGTAAACAGAAGCCGGTCTGCCCTCGACCCAGGCTGCAGGAGGGGCGTTGCCGCTGCGCATGAACAGTCTGTGAACAGTGCCCTGCAGCCAATCACCATAGTGGGGGGGGATGAGTGACTGTGAGTGTAACCAATTGTAGCCTGCGCTTGCCGCATGGCCTTTTGGTAGAGAGTATATAAGGCTTGGAAAAACGTGGTCTCGGGGACATTGATATTCAGTGCTGTTTAAGAGTTCATTAAAGAGTACGGATGGTAAATTCACATTGAATTAGACTCCTTACTCTCGCCCGGCCCGCCCGTTCGATCAAAGAGCTTATGCCGGCGTCTGGATTCGTCGAATTTGCTACCGCCACAAGGCTAGTTCTGATCAGTTTTGAAAACTGGAGTAGCATCACTAGGAAGGAGCATTCAAAATATCATTCTTAGTTCCCTTTTTCCTAACTCTTGGTGCTCAGGATCATAACACAAGGTAGGCCACCCACAAAGGAGAGCTGAGAATCAGTATGCTCACTATCTGCTGCATATTTGCTGCAGGGAGTGAGCAGCCTGGGAGCACCAGTAACCTCTCATGTACGTCTTCTGCTACAGAGAGCCACTGTATTTGGGTGGGCTGACCAAAATACAGTCGGAAATACAGGCACTGCTTGTTCCCAGTTTGCATTGCAGGCAGTGGGATGAGAGATGCTACAAGTCGTTAAGCACTTCTAGATGCAATAGAATGAATGTATCACTTCTCTAATTTCCATGAAGAGGCAGCCCTTGCTGCGATAGTAGAAAAACTGGCTGCAGAGCCAGACAGCAGCACAGGCTAACTGACCATGGTGGTACACATATGTGCATGGTGAGCACACCCTGCCAGACAGTACTGGAGCTCAGTCCTGCAGTTACAGCTGCTTCCCAGCACCAGTGTTATGTTTTGGACTATCAGTACTGGCAAAAGCTATAGCTTAAGGCTTTACCCCTACTTCATGCAGCTCAACTTCCCAGTGGATCTGTAAGCACCAACTGCTCCAGTATCACTGAGCTGGAATGGATCCAAAGGAGGTTTGCTCTCAGTCCTCTGAACAGGCTTTGGACCTGAGATCTTACCTGTGGTTGAGGAGTGAGGCAGTTTGTGCTCCTTGTGCTACGTACTGGTGTGGGGGCTGCAGGGGAGCAGGCTCACCTGAGGAGTTGCGTGGGACGCTGCTGTTCTTGTTGATGACAGGCATGCTGGGCAGTGCGGGCCTGTTGAACCGCTTCCTCAAAGCAGTACCAGTGCTCTCTTTGCCTGTATTGCGCATGCTGGGAGCTGTCCCATTGACAGGTGGTGGGCCAAAGCCTGCAGAGACCAAAAAGGATCTTGTTAAGAGGAAACATCTGAACAGGGTGGACTATCCCTCAACAGGGGGCTTGGAAAGGGCTAGAAGTCTTGCTGGAGCTGGGTAACATCTCTTTGTTATCCCAGACAATGATCACACAATGTGGTGATGCTTTCCGTAAGAAATGAGGAAAACTCAGTGCTGCTTTTCTTTTGCTTTCTTGTTTCAGAGGCTGGATAGGGAAGTTACATTCTAGAGGTTCCCACCTCAGCACTCCTCACTAGTACTTCACAAAATAATAGCAAGAAAAAGAGCAGAGAACCTTGTCTGATGCCCTTGGGCTGAGTGCTGACACTTAAGTTTGCTGCTGCTGTGCTCAAGGTAGTGCGTGCAGCTGTACAATCAGAGTCTGTCAGCTGCAATTAAGTCAGCAATGCTGCTTGCTCATGTGGGTGAAACGCAAGCTCTGGCTAAGGGCTCCAGCACAGCTCTATAGTGTGAGCTCCTCAGCAAGGAGTGGGGTGAGCAGGATAATCTGTCCTATCATGTGAGCAAGATATTTTGTGTTTTAATTAGATACAGTTTGATTTTGTTTCTTCCAGGGGCACCTTGGTTGAAAAGCCTTCTTTTGGACTCACCCATTCACCTTTCCTGGAGGCTACTCTCAATTAGAGAGTCTGAATCCCCAGTGTAGTTTGCAAGACAGAATTATCCAGTCTGAAAGACTTCATAGGAGAAGTGGGGAAAGTGATTTACTGTGACTGACTCAGTATGGGCCGGGAGCAAGACACATCATGCCTCTGTATTTTTCTTTGAAAAGTGGAAATAAGTCCTGTGTAAGCTTCCACTCAGATGCAAGTTTAACAGCCTTCCAGTCCAATTTCATAGACATTTGCAACACTATGTAAGTAGCAAGCAAGCAAACAAAAAGGCTCACAACTATTGCAACCACTTACTTTTGTTGGCTGCATCCCTGGGGTCAGTGTTCAGTGCAGGGAGCTGCAAGGGCTTTTCTGTCTCTTCCTCCCTCTCCCTAAGCACAATCTTCCTCTCTCTCATTTTATTGTAAGCTGACTTGCACAAGACAACGCGGATCTAGTTGCAATGGAAATAAATCATAGCACATGAAAAAAGATGCACAAACCACACACAACACCTCATCAGGAACACAGTGGTAGCGTGTCATCTTCTTTACTGCAGCTCCATATACATCTCAATAGTTTCAGAAGAATTCCTCCTTCCCTCACCTTGGCAGACAATTACAGCTAGTGATATGTAACACTCCATTGCCATAACCTTCTACTGGCCCAAGATGCTGTTTCTCAATCTATGTCAAGAAGACCTGCTTGAACCAAGAGAGTCATAGCAGCGCTCCAAGACAGATTAAGAGCTCACCTTACTGTGAGCAGGTGGTTCAGTTCCTACAGGCTATGGCAGGGGAACAAAACCCATCTGCAATAACCAGCAATGAGAGGTAATTTGCTGTTTCTTAACAGTCATGGCCAGTAATTGCAGTTGCTTCTCACTTCCTTGCTTCTGAATGACTCAGCTGCTCTCTGAGAACCCAGAGTCCAAAAAAGGAGTCATGTGAAAACAAGTTGGAGGAACATTGGTCTTATTGAATAGAAAAACTGTGAATGAGATGGCTGTGAGATACAGCAAGAAAGGTAACTAAGGAAAAGCAAGGTCTTCTATTTTATTCTGCAGCCTTCCTTGCATTCAACATTATAATCTTTGCTTCTGTGCTTCCAAGCATGCACTGTGCACATGTTCACTGATGTGTAACTTGCCCTGCCATTCAGATCTGCTCTAAATCGGCCTCCGCACATAAAGAATGCTTTTTGCCTAACCTTAGCACCGCCTCTCAACCAGTGACTTCTGCACCAGGGAAAATACTCAAGTAATTGCTCTGTAGTTGTCAAATGTATTCCAAATAGAATCTGCTCCGCAAGAGGGGAAGATTATGATTTTCAGTGACATTTTGTGCTAAGCACTGAACAGTCATTGAAAAGGAAGCCTGCTCACCCCTGTCCTTAGCCATTACCTTTTCATTGCTGATCTTGAAGTCATCGACACTCAGAAGGCGAGGCCTCTCATGATGGTTTGTCTCCTTGGCCTGTCTGAGTGGAAGGCTTGGCAATGGGACCACAGGTTCACGCAAACGTCTGGCAGACTTCACATCACGAGCAACGCGATGCTTGATAGGAGGCAAAATGGGTTCCAAAGTCTGGACCTCTGATAAGACAAGGATATAGATCGTGTATGATAACAGTAAGGAAGATAGCACCTTTCCAAACAGATGGCGTACTACCATATTGCACTGGCAGCAGAAATGACATTGCTTTGTTGGCCACCAGACTCAAACCTACTGTGCGATAAAGGCCTCAGCCCTTGGATTCTGGTGAGCAGCTGTGTTTGATAGAGAAGAACAGAGAGATGGAGATTGCTCTTGCCAAAAGGGTTTGTCTCTGTTCCTATCCATTTTGATTTTAGTAAACATCCTCTTTTCCCCAGTTACTAAAGAACTACTGGGTTTTAATAGCTATATTTAATAGTCTTTGTAGAGGTAAGAATTAACATTTCCTCCTCTTTGCTGGAATATTTTAGAGGGCATTAAAAGAAAAGCTTAGGATTGCTAGAGTGTTACCAAAAGCAGAATTGTGCTCTTGAAGCCAGAATTCATTTTCCCCAAGGGGTTTCATTCTAAATTGCAGTAGGTCAGCCCACTTTCTGGGCAGACTCACCAAAGGCTGATTTTCTTAATGGGAATAGCACAGTACAGCTCATTCTGAAATACTCTCCAAAAAGAGCTATTAAAACTCGGAGAACTAATCATTCCTTACATGGCTTCACAGATGATAAAATCATGTGATAGCCAAGCAGTAAAAAAGGAATAACTTTCTTAAATCAGGAATTTTTTCCCTGCAGAATGGTCAGGTCAATAACAAAAGAGAGAGAAAGATGGTTTAATGATATATCTCATTTCTAGTCTATAATGTATCCATCAAAAATGTCACATTACTTGCTCAGCAATAGTTCTCCCTAGTTGCACCCAGCATCCTAGCTGCATATCAGCAATAAAGGAATCATTCCTATTGGGAATGCCCATTATTTGTCAGGACTAATACTGAGCTGAGGGACCAGTGGATCTTATTGCTTCTTCTGCATCAGCACAATTGTTTCTCAAATTCCCATCTCTCCTATTGCTACAAACCCACAGACGGCAAAGGGGCAGCAACGGTGTCATTGAGGTTTTCAGGTTAGAAGTACTGGCTGACACAGATGCACCAGACACCAGATTTTGTCTTGCAGAACTCTAATTGCTAGTGACAACGCAAGGCAGGGAGCAGAGGAAAGTCAGTAAGCATCTCCTACCCAGCCTCAGTGTGCAATACTGACATATGCACATAGAGTGGGGGAAGAGATTTGTAATCGTAAACCCAGGATATGTGACTTGGGGTAAATGAGTTGCAACAAGGAAACCTCATTACTCAGCATTGAATTTAGGCTTGTACTTAAAAGGACAGAGAGCTCAGGTCCTGCGTAGGCTGGATCCTTAAGTCTCTTTGTAAAAGGAAAATTCACAAGGACTTGCTATCATACAAGGTTTCACTATTTCTTCCAATGCAAAAATAGGCTCTGCTGATTAATCTACTTCAGATCTGAAAGGGTTCAGTTCAGAAGCTGCTCAAGATAAGGTTTTCTCCTTCAAGTGTTGGAGGAATGAGTGGGCACATTTCTCATTTCATGCAAAATGCCTCATTTTTCTCTAATCTTTGTGACATTAGAGAGCATGCTGGGGGTTAAAAGGTATAAGCATGAGTTAGGGGAACATTTTCTTTTCCTCCTGTGCATTTGCAGGGCCCCAAGGTACTCTTCTAGCTCCTGCCATTCATAACTCCATGCTGGAGTCATTTTCACTGGATCAACAGAGCACATTTCCCAGTGGCTGGTCTCTGAGGAGCCATCTGAGTGCATCAAAGAATGAAAAAGGTTACAGGACAGTTTTCAGCTGAATTTTCACATTGCCATCCATGAGTCACCTATGTTCTTTTTAGGGCAACCATGCCCTGTACCCACCTTGAGATTTAAATGTCTTCTCTTCACTTCTGCTGCCTGATCTTGACCTTAAGAAAATTGAGGACAAAATAATATATGAGGATACAGAAGGAGAGGCAAACTTCCTTAGCAAGATCCATCTGATGAAGGAGAAAATGCAACCCATAAAACCAACAATACACAAAGGTGATTAATTGTCACTAAATTTTCAGCTGCTGGAGTCACACAGAACTGGTCAAGCTCCAGCTGAAACACAGGATTTCAATTTGGGCCTTAACTATCCAATTCTGCTGTCTCTGCTTTCGGAGTTGAGTGGCTCTCACTGTTCATGCATCCTTTCTGAATCAGCAAGAGATGTTAAGCCAGCCATAAGTCTGTATTGAGTGCAGCTACCTTTATAGTGCTGTAGAAGCCTAACATTGCTTGGCCATGCCTTAAACTGATGGCAGTACCTTGTTACACGTGGAAATACAACTGCTGTCTCCTGAGAATAATCTTACACCTCCCTGTTCTTTTTAGAAGAAGGGTTTTTCCAACTCAGCTGGTAGGTAAGTATACTCAGATTGCACTGTAAAAGCTATGCTGAAGCTTTTGAATTGGAACTATATTTCTATGACTCCTTATTTATTGTTATAACTAGGATAAAGCTGACAGCTAGATTTCCTCACGCATATCGAAGCAAACATCTTTCCATCAGTTACAGCCCCATAACTGTTCTCTAGTACTTTCCACCCTTTGATCTTAAAACCATATGCAAATATTAGGCATCTATAGAATTAGACATCTATAAACAGAGATTTATCTGGGCTTCCATTTTACAGTGAAGGCCCAGACACAGAGAAGTTATAATTGATGTTTACAGAAGCAGCATCTGAATTTACAGACAGCTCTACAATAGTCAATATTTGCCCTAACATAACTTTGCAGGTACAGGTATTGGCAAAGATCACACACAAAACCAGATGCTGTATTCAGATCCATGCAATACAGTTCCCAAAGGGTGCCACAAAGATTACAGAGTGAATCAGTATCAGAGTTCAGCAGAGGACTTGCTTTTAAGTTCCTCTTAAGTCCTGCCTCCTCCTGTGCCCCACTACCCAAGATCTTAGAGGTGGCTTTGAGTTGATCTTAGAGTTGGTGAGAGTTGGTTGAGTTGCTTAGAGCCAATCTTAGATGTTGGCTTTGACACAGTGCTGGTCACCAGAGATACAGAAAGTGGTGAAAGTACAGAAGTTTGCATAAATATATTGAAGAACTGACCGTGGAAAACAATCTCACAAGATGAGAAGTGTGAGATGAAAAACATATTGGAGAAGCGCACACTTTGGCTTACCTCATCTCTGGGGCCTCTTCGAAATCCGCATTCTGAGAGCCTGCAGCACTGTCAGGAGTCCCATCAGAAGATGTTGCTGACTCGGGGATCGGGGAAAGCAAAGCCATTCCCCGTGGCTTGTTCCCATTTTCACCACTGCAATACGAATGCAGCAGGGAAGCCTGGAAATAGTAGAACAGTGCTCAGCTGGAGCATCCAGCGTTCCCCGTTGATGCCAGAAGTAGTTTAGCCATGCTCTTAGCTAGGACATACCAGGAAAAAAAAAGTCAAACTGGTGGAGCAACTTGACCTAGGATGGGCGATGTAAAGGGAAGTGATGAGGGAGAGACAATGTCCCCATGCTGTTGCCAGCTCTCTCCTCTCACTCACCTCTCTAGCAGTGGCTGCTTTCCCACCTGGTATCCATCTGCTCGACGTAAGGATGTTCTGCATGCCATTGCTTCTATAAGCCTTTCTGATGGTAAGGGAATGGGCTTAGATCACTAGCCTCTCGTCCCTAAAGCACCTACCAGGCATTGTTGAACTCCAGCCAAGTCCCCACGTAGTCATTCTGCAGGCTGACAAAACCTGCTTTCCTCAAGCCCATCTTTTTTTTTCTGCTTTCTGCCTTTCCCCTACTAGCCCTTTGGCCCAGATTCTACTGTGCTCTCTGGATACTTGGTGCTCTCCAGCTCCCACACAGTTAATTTCAGGCTCACCATCATTTTCTGAAGTTCAGCAGAGCTCCCACCCTGCAGCTCTGTGTCTCTGCCTGCTGAAATTACTTCAGGCTCTCCCTGCCATGGCTAGGAAGGGGATGGAGGGAGTGGAGGCAGACATGCACCCTTCCTTAGTATCCCATCATTCTTGTCACAGATAAAGAGCCAAATCAAGACCTGTTCAAATTCCAGTGAAACCAACAGAGCGAATGTCAGGGATACAGTCGGCCCTGTATCTGCAAGGCTGAAATCAAATACATTAGCCTTTTATTGGTTATCCAGTTTACAAAAATTGTTTTTCATCTGCCTTCTCCTTACCACCACAGCAAACCCAAAACAACTGCAGCTTCTATCCATCCTGAAAAAGTGGATGGAGTCTGGACTCCATTACCCATGGCCAGAGTTGGCAGTTCCCTTCACCTATCCCTGGGCAGAACCATGGGAGATAATGAAGCTGCACGGAAGCCACTGAACTCTAAAAACATTATTAGAGATAACCCTGTAGAAGGACGTGGCTGTATAACTCAAAAACTGAGAGAACCTAGAGCAAAAACCAGCAAACATCTGTTTCTGTCTAAACCAGACAGAGCTGATATAAAAAGCCACAAAGACACTGGTGTGTCTGCAACAGTAACTATTATACCATGTATACAGAAACGTGGATTTTACTAACTGTAGAAGAACATGCTTGACCACGTGAGACACATTTAGTTGCTCTGATTCATTGCTGGTGTGTTCTCAGTCAGAAAACACAGCAGGAGCCACTAGAGAGCACAGAAACTATTCTCCTATTGATACAGACTGAGGACATCAAGTCTGCAGCATGCATGTTGCAGAAACAGCCTGAAGCACAATGTCCAGCTGAGCACTTTCTTGGCTCAGCTGTTTCCCTGGGCTCACCCTGCAGAAAAAGAAGATCTCAGAGCTCTGCCTACTGGAAATAAACTGAAGACCCACTACACATGATTTGGCTTGGTTTCCTTACTTTACATCCTTCACTCTCTGACATCAGCTCCGTGTTATCCTCATCACTGGCATCATAGTCTGTGTCATTTTCCTCATGCTCCTGCTCTCCATCGCTTAACATGCAGGTCTCTGAGGAAATAGGTCTGTTCTGGTTGGGAGACATAGTCTTGGAGGTTTCCAGGAGCTTTGGGGAAGGTGATCCGGAAACTACTGGCTTCAGGGTAACCCCCTCAGGGTCATCACAGTCAGTCAGGCCTGCAAAGCAGAGACACAAAGCATAATAGAAGCAGCACTGCAAACATAAAGCACCTGAAGCTAGATATTTCATTGGACAGATTTATTGGAAACTTCTAAATAGCTGCACAGGGAAACATGCTCATGCTGGCAGCCACTTGAAGCAGGCCAGTGGACAACACTTAGGCACTCCCACAGAGCCACCAGAGGAGCATCCTGGTCCTCTGAGCTCCTGTCGAATAACAGAGAGCCCATGGACCTGTGCATATCCAGAATTATTCACCTGCACATTCACTCTCCTGCTCCTCTCCCTGCCTCACAGTTGTACACCCCTACAGCAACAGGGAAGGTTATTGCAGGGGGCACAACTGTTCCCTGGGAATGTGCACTAGCTTTCTAGGCTGGGAAAAGACCCTTCTTCCCACAGGAGAGCAGGCAGGTTCCCGCCTTACCACTGTATGAGGCTGACAGACCGTCAGACATCCTCCTCATCTTCAGCTTGTCTTTGATCTGGATGGTACCCGGGTCAGCGCTGCTTGCCTCCCTCTCTTGGGGGTCCTGGGTCGAGGCTTGGTGAGAAAGGTGGGGGTGGTCACCTCCTTGCCCAATGCTGAAGTCATGCACATCAGCCTCACTGGCCCAGTCATCCGGGAGAGGATGCCTGATTTATGGCAGTTGGGCCACAATCCCTGTCCTGGCTGGCAGTGGTAGTGATTTGGCTACTGTTGATGAAGGAGAAAGCGTAATGAACTAATGATAGCGAGATGTGATGCCATATGCACCACTGAAGGAGGACAGGATCATCTGCAGCTCTCTGTCAGCCACCTACTCTGATGCAGAGCCAGCACATGAGGACTGACCTCCACGGACCCTTTCTCCCTGATTTTTTATTTTTTTTCATTTGGCTGAGGCGACCATTGCACATTCAACCCCCTTCCATCCTCACCTCCTTCTTCAGTAGTCCAACTGCTGCCACAAAACCGCAAGTTTGAATCAATGCTTCTGCCTCGCAGAGCCTTGTATCTGGGTTTGAATTTGGGAACGCTCCTGTAGTAGACAGCAATTGAGGTGTGGTATTTAGCTTTAAAATAAGAACAGTACAAAAGACTCAAATTCACAACATTTGATATGGAGACAAAAAAAAACCACCAGACACTTTTTTTCACAGAAGATTAACACACTAGTCCTGGCCTCTGGAATGGTCACTGTGATGTGTGCTCTCAACCTACACCCAGCCACACCAGCAGCAATATGGTACAGGCTCCAAAGGAGACAAAGGCCTGAGCTTTAGCCAGGCCAAGAACTTATTTTAGGAAACCCACAAGAAAATAGAATGGCAGAGTGAACAATGATAAGTTGTGGGTGCAAGGAGTCTCATGCAGACCTTTCCCACTGTATGCAATTTGACTTCAAGCCAACCACTTTATTCCATAAATATGACAGCCTGGGTGAGCCTACAGTGAGCTGTCTCTGCTAGACAAGCGTGGCTGTAGGGCAATGATCTTTTACTATTCACTGATCACTGGATAAGCACAAATTTAAGTTTTATACTAATCATTTAGCTCAAGTAAATGCATTTGAAATAGAATTAATCACTAGATTATAAGGTTGTGTAATTTTTAAGATACTGTCTGTCTCACTTTACTTAGTAAGCTAAATTTGCTGAAATCTTAAACTGTATGTTGTAAAGTTCTGCTCATATTCACTGAACTTGTATCTACTTAATGAAAACAAAAGCAGATACAGACAATCATGGACACGTAAGACAAGGCCGGTTTTGTACTTTGCTGAGCGAAAGAGGATTCATTTCAACCAAATAATGCCTTCAAGGCCAGCACAAAGTGGCTATGGACTATAAACATGTCTGCAATTAAACAAAACAAAGGCCTGTCTGAAGACGATGAAAGAATCCAATGAGAAGCAAGAAGACCTCAGATTCAAATAATGCTATTGGACTGAATAATTGCATGAGGGGACATAAGCAGGTTGAGATGCAGAATGGTGAAACTTTTAAATCCTAGGCAAGCAATATAAAGAATTGCATGTGCCCATATAATCCTTTCGCCATAAACACCTATAATCCCTGGCCTGTTTTCCTTTACCCTTTGTGTCTCTTAGACATAAACTGTTGACCTAGTCTGGGGCTAAGTTTGGATCTAGCCACACCTAGACTCCTCTGCAAGAAGGAGTTTAGAAAGCAAGGGGATCCTTTCTGAACCTCATGACTCAACGGGAGGGCCTCCCTCTACCCTTTCACATTTCCTGCCCCCATATGAATCACTCTAAACAACTCTCACCCAATTCTCCTTGATATCTCCTTCACGCAGTAGGTAGCAGAGTACCTTTTGTCGCCTCTTAAGCTGTACTCTAAGTGAGGTAAACACTGCACCGTGGCAAACTGTGGCAGTCACCCACGACAGTAACCTCAAATGATTCCGTTGGTTGGTGCACTTGCATTCCAGCATTGTGACAGCTCAACATTCTACATATTTGCATATGATTTGCTAGTTGTCCATCCATGACTGCAGGATTTCTTTCCTCTCCTTTCAAAGTGTAGACAACCCACAATGGTCTCTAGAGTTTGGCAATGTCTAATAAGTAGATACTTTCTGAAGTTATAATAGTTTGAAAGTCCTTCGTTCCTGTAATTCCCACTCCATTTTGGATTGAGTTTTGATTTGGTTTAGTTTTAGATTTCTCTTCACAACAAAGAAAATACTAGGACACAAACAATTAATCACTAGGTATCATAACTAAAAGAAGGTTTGCACTCTGCATTAGATGTCCCCATTGGCGTATTTGATTATTGTATCTGCAGGACACAAACTGTCCATCCAAATCTTCTCCTTTGTTCTGCTTCACCATTACAGGGCTTTACTCCCTGCTTTCTTTACTGCAGAGACACCCAAAAGCAACAAAAACATAGCCTGCCCCCCAAAATTTCTGATATTGGCTGTTCCTGAAAATTCAAGATTATACACAGCATGTTTCCCTGCCTCATGTCCTGTTCAATGTCTTCCCCATTCCCCAGCCTCTAAGGCTGGCCTCTCACTTGTACAGCATGAAGAATAGCTGCTGCAGTTGCCAGCATCTCCAGGGTCTCATGATCAGCACTTTGAATGCAGCTTTTGTAACACGCTCTTCCTCCCTGAGCTGAGCAGCATTCCTGGGCACTGGCACTGCCGCTGCAGACAAACATCCTCCAGGCAAAAGCTGCAGAAACAGGATTGCAACAAGCCCAACTGAAGGAGTCTCCAGTCTGCTGCAGCCCTTTACCTGCTGTGAAATCATCTTGTGTGGCCATGGTGGGGGGGAGCAATGGATTCTTTGCAGATGAAACTCTACTTGATGTGCTGCTGGTCGGTGGGCCTGATACAGCTGCTGATGGGTTCCCCTGCAGCATCAGGAACCTGGATGGAAAAATAACACTGCTAGTGCAAGTGACAGCCACCGATTCCTGGCATTGCCTTGCCTACAGGGTTCCTGCGTACAAAACAACATTAAGATATATTCAAGCTACATTTTCCACGTTCTGTCAAAATCATAGCCATAAAGTACAAACGCTGGACAAAGACTACTGTAACGTAACTCTACCCCAGCAGCTGCTCTCCCCATGGCTGTATGGGCACGGCAGCAGAGGCAAGTCTCTCACCAGGCCCAGTGCTGTTGGGCCCAGCACAGTGTCTCAGGGTTGTTCCCACTGACCTCAGTGCTGCTGCCACTGCAGCAGGAGCATCGTTTCACACATTTGGTACAAAGAGCTGTAATGTCATGCTGGACTTACCCCAAGAACAACTGGAAAAATGGGGGATAGAATAGTTTGCTCTTTTTTAATACAAATGTACTTGGATTTTAGGGGGTTTACAAGGCTGATGATAGTGGAGACTGGTGTGTAACTCATATCTGTAGCACTTTCCACCAGTCTGCAAGACTCCTTTTCTGCAGAAAGGGGTAGGTAAGATTTTCTGACACATCCATGAGTAATTCTGAGCCACAACTCAAACCACAAGCCAAATACTTCCAAATCTGCCACTCCTTGGGAAAGGAAGAAGAAAAGCAGCTGAAACAACTGCTGTTGTAGCTGAATTGCCTACATTTATAGCGTTGCTGAGGTATCTATCATGCTTGCAGCACCTCAGCAAGCCTGAGGCTACAGCACAACCCATAGTCAGGGCTGCTAGCTATCCAGAAACTACCTGCCATTCTCACATCAGCAAGCACACATCCCAAGGGGCTCGAGGAGTTGTAGGCAGTGTTATAGTGCACAGGGTATATGAGAGTAAAGGAAGTTTATGCTTAGCCCTTCAGGTTAGTGCTACAGCAAAATGTGACATTTTTCAGCCTCAGTCTCTGCAGTCCGTTTCCTTAACAGTTTGGTTGCTTTCACTTCGAAACTCTAGAGATTTCTTTTCACCTTCTGATAGGTACTTCAGTCACCATACAGGGCTTTTGCTTCCTTAAATGGATTAACCCGTTTCTTATGGCCTAAATGAGAGGTAAGAGGGGATTTTGCTGAGTGTACCTTAGGATAAGAGGTCAGGATGATAAACCAGCAGTAAAATTCCTACAAACGTCAGTGAGTATAGAAGGATGCCAATGTGAGCTGCTTTTGAAAATCCACTCATAGGTGCCTCTAAAGGTCTGCAAACAGAACAACTATCACATGCTAGCTAAGTGCAGCCAGAAGGATCAATCACAGAACAGTTCAGTTAAATTATTACAGAAGGAAAAATGCCTCTGCACTAGATGGAAGAAGCAAAGGCAGGTTCCTATTAATGTATTCTGTAAGCTTCAAACAAATAACGAAGAATGCCTGTACAGAGACTTTAGGTACCCTCCTATCAGTCAAACTTATAGTCAGATAAAATGCTATCCTCAAGCAAATTTCAACAGAAATTGTTCATATTGCAGCAAGGCCTTGTACTCCTCCACCTCCTACTCAAGAGATTTAACTCTGCTCAAAAGCTGTCAAAGTGTTCATCTGGAATAAAGCAAGTGATTTCAGAAAGGCTGGAGTCAACTGACACAGTCAGGCCAGTTCTGGCTTTCACCCTTATTTTGTTAGTGTTGATAAATTCACAGAGACAGCTTAAGGTCAAGGAATGAAGGTGCTTAGAGGGTTTTTAGAGGCTAATTCCCATTATTTTAAATGGAAGGCAGGGACGAAATACCTTTAAAAATAGAGATGTAGGTCTATTTGGACTGCGTACTTTAAAACAAGCAATGGAGTTATAATTGTGAGTTGGACTAGGGCATAAAGCAGGGATTAAGGTATATTTTCTTTCATCTCACTGCATAGGATAAATACCTAAGAAACATGCCAGTGGCAATTTTGGCTGATTAAGATCACCTCATAAAAGAAGCTGAGGATGCCACATTTCTGAAGGTATTTCAAATGCCCAAGATAAAGTTGTAAGTACCAGGATGAGTGTATTCTGTAGCTAGGGGAGAAGGCTGCCTCTGCCACTGATTTACCCTGCACCACAAAGCCAGGCTCTCCATGCCTCAGGTCTGTTCCTCTGCCAGGCTGTCCTACCTAAATGCTAACACACTGTAAGTGCAACTAAGAAAGGCATTACTTACAACACCTCTGTGGCCTCCACAGGGTTAATTGCCTAAATTCAGGGCATAATTCCTAATTCAGACCAGGTACATGATATGGAAAACCCAAAATGTACAGCTATGCAGGGCAACCCCTTTCTCCCTTGCACTGAAACCACTGTAACCGGAATTATCATTAGGCAGAGCAATTTGTCTGCAGCCTGGGGGAAGTGTTGGGTGTGCAGGACTCATCTTCTGCCACTACTGATAGGAGATCGGAAAACAAGCTGGTGCCATTCTCTGTACAGAGGAGAACGGTGGCAGAGGTTCCCTACAAAGCGAAAAAGTGTTTGAAAATGGCTTTCTGGAGAGGAAAAAATGGAATACAACTGCATTTGAACAGCTCCAGGCCCTGTGATGTTACAGTCAACAGTAAATGTGCTCCCTGTCATCCTTCTGCTGGGTTAATCGAAAGGAAATGCATCCTCTGGGATTTTCAGCTTCTTTGGATCATTAGTAACCAGTAAATTCAAACAGAGATTATTTAATGCTACCATTACTTTCTTTCCCACCTAACAAGCTGTTTCTCTGGTAGTTTCCTAGAGCAGTAAACATACAGTAGCATTACGTGAGACATGCTGATACCAACAACCCTGCAGAGTCCATCAGGATTGGAGCCACTGTGGCAGTTGAATCAAATATCTCACCAGCCAGAGAGTTGTTGTTAGGATAAAATTAACTTGGAGTGATGACAGTTGTTTGGGGTTTCAGTGGATTTCAGCTTACAGGGCCCTAATGCATCTTTAACATGAAGTTTTTACATGGAGTAAACAGCCATCGCCCGGTGGCACTGGGCAGCTTCCCCAGACCTGTGGGAGAATTGCGAGTCAGATCCCTGGGCTACTAATTGTATCTCTCACCCTTTTTCTATGTTCTTCGTGTCAAAGCTGCTTAGGTTAGAGGCACAGCTCTCAGGAAGTGCTCCTGTATCTTTCCTCTGCATGATGGTGCAAGTAGGATTACACATTCAAAATCTCCTTTCACTTACCGTTGAACTTACTGTTTTGAGGAATTTCTGAACCAGCAAACTGCTTTCTCAAATATTTACTAACAATTGTTACTAATTTTGCTTAATTTGTTAGCAATATTAACCAATTGGCACACACCAAAGATGTAATGTTAAAAGCATCACCCACATGATGCTTTTTTTATAAGTTCTGCCCTCAGCTTTCATTCAGAAGATCTTAAAAGTTTAATGCCCCTATTGAAAATTCCTTTAATGGCTGCCTCTCAGCAGAGCGGGCCTGCTCAACCATGAAACAAGAGTTACCACAAGCAGCAGCTTACCCAGGGCAGCAAATCAAGAGTTAGGAATAAGCTGATCTGAATGCCAAACCTCATTAGCTCCTTCAAAAAGCACTTGAGCAATCCCTCATGCCAGCTCTAATGAGCTGTTGTGCTGGACACCACGGTTATTTGAGTACTGTACACAAGTTTGCTCCCACTGAGCACTGCGACGGTCTCTGTTGGAGATGTGGCCTAGGGCGGTCATTCCCCAAAGGTGGGTGATCGATTGCTCTGTGGGCTCCTGTGACTGCATGACACAATGAGACGAGAAAGAGCCAAGTACACTGACACACCTTTGCTTTGAGTGTAACCCAACCTCGACCAAAAGCGTCGAAACATTTCCCCTCCTCACCTAGACATTTTGAAGAAAA